>NC_092150.1:37145216-37457716 GCF_045791955.1 Oncorhynchus clarkii lewisi
GGTAGGCTTGATTACCAACAACGATGAGACGGCCTACAGGGAGGAGGTGAGGGCCCTCGGAGTGTGGTGTCAGGAAAACAACCTCACACTCAACGTCAACAAAACTAAGGAGATGATTGTGGACTTCAGGAAACAGCAGAGGGAACACCCCCCTATCCACATCGATGGAACAGTAGTGGAGAGGGTAGCAAGTTTTAAGTTCCTCGGCATACACATCACAGACAAACTGAATTGGTCCACTCACACAGACAGCATCGTGAAGAAGGCGCAGCAGCGCCTCTTCAACCTCAGGAGGCTGAAGAAATTCGGCTTGTCACCAAAAGCACTCACAAACTTCTACAGATGCACAATCGAGAGCATCCTGGCGGGCTGTATCACCGCCTGGTATGGCAACTGCACCGCCCTCAACCGTAAGGCTCTCCAGAGGGTAGTGAGGTCTGCACAACGCATCACCGGGGGCAAACTACCTGCCCTCCAGGACACCTACACCACCCGATGTCACAGGAAGGCCATAAAGATCATCAAGGACATCAACCACCCGAGCCACTGCCTGTTCACCCCGCTATCATCCAGAAGGCGAGGTCAGTACAGGTGCATCAAAGCTGGGACCGAGAGACTGAAAAACAGCTTCTATCTCAAGGCCATCAGACTGTTAAACAGCCACCACTAACACTGAGTGGCTGCTGCCAACACACTGACACTGACTCAACTCCAGCCACTTTAATAATGGGAATTGATGGGAAATGATGTAAATATATCACTAGCCACTTTAAACAATGCTACCTTATATAAATGTTACTTACCCTACATTATTCATCTCATACGCATACGTATATACTGTACTCTATATCATCGACGGTATCCTTATGTAATACATGTATCACTAGCCACTTTATACTATACTATGCCACTTTGTACTCTATATCATCGACGGTATCCTTATGTAATACATGTATCACTAGCCACTTTATACTATACTATGCCACTTTGTTTACATACTCATCTCATTTGTACATACTGTACCCGATACCATCTACTGTATCTTGCCTATGCTGCTCTGTACCATCACTCATTCATATATCCTTATGTACATATTCTTTATCCCCTTACACTGTGTACAAGACAGTAGTTTGGAATTGTTAGTTAGATTACTTGTTATTACTGCATTGTCGGAACTAGAAGCACAAGCATTTCGCTACACTCGCATTAACATCTGCTAACTATGTGTATGTGACAAATAAAATTTGATTTGATTTGATTTGATTTGAACTGCCGCGTGAAGCAAAACAATCCCGCACAAAGACTAGCAGGCAGCGGAGGTAAATAAACCCACCGAAATCAACTAATAGGACACAGGTGTAAACAATACAGACAGACACAAACAAAAAGGAAAAATGGATCGGTGGCCGCTAGTAGGCCGGCGACGATGACCGCCGAGCACCGCCCGAACAGGGAGAGGAGCCACCTTCGGTGGAAGTCGTGATAGCGACTATCTATTATCTATCCTGTTTCCTTGTCAGTTTACCCCTACCTATATTTACATATCTACCTCAATTTCCTCGTATCCCGGCATATCGACTCGGTAATGGTACCGCATGTACAGTCGTGGTCTAAAGTTTTGAGAATGACACAAATATTAATTTCCACAAAGTTTGCTGCTTCAGTGTCTTTAGATATTTTTGTCAGATGGTACTATGGAATACTGAAGTATAATTACAAGCATTTCATACGTGTCAAAGGCTTTTATTGACAATTACATGAAGTTGATGCAAAGAGTCAATATTTACAGTGTTGACCCTTCTTTTTCAAGACCTCTGCAATCCGCCCCGGCATGCTGTCATTTAACTTCTGGGCCACATCCTGACTGATGGCAGCCCATTCTTGCGTAATAAATGCTTGGAGTTTGTCAGAATTCGTGGGTTTTTGTTTTGTTTGAGGATTGACCACAGGTTCTCAATGGGATTAAGGTCTGGGGAGGTTCCTGGCCATGGACCCAAAATATCGATGTTTTGTTCCCCGAGCCACTTAGTTATCACTTTTGCCTTATGGCAAGGTGCTCCATCATGCTGGAAAGGGCATTGTTCGTCACCAAACTGTTCCTGGATGGTTGGGAGAAGTTGCTCTCTGAGGATGTGTTGGTACCATTCTTTATTCATGGCTGTGTTCTTAGGCAAAATTGTGAGTGAGCCCACTCCCTTGGCTGAGAAGCAACCACACACATGAATGGTCTCAGGATGCTTTACTGTTGGCATGTGACAGGACTGATGGTAGCGCTCACCATGTCTTATCCAGACAAGCTTTTTTCCGGATCCCCCAAACAATCGGAAAGGGGATTCATCAGAGAAAATGACTTTACCCCAGTCCTCAGCAGTCCAATCCCCGTACCTTTTGCAGAATATCAGTCTGTAGGGCGCTGTCAACAGTTTAATTAAATATGTTTTGATGTGAAAACATGTTTCTATTGATGTTCCGGACAGATTTCACTTAATTTCCCTTATTAAGCACTGGGTATCTGCAGGAACAGTGTTGGAGAGCACACAGCATACAGAGCTTGGAATATCACCTGTGGCACAGCGAAATAACCAAAGTAGCCTACCTGACATGAGTGAAAAATGTACTGGTGGGAAAGTGTCCCACATTCCCTATTCGAGTGCATATGGATGATGTGTATTCTTTTGTCTTGCCCCTGTTCCTGCCCATTTGATAATAGGTCATTCTAAATCTAAACAAATTGTACATATTACTAAAGACAAGATTAAATTGAGAATAGTCTGATGGGTGTCACGTTCTGACCTTTATTTCCTTTGTTTTGTATTTATTTAGTATGGTCAGGGCGTGAGTTGGGTGGGCAGTCTATGTTTGTTTTTCTATGTTTTGGGGTATTTCTATGTTTCGGCCTAGTATGGTTCTCAATCAGAGGCAGGTGTCATTAGTTGTCTCTGATTGAGAATCATACTTAGGTAGCCTGGGTTTCACTGTGTGTTTGTGGGTGATTGTTCCTGTCTCTGTGTTTGCACCAGATAGGACTGTTTAGGTTTTCACTTTTCTTGTTTTGTTTAGTCTGTTCATGTATAGTTGTCTTTATTAAAAACATGAATAACCACCACGCTGCATTTTGGTTCGCCTCCTCCTTCACCACAGGAAAACCCTTACAGAATCACCCACCACAACAGGACCAAGCGGCGCGGTAACGGGCAACAGCAAAAGCAGCAGCAGCAGCAGGAACAGCAACAGCGAGGTCAGGATTTCAGGACATGGGAGCAGAATCTGGACTACACAACTTGGGAGGAGATAGACAGGTGGGCGGTCGACCCAGGGAGAGTGCCGGAGCCCGCCTGGGATTCGATGGAGCAGTGTGCGGAAGGTTACAGGAGAATGAGGTTGGCGAAGCAAGCACGGCAGCGCGGACGGAAGCCCGAGAGTCAGCCCCAAAAATGTCTTGGGGAGGGGCACAGGGGGAGTGTGGCAGAGTCAGGAGTCAGACCTGAGCCAACTACCCCCGTTTATCGTGAGGAGCCAAGGAGGAGCTCAGAACCAGAGCTGGTGTTGGAGGTGAGCGAAGCAGAGACTGTGAAGGAGTTAATGGGGAAATTGGAGGAGAGAGATATGAGGGAGTTGCTGGTTTGGTGCATGAGGCACGACATTCGCCCGACGGAGCGTGTCAGGGATTTAATGGCACCGGGGTCAGCTCTCCATACTCATCCTGAGGTGCGTGCTAGGGGTCTGGTGAAGACTGTGCCAGCCTCACGCACCAGGCCTCCTGTGCATCTCCCTAGCCTTGCACGTCCTGTGCCATCTCAGCACTACAGTGCTCCTAGCAGTGCTAACCGTGGCGGGCGTGGTGCTGGTCAGTCACCGTGTTATGCGGTGGTTCGCACGGTGTTCCCAGTACAAGTGCTTAGCCCGGTGCGCTACATCCCAGCTTCCCACATCTGCCGGGCTAGGGTGAAGATCCAGCCAGGGCGGTTGGTGCCAGTCTGCCGGGGGCCGCCAGTGCCGCCAGTCTGCCAGGGGCCGCCAGTGCCGCCAGTCTGCCAGGGGCCGCCAGTGCCGCCAGTCTGCCAGGGGCCGCCAGTGCCGCCAGTCAGCCAGGGGCCGCCAGTGCCGCCAGGGGCCGCCAGTGCCGCCAGTCAGCCAGGGGCCGCCAGTGCCGCCAGGGGCCGCCAGTGCCGCCAGTCAGCCAGGGGGGGCCGCCAGTCAGCCAGGGGCCGCCAGTCAGCCAGGGGCCGCCAGGCCGCCAGTCAGCCAGGGGCCGCCAGTGCCGCCAGTCAGCCAGGGGCCGCCAGTGCCGCCAGTCAGCCAGGGGCCGCCAGACCCCTCAGCCCAGAGACGCCAGAGCCCCTCAGCCCAGAGACGCCAGAGCCCCTCAGCCCAGAGGCGCCAGAGCAGCCGCCCCAGAGGCGCCGAGCAGCCGCCCCTCTGTCCCGAGCAGCCGCCCCTCTGTCCCGAGCAGCCGCCCCTCTGTCCCGAGCAGCCGCCCCTCTGTCCCGAGCTGCCATTGAGAGGGGTTGCCATGGTTAGAGAGCCACGGAGGCGGACAATGAGGCGGACTAAGACAATGGCGAAGTGGGGTCCGCGTCCCGCGCCAGAGCCGGTCAGGGCGTGAGTTGGGTGGGCAGTCTGTTTGTTTTTCTATGTTTTGGGGTATTTCTATGTTTCGGCCTAGTATGGTTCTCAATCAGAGGCAGGTGTCATTAGTTAGTCTGATTGAGAATCATACTTAGGTAGCTTGGGTTTCACTGTGTGTTTGTGGGTGATTGTTCCTGTCTCTGTGTTTGCACCAGATAGGACTGTTTAGGTTTTCACTTTTCTTGTTTTGTTTAGTCTGTTCATGTATAGTTAGTTGTCTTTATTAAAAACATGAATAACCACCACGCTGCATTTTGGTCCGCCTCTCCTTCACCACAGGAAAACCCTTACAATGGGTGAAAATATGATCACATGATGAGAGAACTGCATGGGCAGCCTGAGGCAAGGAACAGAGAGCAAGCTTTTTTAGCGACTTTCTCAAATCATCGATAGCCTATAGTCGCATCATGCAGCCCATATATCTTTTGATTTCTAAGGCATTCTAAGAATTGTATCATTCACAACTAAAGTTGACAAATAAATCTAATTCTAGTGTATAGGACCTGGTTCAAATGATCCCCTTTACGCTCGGCATAGCCACTTCATATGATTATCTGAATGCACTAACTGTAGGTCGAGCTGAATAAGTGCATCTGCTAAATGACTAAAATGTAAATGTTTTCAACTCTATGGTATTGTGCTCCATACATACTGTCAAAAACAAGTTTCATTTAACAAGAACACGAGTAGACTAACAAGACTAAATCGTGCTGATTTAAAAGAAATATCCAAAGGCCTAAGGACATATGCTTAAAGTCGCACACTTTTGTTGCAGAGATTGCGCCAGAAGTGACAGAAGTGTCGCCCATAGAGATCCTGTTAAATTAATGAAGTATTCTAATTCCTAATTTCATGGTGTTACCAACAAAAATGTAAACAGGCCTATAGCAAATTCAGCATATGGCATTCATTTTTCACATGCAAATAGCATCTATCTGTGTTTCATAATTCTCCTTCAATTTGCAAGAGGTTGAATTTATCTCACCGGAGAAAGCATATGGGCTAGTGAAACAGCGCCCTTCTGTCTCCATATGTGTATCTGATGCTATCTGATGCTGTCTGGTCAAAAAGAGTGACATTGTTGTCACCCGTAGCACTGAATGCAAGGGACGCCAGCGAGCATTTGGCCTCCCTTGATTAAAAGTGTAAAAGAAAGTGTAAAATAATCAGCATTGAGCTAAACTGAGTGAGATCAACTGTGAATTGAGTACAATAGTATGAGTCATAATATCCATAAAACCTGGTGTCACGACTTCCGCCGAAGTCGGCTCCCCTCCTTGTTCGGGCGGCGTTTGGCGGTCGACGTCACAGGCCTTCTAGCCATCGACGCTCCATTTTTCATTGTTCCATTTGTTTTGTCTTGTTCCCCGCACAACTGCTTTACATTCCCTAACCACACGGCATATATATATATATATTCCTCTGTTCCCCCCATGTCTTTGTGTGGAATTGTTTTGTTTTGTGTTTGTTGTATCGCGCCAGTCTGGTTTTTCACCCTGGGCATTGCCTGTACCCTATTTGGGGGGAATTATTGGTGAACCTTATTGTTACATTATTGATGGTATTTTGCACTTGTCACTTTTGCTGGTTGGCTTGAGTTGTAGCTGTTTGCGCCCGTCTGTTTGTTGCTCTTGGCTAATAAAGTCGCCTGATCACTTATTCTCTGCTCTCCTGCACTTGACTCGAATGACCAGCAGCGAAAACCCTGACACCTGGGGTAAAACCTGGAAATGGTCCCAATTGTTTTTCCACCATTAAGTTTTCCATAGGGGATTTTAGAACTACTTCATATAAGGCCTGTGTTTCGTGTAGGCTTACTCTTGTGTGATGTTTGATAACCGTGCAAATCTCTCTCGGACCAGGTGACTTTAATCAATATTTTCACCTGTAATTACCCCCCAAAATGAAATGCTAATTAGCTGCTAATGTGGCTATCATACAGAACTACACATCCTGTTGCAAACTTTAATGTAATCACTCAAGGTGCAGAGTGGGAAAAATGTCCACATTTCTCCAAGCAAACTCTCATCAACAATTAGCAAGTAACCTAGCAAGTAGATATTATAGCCGTGTAAATAATTGCAAGTGTATTTCTCATGTCTACCTTTTAGAATTACTAGAATTGTTAAATTACCCCGGCCTTAGTAGCTAACTAGCTAACCTTAGGTATCTCCGTCGATCAGAAGCAAGGATGGTTCTGTGCTATGTACCGGATTGTAACAACTACTCCGATAAGTACACAAGCATTTTATAATTTTCCAAGCTCTGTAAGCGAGAGGCGTTGCTGGAGCTGTGTGACAAGGTAAGCTCTGTTTGCTAGCTGCTAACAAAATATTTTGGTTAGGTCAAAGATCTGTGGTTAGCTAGATGCTTCAAAAAAACTAGCATAGGCTATCTTGTTGTTGTCCTATGTTGACCAATTATTGTCAAGTCTTTTGTGAGCTAGCCCGCTATGGTTTGTGTAGTCATACATTTTCACATGGTGACATACTAACGTTAGCCCACCAGGGCAGGGATATACCTAGCTAAATATCGCCTGGTGGGCTAGCTAGTTAGGCACCTTGCTACATTAGCTAATGACCTGAATGTTAGCCATGCCAACATAAATCCTTATGTTCCAACCATGCATCTCAGTCCCTTCAGGTGATCCCCCTATCACTGTTGGTCCTCTTCAGTGCCCTCACGATTGAGGGTTTTAACTTTCCTCTTGAGAATTAGAATCAGAAGTACAGTTGAATAGCTCGCAATACTGCACCTCTTTGGTCATCTAGATGAGCATTCCAGATCATTCCTCCATCCCAGCAGAAATGTCCCAGCCAAATAGCATTATTTTAGATGTGCAGATAGACCAAAGCCCAGTCTATTTTACCGTTACTATAGTCAATTCTGTGGGTTATGGTATTTTAAAATAATGTTACTATTTTAGCAATCAACTTAGTTAGCAAGTAAAAGTCTTGTTTTTTTTTGTCTTTCAGGTGGACGAAACGGAAACCCAGTTACAACAGTCAGTTCTGCAGTAGCCCTTTTCCGGCGAGAAAGATAAATGTCCCTATACTTACCAGAAAAGGTAGCTCATCCACCATGGCTGAAGAGGAATATTCAGACTGTTGATTGGGAAACAAAAACAAACAATGAGACATGAGGATTTGGTGTTGAGGGACCACTTGTCACAGTGTCTAAGGTGGGTTTGTATTGTGATAAACAATGCGTTTTCTGTCCAGATAAAGATGGTGATACAGCATTGAAAAAGACCTAGAACTAACCAAATGTCTCTTTGTTTTCCAGTCCAACAGGAGTGCATCCCTCAGACCATCCCGTTTATCAACATCCTGTGCCAGTGGGATCGGTGCCTTCCTCTGACACCGCCTAGTATATAGGTCCTGGATGACAGAAAGCTTGCCCACAGTGATGTACTGGGCCGTACGCACTACCTTCTGTAGCGCCTTATGGTTGGATGCCGAGAAGTTGCCATACAAGGCGGTGATGCAACCGGTCAGGATGCTCTCGATGGTGCAGTTGTATAACTTTTTGAGGCTCTAGTGACCAATGCCAAATCTCCTAAGGGGGGAAAAGGTGTTGTCATGCCCTCTTCACAATTGTTTTGGTGTGTTTGGACCGTGATAGTTTGTTGTTGATGTGGACACCAAGGAACTTGAAACTCTTGACCCGCTCCACTATAGCCCCGTCAATGTGAATGGGGGTGTGTTCGGCACGCCTTTTCCTGTAGGCCACAATCATCTCCTTTGTCTTGCTCACGTTGAGGGAGTGGTTGTTGTCCTGGCACAACACTGCCAGGTCTCTGACCTCCTCCCTGTAGGCTGTTTCATCGTTGTCGGTGATCAGGCCTACCTACCACTGTTGTGTCGTCAGGAAACTTAATGATAGTGTTGGAGTCGTGCTTGGGCACGCAGTCGTGGGTGAACAGGGAGTACAGGAGGGGACTAAGCACACACCCCTGAGGGTCTCCCATGTTGAGGATTAGCGTGGCAGATGTGTTGTTGCCTATCCTTACCACCTGGAGGGTGGCCCATCAGGATGCCCTGGATCCAGTTGCAGAGGGAGGTGTTTAGTTCCAGGGTCCTTAGCTTAGTGATGAGTTTTGTGGGCACTATGGTGTTGAACGTTGAGCTGTAGTCAATGAACAGCATTGTCACATAGGTGTTCATTTGTCCAGGTGGGAAAGGGCAGTGAGGAGTGCGATTGTGTCATCTGTGGATCATGTTTTAGACATGAGGCTTGACATACGGAACATCAGGCTCCCCCCATGAGAAGCAGTGCATGATCAACCTCACCCTCAGCAAGAAAATCTGCTGGAAGTGATGTACACTCTCTCTCACTCTGGGGGTAAGACATCATTTTCAACATTATAGATACTGTATAAATTCCCACTGTGTCCATAATAAAATGCAATGTGAATTGTGTTGTACTACTGAATGAAACTGTGAGGAGAAGCACTCAGACCAGCCTTTGTGATTGAATTTACGTTAATAACCCTGAGGTTGATGTCCGAGCCCTCAAAAAAATATATTTAGCATAATAAAAATAAGCCCGATATAAATCTGTCAGTTTAAGCTAGAGATATCTGTTTGGATGTGTCTCAATCCACCGCCTCCACCTATGTAACACTTCCACATCTGCAGTGAAAGCTGACAGAGCTAGAGTGGTGTTTGTCAGTCCATGAGACATCCCAAAATCAGTCTTCTCACAAAAGCATCTGTAGCATCTAAACGGTTTGGCCTACTATTATGACCCCTCTATGGAAAGATGACACACTCATGAACAATATGGTATTTTCTGTTGTGCTCTAACGACCCCCAAACGTGCCTTGGGACTCATCTGAAGTCGGTACAGCTGAACAGCCAACTTCTGTCTGTAGCTTCCGAACAGTTTAGGATACACATTACTATGAATATATGTTGTTCCATGTAGGGAATCTGTTATTCATTGCGTTTGTATGGGCTAATAGCATTAAGGCCAATAATAATAATAATAATAATAATAATAAATATATTTCTTTGGGGGGGATACTCAACGTATCTTAAAATTCTAAATCAAATAGCAAAATGATCCTTGTGTACGATAATTTTTCAACAATCTCCGGTACAGACAGGGATGACTGGGGCCTTCAGCAAGTACGACACAGGGGGTAAGAAATAATATAAACATCAAAGACATAAATTCCCACTGTGCCCATGATAAAGTTAACTACATTACTTTAGTTGGCTGCTTTGAGCAAAACTTGTACGTAATATAACCTATTCTGGGAGCCGTGTGTGTGTGTGTGTGTGTGTGTGTGTGTGTGTGTGTGTGTGTGTGTGTGTGTGTGAATTATGTGGAATATTTTTGGACCATTAGCTTCCCTGAAAACAGGTACTGACAGTAGGAATATGAGTCTGCCAGAGGTCGTAACGCGGGATGGTGATGGAGGCTTTGATGATCCACACAATGAAGAAGCAGGTGTCCCTTCCAGTGATGTGGAGCTGACCTTAGACCTGGTGCCAATACAGATGGTCTCCTTGATATAGAAATCCTTTGACCTCACTGCATCTTCAATGGTAAGGTCTCTTGCACCATAGGGACACTTGACCTCCACCACTGAGAGGCACCCAGGATCCCAGACCCTGTGACCAAAAGCCTTTACTCATGCATACCCATCCCTGTTTCCATTTTGAATTTCTTGATGCCCTACTCTTCGTTATCTGTTATCAAAGACCCTTTTTTAGCAGCGACGGAGTAACGCATTTGGCCATATACACTGCTCCATAATTGCTGGCCGCCAACCTCCCTCTCCTCATGGTGCGCCAGTTAGGGCTGGTGCTCTGTCCAACTGTTGCCTGCCGTATAGTCTCCTGCTGCACCACCGACATCGCCATGCCAGCCATAATACCTGCATGCCCCAGGTGCCCTCATTTTTAACAATGCCCGGTAAAGACAGGGATGACAGGGAGGGTAACGGTTGTTCTGGTTCAGGTTCAAGGCGACATACCATTCAACTGAACCTGCTCAGGAGAAGGTTCCTTAGCCACTGAAAATCCTCCTCTGTGGGGTCTCGGGACAGAGGGTGGTAGTCTTCGTCTGGGTACAGGTCCTCCACTGACTGCACCTGGTTAGGCATGGCTGGCTTCCTCCACTCGCATTCCACATCCGTACAGCCGATATTGTGACCAGCCAAACTTTATCAGTTGAGATAAAAATCATATAGTGGGAAGGATCCTATAAATCAAACTGTGTAAATGCACGTACCACTCCCAATAAATAAATACTGTGCCTTTGAAAATGTGTCTCTGTTCATGAAACTACAATGGATGTCTAACTAAGTAAATTCTGACTGATGAGAATTTATTTAAAAATCGATTGACAATGACAACATTCTAGAACTGAGTTATCGCTCATCTAAGTCCTGTATCTGGGGTAATCTGGTTAATGATTATGTAATTGATTTTATAAACGGGTTGGTTCGAGCCCTGAATGCTGATTGGCTGACAGCCGTGGTATATCAGACTGTATACCACGGGTATGACAAAACATGTATTTATACTGCTCTAATTGCATCGGCAACCAGTTTATAATAGCAATAAGGCACCTCTGGGGTTTGTGGTATATGGCTAAGGCCTGAATCCAGGCACTCTGCGTTGTGTCGTGCATGAGAACAGCCCTTAGCCGTGGGATATTGGCCGCATACCACAACGCCTCAGGCCTTATTGCTTAAACATGACTCTTGTAGAATGTTGACAGCTGTATATTACACATTGTAATGCTAAGATCCTCAAACATAACTTAATAGCTACACTCACTGACACAGGATACATTTTATCCCTCATGCTGACCCTGACCAAACCGGTAAGTTGCCCATCACTATAGCTGCACTTCTCCACATGGCCAGACTTATAGTGGTCTTCTCCTCTTTTGATGCTCTTATGCTCATCCTTGAAAAATGCCATGAGATCTGAAATGGACACCAAAGTTGACATACTGTACAAACAATTATCTAGACTAAGTAATACAAAATATATTTTTTATCAACTGCTCTGCTAACTAGCTAGTTAAAGTGTAGTCAGTGTCTAGCTAAGACAGAGAAAAGGGATGGAGGAGGTTCAAACGTTATTAAATTAATTCCAATACAGCACATGGATTCATCATGGATTGGACACAGGTCTCTGATCGCGCGGGTGAATGGTAGCTGACAGTGTCAGCTAGAGATGATGCGCAGGAGCTTCCAGCAGGAATTTGTAGTCTGGCTAAGGTCTTCACTGTTGCTGAATAGCATTTCAAATTTTGAGAGTAAATTGAGGTGAATATTTTGATAAAACTCACACCAAGGTAAGCCTACACCAAACACATATTTAATTTGTGAGTTCGTAGTGTTCGTAAAAATCACTATGTAAAAAACTTATGGTGGAAAATGATTGGAACCATTTCCATGTTTAAACACTATGTTTTACAGGTATTATGACTTCCATTGTGGCAGACTATGGTCCTGGCGCATCAAAAAGGGAAGCCAGTTTGGATTTGGCTTCACTCAAATCGCATCACATCGAGAACAAAATGTCCTTGACAGAAACAACTTGAATTGATGCATCTCATTGTGTTGTTGTCCTCCGGTGGCTAGCTAGCTAAAATTGTCCCTTTCCTAAATTTACCATGGATGTAGATAGGGATTTGGACGTGTGGTTTTGCTTAATTCTCCATACTGGCCAATGATTATAACAGCGATTCTGAATCAACCATAAACTCATACATTGTGCCCCCGGCCTTAGAGATTGGAAGTTCAATAAATACTGTAGCTAGATGTAGAAGGCTAAGTTAACTACCTGGTTCATTGTTGCTCATGAAAGATAAGCTAGCAAGCAAGCATTTTAGCCAGGTAGCCTAGAGTCATAGACCGTTTTATCAACATGAAAGAGAGGAGGATGGCATTGGCATTTCTCTACAAGTAGAGTGAGTCAACATGTTTTTTGTACTTGCATGAACGCACACACACACACACACACAAACACACACACAGAGGGAGAGAGAAATCAGAACCACGGACCGCCACATCATATTTAGCTTACGTTGATTGGTCTAAATTGGTATGTTTCAGTTGTCCCTGTATTTAACTAAGCATAGGTCATGAAATGTTGAGGTTGAAATGGGGCTGGAATAGTGGGGGCAGCTCCAGTCTGCTTTTTGCGACTTGTGGTAACTCTGTGGTTGTAAATCAATAGTTGTTTAGTAGTCCGAAAATGGCGGAAACATTAATTTGCTTGTTTGACCATGCTATACGTCATGTAACTGTTTGTTACATGCAATATGCTTTGTGGACTTCAGCCGGCCAGAGGTCACTCTCCGGGTTTTGTAGTTGAATTTATTCTGCCACTGTATTCTTATTGTCTCTGCCTTAGGTCTATATATCATGGTCGCAAGGCATATGAAGTAACAGATTATAGATCAAACAATGCAATTACCACAACACATACAGTACCAGTCAAACGTTTGGACACACCTACTCATTCTGCATCAATAGGCCATCCCATCTGGTTCGCGCTTAGTGGGACTATCATTTGTTTTTCAACAGGACAATGAACCAACACACCTCCAGGTTGTGTAAGGGCTATTTGTTCAAGAAGAAGAGTGATTGAGTGCTGCATCAGATGACCTGGCCTCCACAATCACCCGGCCTCAACCCAATTGAGATGGTTTGGGATGAGTTGGACCACAGAGTGAAGGAAAACCAGCCAACAAGAACTCAGCATATGTGGGAACACCTTCAAAACTGTTGGAAATGCATTCCAGGTAAAGCTGGTTGAGAGAATGGCAAGAGTGTGCAAAGCTGTCATCATGGCAAAGGGTGGCTACTTTGAAAAATCTAAAATCAAAAATATATATTGATTTGTTTAACACTTTTTTTGGTTACTACATGATTCCATGTGTTATTTCACAGTTTTGATGTATTCACTATTATTCTACAATGTAGAACATAGTAAAAATAAAGAAAGACCCTTGAATGAGTAGGTGTGTCCAAACCTTTGACTGATGCTGCAGGTTTTTTCTGGCTTCCCCAGAGATTTTTTTGTTTGGTAGTGCTCAAGGAACGCCATTCAATGACGGCAGTATTTATTTTTCCATATTTCATATTTCCTAGTCTTATTCTTGAAGAGCAAGGGTTATTTAATTAATTGGAATGACTGGAAATCTGATAGACTATGGTTTTTAATGTAAATACATTGCTTTCAGTAAGTATTTAACCCCCTGAGTCAATGTTAGAATCACATTTGACAGTGATTACATCTGTGAGTCTTTTGGGGTAAGTCTCTAAGAGCCTTGCACACCTGGATTGTACAATATTTGCCTATTTTCCATAAAAAATTATTCAAGCTCTGTCTGAATCAGGTTTTCCTCTAGGATTTTGCCTGTGTTAGGCTCTATTACGTTTATTTTTACGCAAAAAAAGTACTTGCAATGACAAGCATACCCATAACATGATACAGCCACCACCATGCTTGAAAATGTGAGATACTTTTTATTCAGGACATAAAGTTAATTTATTTTTCCACATTTTTGCTGTTTTACTTTAGTGCCTTATTGCAAATGTTTTGGAATATTTTTCTTATGTAGGGGCTTCTTAATTCACTCTGACATGCAAGTTAGTATTGTGGAATAACTACAATGTTGTTGATCCATCTCCTATCACAGACATTAAACTCTGTAACTGTTTTAAAATCACCATTGAACTCATGTTGAAATCCCTGAGAGGTTTCCTTCCTCTCTGGCAACTGAGTTAGGAAGGATGCCTGTATCTTTGTAGTGACTGGGTGTATTGATTCTCCATCCAACGTGTAATTGATAACTTCACCATGCTCAAAGGGAAATACAGTATCTGCTTCTTTTATTTTTTACCCATCTATCAATAGGTGCCCTTCTTTGTGAGGCATTGGAAATCCTCCTTGGTCTTTGTGGTTGAATCTGTGCTTAAAATTGACTACTCGACTAAGGGACCTTACAGATAACTGTGTGTGGTATAAAATATTTGTTAAAAAAACATGTTAAACACTGTTATTGCCTGCAGAGTGAATCCCTGTGACTTACATTTGAAGTCAGAAGTTTACATACACCTTAGCCAAATACATGTAAACTAATTCCTGACATTTACTCCTAGTAAAAATGCCCTGTCTTAGGTCAGTTAGGATCACCACTTTATTTTAAGAATGTGAAATATCAGAATAATAGTAGAGAATGATTTATTTCAGCTTTTATTTATTTCTATATATATATATATATGTGTGTGTGTGTGTGTGTGTGTAACATCACTAATCATGAAATAACATTTTGAACAGACTATGTGAGAGAAGATTTAGTATCTTCATCAGATTAAATAATAGTTACATTTTTGTATATAAACTACAATGATTGAACAGTTTTACTGATAAAATTCTTGCTGAAAATTAGGGAAACTATAGTGGTTGCGAAGCTTAGTTTTGTAGCAGTGACGTGCATGATGCAAAATGACGTGCAGTCTAATTGGTTTAAAAGTCTGCATTTTCCCCAAAAACCTGCATCACAAAGCATCACTCCTTTAATAATTTCTAATAATTAATTGACTCCGGCCTATGTCTTCTGTGTTTGTTGGTTTGTTTGTTTATTTTCAGAGCACGGAAAACAGACAAAATCGCTGTTTGGCCATATTTTTCCCTTGTGATAGCATGTTTGGGTTTGCCTACTCAGCAGGGTGCGTGTCAGAGCACGTGTGTGACAGTGCGAAGCCGGTGGAGGCACGGCAGGGGTCAGCTCCGGCACAGGCTCGTGCTCCCAAGGTAAATTACTTTCTTTTTTCCCCTCTGAGTCGGGTTGGGTGGAACTGTGGTGAGAGTCCCCGGCCACGGTGTTTGAAACCGTTCCACTGTAATGACTTTGCCACTATGGGAATCTTGCCAGGTGCACGCCCCGGGTCAGTGGCTCAATCACAAGATCAAACGTAATAATGATTAATACCCTGTGAGCGTTAATAGCACTTCATGGGCGATTTATCAAACTGTAGATTTATTTGGGAGGGGTGACTGTTCAAACCTAATTATAAACTGGGTGGTTTGAGCCCTGAATGCTGATTGGCTGACAACCGTGGTATATCTTAGTGCCTAAGAACAGCTCTTAGCCATGGTATATAATGTATCACACCCCCTTATTGCTTAAACATACCTCTATTGCAAGCATAGGCCCTATGTCTTAAGTAAAAATGAACGTGTAGGCTTAGAAAAGGATAGGGAAAATTCCAGAGAACATTTTTATTTAATTCCTACAACTTTCATATATAATTAATTACAAACAGGTATTTTCCCCTAATAATACTTTTTTTCTTTTTACTGAGCTTCCAAAAAAAGATTAGTTTATATCACAGGTGTTATGATTTCCAAAAGAAGGAACCAATAGATGCGGTAAAGATACTTGGGGGAAAGGGCCATGGGGTAAAGATCCTGAGTCTCCTGATTGCTCCCCAGCAAAATTAGCCTACATTTAGGCTGTTTCTTGTATGTGTATTTCACTATGTTGACGTAAAAATCAGAGTATAATGCCTGTATGGATGTCAACTCCAAAGCATGTTTAATGTCATCGTTACCAATCAACTGCATTACACTTAAAAATGACTTTGACTACCACCACCGATGTATGTATGCTAGCTAGGCTAACCAGCTTATACGAACTGGAGTTAGCATTTAGCAGTCACTTCTTTTAAACCTGAAAATTGACACTTATCTAGATATTTTGCAGCAAAAACCAAAAAAATGATGTGCCTTCAGAAAGTATTCATACCCCTTGACTTATTCCACATTTTACAGCCTGAATTCATAATGTATTAAATGTTTTAATTTCTCTCCCATCTACACAAAATACCCCATAATGACAAGTGAAAACATGTTTTTATAAATGTTTGCTAATTTATTGAACATGGAATACATAAATATCTCATTTAGATACAGTACTAGTCAAAAGGTTATACACACCTACTCATTCAAGGGGTTGTCTTTATTTTTACTATTGTCTACATTGTAGAATAATAGTGAAGACATAAAAATGATGAAATAAGACATATGGAATCATGTAGTAACCAAAATTGTTTTAAACAAATATATTTTAGATTCTTCAAAGTAGCCACCCTTTGCCTTGATGACAGATTTGCTCACTCTTGGCATTCTCTTAACCAGCTTCGTGAGAAATGGTGGCAAGAAAAAGTATGTGAACCCTTCGGAATTACCTGGATTTCATGATAAATTGGTCATCAAATTTGATCTGATCTTCATCTAAGTCACAACAATAGACAAACATAGTGTGCTTAAACTAATAACACACAAATTATTGTATTTTTCTTGTCTATATTGAGTACATCATTTAAACACTAGGTTGGAAAAAGTATGTGAACCCCTAGGCTAATGACTTCTCCAAAAGTTAATTGGAGCCAGGAGTTAGCTAACCTGGAGTCCAATCAATGAGACGAGATTGGAGATGTTGGTTCGAGCTGCCTTGCCCTATAAAAAACACTATTCACAAGAAGCATTGCCTGATGTGAAGGCAAGAAGAAGTGAATTGGTACATTTTTTGTTGTATTACTTTAGTGCCTTTTTGCAAACAGGATGCATGTTTTGGAATATTTTTAGTCTGTACAGGCTTCCTTCTTTTTACTCTGTCAATTAGGTTAGTATTGGAGAGTAACTACAAAGTCGTTGATCCATCCTCAGTTTCCTCCTATCACAGCCAACTCTGTAACTGTTTTAAAGTCCCCATTGTCTTGATGGTGAAAACTCTGAGCGGTTTCCTTCCTCTCTGTCAACTGAGTTAGGAGAGATGCCTGTATCTTTGCAGTGACATGGTGTGTGAGTACTTTCTGAAGTATTGTATATCAAAACTGTATATCCAAATCAGACTTAATAAGTAACCACATTGTGGGCTTGTTGCAATACATAAATCATGACAGATTTAACAAATATCCACTATGTTAAATCAGATTGATTGTGCGCGCCAATCTGGGCAATGGAACGTCTGCATTCCATTGACTCCTTTACCATATTAATAAACCTACAGAACAGTCAAAGGCAGAAATCATTTTAACACACAGGTGCAGAATATGTGAGCTAGCCTAAATGTAACCTAATTTCCGACACTACAAAGACAGTAGTCTTTTTTCACTGTCAGCTTTTGTCAGATATATGTCTTTTCTATATATATATATGTGTGTGTGTGTGTACATTGTGTGCGGCGTGTGTGTACATTGTGTGCGGCGTGTGCCTGTGTGTTTATATGGTGTGTGTGTATGTCTGAGTGAATGTGTGTTAGAGTGTGTATTGTACTCTCTCTTTCTCTCTGGTGAGTGGGTAAGCTGAGCCTAAGAGACGCTGACTGTGGGAAATCTCAGCTGCAGTAGCAGCAGCTCAGACGTCAGAGACACACAGCACCGCTTCCATCCCTCTCTCTCTAGCTCTATCACTGTCCTTTGTTTTCATTACCTCTTGCTATACCCGTCTATCTCTCCCTCTATCTCTTTCAAGTGCACCTTGGGCCGTAAGTAACCTTACACAGGGAAGCACAAGTGTAGCCTGCACTATACACACACCTATAATAAACACACACAATGCCACACACACAAATCAGAGTCTGTGTATCTAGAAAATGTGTTTGTGTGTGTGTGTGGTCAGGTTAGGTTAGGTGCAGTAGCAGGGTGAAGTGATGGCTGTCAGACTGCCCAGTGAATCCTCTGACTCAGCAAAAAACGGAGGAATAGGGGGAGGATAGATAGAGGGAAGAGAGGAGAGGCGAGAGAGGAAGCTGAGTGTGGAAAAAGAGAGAGGGAAGAGAGGAAAGAGAGAAGGAGAGGCAGGGAAGATGAAATAATGGACCTATAGATTAAATTGAGGAGACAAATTAAATGATTGTGTCCATAGTCAAGGCAAAACCTTTTAACAAAGGGTTTAGCTTCACTATATAAATATGGGAAAGCTAGTGTTAAATGTGGAAATAGTAAGTAAACAATATCCAATTAAATGTCATTTAAACGTAAAGGGTGCTGAGATCATTAGCAGTTAATGGAATAACATATAGACCAGTAGTCCAAAAGGAAAGCTAAATGAATTTGCATAATTTCCCTAGAAATGAGGGGAGTAGAACACGTAACAACAACAACAATTACACCATATGTGCACGCACACACTCAGCTTCCTCTTAAGCATTTCTCCTCTGTTCCTATACTCCCCCTCTAGTTTTTGCTCAGTCAGCTCTTACACACACACACACACACACACCCACTTACCTGAATGAATTGACCCAAAATAGGTCTGGCCCTAAAAAAACAGCTTCCACTAAACCACAGCATTATTGATTACACAATGCCAGACTTGTTTACTATTTGAGCAATAAGGCCTGAGAGTGTGTGGTATATTGGCCATTTGTAGTTTGGGTCCTGAATGCTAAATGGCTGAAAAAGCATTTCAGACGTGTGCATATCAGACAATATACAACAGTTTTGATGCAAAAATACTTGTGTGTTCTATTTATGTTGGTAACCAGTTTATAATAGCAATAAGGCACCTCCGGGGTTTGTAATATTTGTCCTGTATACCATGACTAAGGGCTGTTCTTAGGCTCGACACAAAGCAGAGCTGCAAGAAGCTCTCACATTTCTCCATGTTTCTCCAAATGTCTAATTTTCAAGTTTCACCTCCAGCTTAGCATTGTTCTATTTCTCCAAAGGTCAAATTTCTAAGATGTTCCAAACATCCAACATCAAAGTGTTTTTGATACCCTGTGTTGCTGCTCCTACTCAGCATCGTCCCATTTCTCCAAAGGTATCATTTAGAAGCTGCTCCAAACATCACATTTCGAAGTTAGGGTTAGGGGTTAAGGTTTTGGATAGGGTTAAACTTTTAAAAAGCTTCTCCGGTACTTTCATATACTTTTTTAGCCAGTAGTTAGTAGCACTCATAAGCCAAAATTGGTCCCCGAAAATTGCATACTACATCACGTATGCGCAGATAAGTTCACCACGTCATTGCTCTCTCGATCTGCTGTGTCCACTGAGCTGTTGGGCCCGCCCTGCAACTTAATTGGACAACACTGGGCAGGTCTCTTCTAGTTCTCACTCAAATGCGAGAGGCTGAAGCTCACTGGCTAGAACTCAAATTGCTAGGAGGCTGGCCCACGTGGGGGGAAATGTAGAGAAAATGGCACGGGACAGCACAGCTTCAAACTAGGGATTTCATGGGTAATTGCGATAGAACAGTAATTCTGCTCATAGATTATGCATGTCTGAACTACACATGGACACATCCAGGCCAAAGGGGGAGGTTTTAAAAAAATACATTTTTAGTCGCTAAAATACCAGAGCATGTCTTTAAGTTTAGGCATTCCTTCAAGACAGTGGTGTAAAGTACTTAATTAAAAAATACTTTAAAGTATTATTAAGTCGTTTTTTGGAGAATCTGTACTTTACTATTTATATTTTTGAAAACTTTTACTTTAACTTCGCTACAAAATATTGTACTTTTTACTCCATACATTTTCCCTGACAACCAAAAGTACTCGTTACATTTTGAATGCTTAGCAGGACAGGAAAATTGTCAATTTTTTCCTCTGGCCTGGCGGACTCACTCAACACAAATGCATCTTTTGTAAATAGTGTCTGAGTGCTGGAGTGTGCCCCAGGCAATACATACATTTGAAAAACAAGAAAATGGTGCGGTCCGCTTTGTTTAACATAAGGAATTTTTTATTATTTATACTTTTACTTTTGATACTTAAGTATATTTTACTTTTACTTTTGGCTGACTTTCACTTTTACTTGAGTAACTTTATATTAAGGTATCTATACTCAAGTATGAACATTTGATACTTTTTCCACCACTGATTCCAGAATGGTTAAGGTTTGGGATAGGGTAATAAAAAGCTGGTTTTGAAGGCATTTCCCAACTTCCTCATGACATGGATAGACATCCAATTTCGAGGTCACTCTTCAGCTATTTTCCTGGTTATATTCAAGCAATAATGCATGAGATGGTGTGGTATATATGGCCAATATACCACGGCTAAGGGCTGTTCCCATGCACAACACAACACGGAGTGCTTGGATACAGCTCTTTGCCATGGTATATTGGCCATATACCACAAACCCCAGAGGTGCCTTATTGCTACAATAAACTGGTTACCAATGTAATTAGGGCAGTAACAAGAAATGTTTTGTTATACCCTTGGTATACGGTCTGATATACCACGGCTTTCAGCCAATCAGCATTCAGGGCTCGAACCACCCAGTGAACAGCCCATAGCCGTGGTATATTGGCCATATACCACACCCCATCGGCGTTATTGATTAAATATACCACACCCCCTCAGGCACTACAGCTTAATTATAAACCGGGTAGTTTGGGTCCGGGATGCTGATTGCCGTGGTATATCAGACATTATAAATTGGGTGGGTCGAGCCCGGAATGCTGATTAGCTGACATCCGAATACCACGGGTAGGAAAAACATTTATTTTTACTGCTCTAATTACGTTGGTAACCAGTTTATAATAGCAATAAGGCACCTAGGATTTGTGATATATGGCCAATATACCCCGACGAAGCGCTGTATCCAGGCACTCAGCGTTGCGTGGATAAGAACAACCCTTAGCCATGGTATATTGGCCATATACCACACCTCATCTGGCCTTATTGCTTAAATATCACACGTACTCGGCGCCTCTCTCCCTGCCCTCCAGTAAACAGAGTACTGTGATACAGCACTGAGACCAGAAAACAAACCTGCTATTTCACATGCCCTATGCCACATAGCTACATACACTTGTGCAAACAGTAACACACAAAGACGAATACACAGATACAAGCACTACAATACCTGAACACAAAAATAAGTAACACATGCATAGACAGAATTGTATGCATGTCTCATACAGTCCCCTTCAGTGGCTCTCGGTGTCATTTAAGATGTGGGACAATGATTTTTTAAATTTGAATGAGCATGACCTTCATTCTATTACAGCATATTGGATGACTGTCATTCATATTCCATTCACCCAGCTCAATGTAACATCGATAGGTTTAGCCTACTACATGATACTCAATACATGACACATTCAATACAGCCTTGCACACTCTTGCCTGCATCTAGCTGATCTAGGGTATAATCACTGGCTCCATGTCATCTACAAGACCCTGCTAGGTAAAGTCCCCCCTTATCTCAGCTCGCTGGTCACCATAGCATCTCCCACCTGTAGCACACGCTCCAGCAGGTATATCTCTCTAGTCACCCCCAAAACCAATTCTTTCTTTGGCCGCCTCTCTTTCCAGTTCTCTGCTGCCAATGACTGGAACGAACTACAAAAATCTCTGAAACTGGAAACACTTATCTCCCTCACTAGCTTTAAGCACCAACTGTCAGAGCAGCTCACAGATTACTGCACCTGTACATAGCCCACCTATAATTTAGCCCTATCAACTACCTCTTTCCCAACTGTATTTAATTTATTTATTTATTTTGCTCCTTTGCACCCCATTATTTTTATTTCTACTTTGCACATTCTTCCATTGCAAAACTACCATTCCGGTGTTTTACTTGCTATATTGTATTTACCTTGCCACCAAGGCCTTTTTTGCCTTTACCTCCCTTCTCACCTCATTTGCTCACATTGTATATAGACTTGTTTATACTTTATTATTGACTGTATGTTTGTTTTACTCCATGTGTAACTCTGTGTTGTTGTATCTGTCGAACTGCTTTGCTTTATCTTGGCCAGGTCGCAATTGTAAATGAGAACTTGTTCTCAACTTGCCTACCTGGTTAAATAAAGGTAAAATAAATTAATAAATAAAATTAGTCCAACAGTTGCAAATGAGTTTCCATTGGACAAATTCAAGCATGTTCATCCCTTTTTCATTCCGTTTAAGAAACGTTTTCCAACTGAATCTGCAGAATGAATACACCCTTGATAACACGTAAACACACTTCCCTTTAATAGCAGCCACATACAAATAGCATAATCCCTTTGATCACTGTATAATTCTTTCTCGCATCAGCATGCTCTCCTCCTCTCACCTTTTCTTTTCACTTGTGGACTTTAGTGCACAACACATCAGCTGTCTGTGATCAGGCAACAAAAAAAACGTACCATGCCAAACCTTTATCACAACCACTACACACAGCCTACATTGTCACCATATTAATGTCATAGTCAACATAGCTACTAGAACTAACACGTTAGTAAACCCGCTACAACCATGCAGTACAGTGTACAGTCAGCAGCAAACAGTTTAGCAGTTACATCAGCGGGCCCCAGTGGCAATAAATAAAACAAATGTTAGCTTGACTTTGAAGAGTTTCATTGTTGGATAGTCATAGCCAGTTAGCTAACATTGTATCCCCCTCTGTTTTAGCTGGGTGTTTAAGCAGGCTAAACTGGCTCGCTAGCTAAGTAAGTGAAAGTGAAATGAAATACAACTAAATATAGCTCTCTCTCTTGCTTTTTCCTTAATTTTTTTTACGCAGAGGAGGACAGAAACTAGCTGTCCTCCGGCTACACCATGGTGCTACCCTACAGAGTGCTGTTGAGGCTAATGTAAGACCTTCATTGCAAAACAGTGTGTGTTACCTAAAAATTATAATTTTCATGTTTCTCTCTTTATTTTTATGAAATTCACTGAGGAGGATGGTCCTCCCCTTCCTCCTCTGAGGAGCCTCCACTGGTCCCCCTGCTTTTTTCATATTTTGGCCATGGAAGAACCACTTTCTGTACATACACATAACTACTGTAACACACATGTTTCTTGCATGTCTGAAACCTAAATAGAACCAAGCTAACTGCATGGAGCATACAGATAGAACTGTGATGCGTGCTCCATGTCAGTGACCCTGAAGGATTATGGAAACCCTGTTAATCTGAGGACTGGATGGATGTCATATCACCACTCACAAGATCTGACACATCGGCCTCACCCCTCAGTGCTCTTACTGCTCCTGGAGAAAAAACAAATTTGGAGTGAGTGGCACACACACATGGCTCCACAGAGGAGGAAGGGGAGGACCATCCTCCTCAGTGAATTTCATATAAATAGTAAAACACTTGAAAAGTTATCCTTTTTAGATTAATCTATATTCACATCACCAAATAATTTATTAAAACACACACAAAAAACACCCTCCAACCCATCAGAGCTTTTGCAGCATGAACTGACATATCAAAGGATCAGAGAATGAATCTAGTACTGAAAGCATAAGCTGCAGCTAGCTAGCACGGCAGTACATCAAATGTGGTGAGTGAGTAGTTGACTCAAAGAGAGAGAAAGACAATAGTTGAAAGGTTTTGAACAAATTAATTTATTAAAAAAATTGGGACAGCGAGAGAGAGATTTTGTCATTTTCACTTTCACATACTTAGCTAGCAAATGCAGCTAGCTAGTTTAGCCTACTCAAACACCCAGCTTAAACAGAGGGATGCTATGGTAGCTAGCACTGAAGTCCACAAGTCAAGGGAAAAAGTGATCGGAGGAGAGTTCTTAGATGCGAGAAGGAATTAACGAGCAAAGTGATCATGCTGCTTGTCTGTGGCTGCTATGAAAGTGAACTGGGTTTGCATGTGATGGGACCCACGTTATCCCAAAAGGTGTAGTTTTGAATCATCTGTCCGCAGAACATTCTTCCAAGAGTCTTGATGATCATCCAGGTGCTTCTTTTGCAAACTTGAGTCAACTTTTTGGAAAACATGGGTCACATTATGCCTGGTGAAAACCAAAACTGAACCTCATACCAACGGTCAAGCATGGTGGTGGCAGTGTGATAGTAAGGAATGCTTTGCTGCCTCAGGGTCTGGACGGCTTTCCTTAATAGAAGGAACCATGAATTCTGCTCTGTATCAGAGAATTCTACAGGAGAATAACAGGCCATCTGTTTGTGAGCTGAAGCTGAAGCGCAACTGGGTCATGCAGAAAAACAATGATCCAAAACACACAATCAAGTCTACGTGAAAATGGCTAAAAAGCAGCAAATTTGACGTTTTGGGATGGCCTAATCAAAGTCCAGACTTAATCCCAATTGAGATGTTGTGGCAGGACTTGAAACGAGCAGTTCATGCTTGGAAACCCACAAATGTCACTAAGTTACAGCAGTTCTTCATGGAAGAGTCATCCAAAAATCCTCCACAGCGACTTGAGAGACTGATCAACAACTACAAGAAGGGTTTGGTTGGAGTCATTGCAGCTAAAGGTAGCACACCAGTTATTGAGTGCAAGTGTAACAGTTTTGCTTCAGTCGCTCTCCTCGCCCCTACCTGGGCTCGAACCAGGGACCCTCTGCAAGCATCGACAACAGTCACCCTCGAAGCATCATTACCTATCGCTCCACAAAAGCCGCAGTCCTTGCAGAGCAAGGGAAACAACTACTTCGAGTCTCAGAGCCAGAGATGTCATTGATTGAAACGCTATTAGCGCGTACCCAGCTAACCATTTCACACCGGTTACACAAGGGGTCAATTACTTTTTCACACAGGGGCATTGGGTGTTGCTTAACTTTGTTTATAAAATGAATGAAATAAGTATGTAATTGTTGTGTTACTTGTTCACTCAAGTTCCCTTGATCAAATATTAGGTTTTGATTGAAGACCTGATAACATTTATTATCAAAAATATGCGAAAGTAGAGAAAATTAGAATGAAGGAAAATACTTATCATGGCACTGTATTCATTCCGCTGATTCTGTTGAAAAACGTTTCTTAAACAAAAACAAATGCAACAAAACAGGGATAAACATACCTGAATTTCTACAATAGAAACTCTAGTTTGCAACTGTTGGACTAAGGATTGCACTCTAGGTCAGCTAGATGCAGGCAAGAGTGTGCAAGGCAGTATTGACAGTGTCACTGTCTGCCACCTTGATTACTCACATTTTTCTCTAAACCTGTGCACCTACATAGTAAACTTTCATTCATAGGCTAGGTTGTAGCAACCTCATGATGGGTACAGGGAAAATTCTAGTATCATGTAGTAACCTAAACCTATTGATGTTACATTGAGCTGGGTGAACGGAATATGAATGACAGTCATTGAATATGCTGTAATAGAAATAAGGTCATGCTCATAAAAAAAAGTATTGTCCCCCTCATCTTAAACAGCACCGACCCCCACTGTGTCATTCACACACACACACACACACACACACACACACCTGAATGAATCCTTTGCATAAAAAGTTTAGTTTTGAAACTGCACTAAAAGTCAACTGTGGTATTTTGGATGAAGTAATTGCAGAATACTGCAGATGAACTTCAGTAATACTGCACTGTAACTGCAGTTCACTGCATAATTACTGCAGTAATTAGTTTGTAATGTGGAGTGTTTAAACAGTGTGTTTAGAGCAGTCAGGCCTAATTTTGGTCCATCCCTTACAAAACAAGATTGCAGCATACTGCAGTTATAATGCACTATAACTGCATTCTTGTTTTGTAAGGGATGGACCCAAATTAGGCCTGGCTGCTCTAAACGCACTGTTTAAACACTCCACATTACAAAGAAACATGCTCACTGCGCTTAGAGAGAGATGTCTGCTCTCCTACCTTTTACACCAGCGACGTCTCTGAACCTCCCCCTTTGCCGTGCGAGCATTGCCAGCCCAGAGCAGTAAACGTGCGCGAAGTCCATGAGCCATCCATCCATCACATGGTGACGCGCAGGGCTTTCCCCGGACAATACAACCCACTGGGCACAGACTAAGTTCAACATCTAGTTTTGATTTACATTTCGTTGAGTTTTCAACTAACGTGAATTCAAGAAAAACATGCACATGTCATTGGATTTAGGTTAAAAGTTACGAAATTCCCTTATTTGAAGTCCAATCAGTTTTCCACGTTGATTCAACCTCATCACATAGAATGTTTTTGTTGAAATGACATGTAAACAGTTTTTGCCCAGTGGGAAGCTCGTGATCAGTGGAGAAAGGGCTGCACAGAGTAGTTGACTAGCCTAAACGGCTGTATAGAAAGACTATTTGGTCCAGTGGCGTTACCGGATACCGAGCAGAGGGACTTGGAGAAGCTCGTGCCCATCTTCTGTCGAACGGCGGTTAAATTAGACTAACGTGTGTCCTTACAGAAATTGCGGTTGATGTGTGATATAGATTACACTGTTTCGTTTGACATGAGGAAAGTAGGCAAGTTCACGTGTAGCTCATCTCGGTTAAAATACAGCACAACAAGAACGTCAGGATAATGATGAAAGGGTCATAATAATAATATCATAATTGTACATTTTAAATAAAACAAATATGAGTATTGTGGTTTCGGTTCTGTGTGTTATACTTTTTGCAACAGATTGCTTCTCATTTCGTTGGAGCTCAGTAGCTTATTTAGATGGCCAATCGTTGCAGAACCTGAAAAGTAGTTTAAATATAGCCTAATCCACAAACATAGGATATCTAAACTATTAAAAGTACGTTAATTTGTTTAACTCTGAGCTAGCCTATAGGCTAATTAGAAAATTGTCATTGCATTTTTCCTGATTTATTTTTTTCCATTTAGGCCTATATATATGTGTGTGTGTGTGTGTGTGTGTGTGTGTGTGTGTGTGTGTGTGTGTGTGTGTGTGTGTGTGTGTGTGTGTGTGTGTGTGTGTAATATATATATATACACACACACACGATTCTTGAATTGCTCGGTTATAGCTAAAACATCCGCTGGTGTTTAACTGGATATTCTAAAAATTAGAACATCTGTAATTTAATTGAACATGTGAGATATTCGTTCTCTAAAGGCAATCCAGGTCTTTACTATTGCAAACAGGCGAGCGCTTCAGGCGAGAGGTGTTTCATTTGCACAATTATTTTCGAAATAATTCATAGGCCTATAAAAAAACTGCTTTTTATTTTCTTATAAGGCTACTGTACATGTTTTAACCTTTTGTGTGTATTGAGTAAACATTATATTTTCGGCGGAGCCTAACTGTTCAATGCTTGAAGGCACATTTAAACGAAAGACATGGGGAAGGATGAACAGATTTTGGACAGAATTTTTTATTAAACATTTTGAAAACAAGATTCTCAACAACATTCCATTTTGAAACATGTCTTTGTTTTGACTTATTCACACTTGGGACATTTAAACGTTTCTCGAATAAATATATAGAAATCATATATAGCCTAAAGATATAGCGTTCACATACTAGTCGGAACTAGGAAACTCGGAAGTCGGATATTTCCGAGTTTCCTAGTTCCGACTTTCACGGCAACGCGGCATCGACAGCACAGTGCAGAATATACTTCACCATCTTGCCATGATGCTGGTGTTTAGGCCTGTTTCACGTTGGAATTCTAAAAATTCTAAATAATTTTAGCACCAAAAACACAGGATAAATCTCTGAGGCCAATGACACATCTCTCCGCTTTATTGTCTGAGTAATGAATGAATTGATTGATAATCGATCAATAATAACTTTTCACTAAAATAGGACATATTTTTGTAAAATGTTTAATATCAGACAAAGTACCAAAATAAGTTATTTCGTTAAGTTAAGACGAATTGCATTTGCACCACAATGAAGTTCACTTAAAATCTATGCAATTATCCAAGATAATTAATTATCTTCTTCTGTTGCAGCATGTTGGGAGGTAAAAAACAACACCTATATTCCACTTAATTATGATTCGACTTGCAAACACCTCTCATAATTATCCTTGTGTCAACCTGGCTGTATTCCTTCACAGGTCGCCATCAGCCTTGCACTAACAACTGGCATTGACAAAGTGGTTCAGAACTGCTGCACAATATTGCACACCATATATCTAGGCAGCAGGTAACACACGATCCAGGGATTTCTTGATGACTGTAAGGATTTGTTAGTTAGTCTAAGTCGGCACCATACCCTCAGCTCAAAATATTCTAATTTGTATGCCAAAAAACAAGCATCCTCTGTAGCCATCTCTCAACACATCAGATCAGACAGAAGATATATTGAGCTATAAGACACCGTACTGCGGACTTAATTAATTAGTATTCACAAGCCGCCAGATCACCTCTATTATTATTATTATTATTAAACAATTTTTAAAAAATCCATGAATTAAGAGTTTAGTTAAGTTGGTGCATAGAGTTTTAGCAGCGAATGCCATCCTTATATTTGTAGCTATTATGTAAATCACCTCCCATCGAATTTCTATATCCACCTTATTACCATAACTATCAATACGCCATAACAAAAAAAATGTTACCCCAAAAATGTTTCTTATCTTAGTGCAGTTAGGCTTCTCGTTTACATCATATGGGCCACATGTCCAGTAGAAGTAAGAGGATATCGTAGACTATTTGCATGCTGTAACATTGTATTAAGACGTTCTGAATCATCATCGAGCAACAAAAGCTTTGAAAAGTAAGGTAACTAAATAACACAAAAACTGTTCTCTACACATATGTACACTTGGGAATAAATAAAGTCTAATATCTGGCCCAGTTGATCATTTATTTTTGTTTTGTTTTTGTTTTGTTTTAAAACAATAGAAAAATCGATTGAAAATATCGGTTAAGACGCGTCCTTGGCCTTAATATAGGAAGAGAAGGATGAGAGAGGAGGAGAGGAAAGTACCAAGACAGGAGGAAAGAACCATGGGCCATGCTTTCGTGTTAGATGACTGGAGGTTTGGGTTACCGTACCATACATGTCCTGCATGCAGGGTTGCTAAAAGGGATGGAACTAGACTTGCAATATTCAAATGTTCCCTTTCCGTTAACGGGGATGGAAGGCTATATCAGGGAGTCCCCTCCATCATCAGAGTCCGGTACATCAACGGGGCTTGCAGGAGCTGCAAAGGTGTATTGCTTTTTCCGTGGTTCGATCACTTTGATTTCAATTCAGTCCCAATGATGATAAAATAAATACCGGGTTCTCTTCCTTGAGTCCCACCAGCTTCAAGATGCTCAAGGCTCTCTTTTAAGACGCCATATAAAGAATCAAAACAAACAAGTAGGGATTTATTGTCTGAGAAAAACATAGGGATTTCAGTTTTGTTTTTTCTGTTCAGTAGGTCTACTTTGCCAAGTTTGATTCACAAGACTCCAAATGTTAATCAGGGTTTCTCTGAGATCTTTTGCATCATAAAATATTAATCAGTCTATTGATTTGACAGTTTGTGATCCCATGTCGAGATCAAGAGGTCTTGGTGTATTGAAGTTCATTCAAAGAGCATCTTTAAGACTTATCGAACAATTATATCTGCGCACATAAAATTGGCTACTTAGCCTATGTGCGCACCTACCTTGCTTGTTTCTTTAAATATGAAGCATTATGCTATGTTGTACTTTTAAAATGTACACTGAGTGTTTTTCCTAAAGGAATAACTGTAAACAAAAAATGCAACAAGAAAAATATAAATAATATATTTAAAATTAAATGTAAATTTAAATACGTTTAAGAAGGGGGCAAAAGTCATGTCACGAATAAGTCTCTTACATGAAGAATTCCGTGGAGGCCAGTTTCCCGTGGTTTCCGTTGGAGGGGTCTCTGTTGTTGTTACCCGGCCCGCAACCGTTGTAGCTTCGGCTCGCCAGCTTGTCGTACTTCTCCTTGTAGAGGTCCCGCTCTTTGGCCAAGCGCGCAACGTCCTGCTTCAGCTGTTCCACCTGGCTCAGGAGCGTGCACTTCTCGCTCTCCAGCATGTGCCTCTGCTGCACGCGCTTGTAGCGGCAGGACTGCGCGTAACCTCGGTTCTTGAGCGTGCGTCTCTTCTGCTTTAGGCGGATCACCTCCTCTTTGCTGAACCCCCTCAGTTGCCGGTTGAGCTCGCGCACTGTCATGCTGACCAGCTGCTCGTCCGAGAAGCGGTCCTCGAGGCGGTGTCCGTGGTGGTGGTGATGGTGGGCCTGGTGATGGTGACCGGCCGATGTCGCGGATAGATCCTCCCCTACATACTGCTGGCCGCGGAAGCCCTCGTAGCCCTGGTGGTGGTGATGGTGGTGATGGGCGTTGCCGATGAGGGCCTCCACCGCATCCTCGGGGGTCAGGTTGAGGGCTTCGGGGTTGATGTGGTGCTGGTAGCTGGGGATCCAGTACAGGTCCTCCAACTGAGGCTTACCGCCAACGCTCTGGGTGTTGCTGCTGCCGCTGTTGTTGCTGTTGATGCCGTTGGCCAGGTTTTGGCTCGACTGGCCACCGGGGCTGGGGGCGCAGAAGCTGGGCGAGGAAGGCACGGAGGAGCAGGGCGTGCTAATCGGGGTGGAGGAGAGGGATCCCGGGGGGAGGCGGTGGCAGTAACGGTCAGCCTCTGGAGGTTCCTTCTTTACTTCGAACTTCATTAGGTCGAAGTCGTTGACGTACTCGATGGCCAGTGGGCTATTGGGCAGCTCTGCGCTCATGGCGAGGTCGGTGGCCATGTCAGTCCATGCGACGACTCCCGCCCTCACAGCCAAACCAACACCGGGCAGGACACTGGGCAGCCCTCGCGGATGCAGATTGCTTCTTCGATTCGAAGAGGACGTCTGTGTGCCCGGTGCGTGGAGTTGTAAGGTTGTATAGATGAAGGGGTACTTCGTATTAAACTGCTAGTCCTTAAAACAACTACTATGTATAGCGGCGCCGGTGTTAATATATGTATGCACGCAAATGAACTTGTACACCTGCCAGTTCTCCTCTGCCAATTTTCTTGTTGACAATTTATCCCAGGTCAAATTAACTTTTTAATACCACGGCCCAGGGCCGGCTGAAACTCGAGCCCCCTGGTGAAATTTGGAGACACCAACCGGTCCTGTACTCCCTCCACCTCTGTACCGACTCGCGCCTTCTGATTTAATGTCCTTCAGTCAGTGGTTGTGAAGGAAAGCAGCACAGGAGATGGTTTTATTTTCTCATCTCCTGTTCTGGAGTTGTTACTCTCTTGTTGTCTGTTTAATTTTTTTTATATATTTTCCTGTATCCTTCTTCTTCGCCTCGACTGACGCAAGGACAGCGAGTCCAGGCTCTCTGCAGGAGGAGAGCAGGAAGGCTCGCGATGCTCGCGACTGAAGTTACTGCAGCATGCAGCATGTGTTACATATGACCAAAATAAAACTTTCCACACAAGACACGAGCATGACTGCTCGGAAAAAAAGTCACTGTGCACTAGACACGCGCGCGTAAAAGATGCGTATAAAAAATAATAATAAAATAAAAAAACTCCCACTTTCTGCATCTGCTGGAGTCCACAATGGAATGGTTCGGAGAAAAACAGTTCTCAAGGGTTCTTACAAGCAAAAACATAGGTATGTATAGTAAAAATAGATATTCCTTAAGCGGTGGTGGGACACAGGACTAACTGGTGCCGTTTCTGAATGGTCAGTCCAGATGTATCAGTTTGCTGTGTACTCACGAATGCGCCGGTCCCCACGGTTTTCCCTTTCACTCTGGGAACGTTGCGTCCTGTGTGTGAGAGTGTGTGTATATGTGTGTGTGAGCTGATTAATTCCTTTCACAGTTGGCTCTCTCTATCCGGCAGATGGCCGTGACTTTCGGCTCTGCAGTGCAGCGCAACATCGCAGTGTCACTGAGACGCTGGGAAAGGCAATTTGCACTTTTAAAGACACCACGCGCCCGACCCTCCCACCTCGTATGTGACGGACCAATGGGAGAAGATGACAGCGGTGGATTTGCATTATCCTATAGCAACATCTCGCGCTGGGACCAGCCGGCAGCTGTCGGAACGCAGAACTCATGCTCGCGGAACAGGTTCATCTCCCCCCTCTAGCGACGAGATCGTGCTACTGCACGGAGAGGAGAGAGGCAGGCACATGTAAGGTACGCGGGAGGCGCTCCGCTAGGCTAGCTAACTTCCACACGATTGATACACGAAATCATACAACAAAAAGTTGTCTCAGGTTTCACTTCAAAACTGAATGAAACACCTAATGAAAAGCGTATAGAAAAAAAGCATGAGATAATATTGGGATGAAGTGGGATGGTAAAAGTTGGAGAGGTGTGATTATACGCTTCGTATTTGATGTATATTATACCACATACAAGGACACATGTCCTATGCAGCTGTGGTCTGAAAGAACCTGGCATCCCCGGGCCAGACCTCCCTAATCACGAGTCCACCCTATGTGGTGATGGATTTAGTACCACGCCCCTATAAAATCAAGCCACATTTTCCGTAGGGCGATTGGTGTGGGGGGATTAATTACAATTAGGCTATTCCACGTGATGGCCACTGCTCGGGGTTTTAAGTCGCAATTAACTACAAATTGTATGCCGACCCATCTCCGCGGATCGACAAATAATTAAACTTCGCGTGCAACGTGCTCCCCCATCGTGCGCGGAACGCGCAATGTACGCCCCCCCATCATGGAGACATACGTCTTCATCTGGAGAGGCTCCCGGGCTAAAGAAAATCAAAGCAGAAGGTTGAGCAGAACGTCGATACCAGTGATATTCGTCTCAAGGGAGGGTAGGATGAATACTGAGATTCTGCCCACTTGTGTCTTTTCTCTGCAAATTGGGTTAGGCGTTTAGTCGAGGGGCAATTAAAGCATAATGGAAGAATAGTTCTTTGTCATATTACACTGAACAAAAATACAAACGCAACATGTAAAGTGTTGGTCCCATGTTTCATGAGCTAAAATAAAAATAACCCAGAATTGTTTCATATGCACAAAAAGCTTATTTCTCTTAAATTGTGTGCACAAATGTATCTACATCCCTGTTAGTGAGCGTTCCTCCTTTGCCAAAATAATCCATCCACCTGACAGGTGTGGCATGCCCCTACCTTTTTTTCTAAAAAGGTATTTGTGACCAACAGATGCATATCTGTATTCCCAGTCATGTGAAATCCATTGATTAGAGCCTACGGAATGTATTTAAATGGACCGATTTCCATATAGTAAAATGTTTGAAAATGTTGCATGTTGCATTTCTATTTTTGTTAAGTATAAATTAAAATAATACATTTTTCATAGCCCTTTAGGCCCTGCAGAGAGAGACTGGTGTGGTCTAGTGATACGATGAAAAACGTCAGTAGCCTAAGTTAATAATGGTTAAGGGGCAATGCGTAATGGTAGTGCATTGTCAAATTAACCTACATGGCCCCTAGGCCCCCAGACTCGTGTGGTCTAGTGATATTGAGATGGAAAAAAAGGTGGAGGGCAAGCAGTAAGTTAACTTAGTCAGGTATAATATGAGATGAATAGGGCAGAAGAGTAGCCAATAGCCACCATAAAACCTGAACCTGACTGCGCTGAGCTCAACTTCCTGTCCAACACTACAGCTGTGAAATACACTGTGTGCGTCCTGACACTGCGCTGAGCTCAACTTCCTGTCCAACACTACAGATGTGAAATACACTATTTGCCTCCCAAATGGCATCTTATCCCGAATGTAGTGCACCACTTTTGACTATGGCCAATAGGGCTCTGGTCAAATGTAGTGCACTATGTAGGGTGCCAGTTGGGACGCATTCTCTCTTCCTGGCTCAAATCTGCTGGCTAAGATGAAAAGAAAAGTAGGACTGTAAGATGAAAACGGGACAGAAATATCAAGGTATTTGAAGTTTAAGGTGCACTAAGTCATCATAACGGGGGTTGGGGTTTTATCAAATAAGCAGGAGCCGGACCCCAAACGCCAAGCTAAGCAGTCCGCATTGAAATGCCACATTTAAGAAGATCTGCCATTTGGTCCATTCATTGTGAGAGGGAAGTGTGTGTGGCCGAGGCCTTGAGACATACATTTAGAAGAAGTCAGGGATTCCTTTGTGTCTTTGCATATTGGGTGTTCGCTGCTGGTGCAGTTCTTACCGATTTTAAGCAAAAATGGACATCAGCACGCGGGAGATCCTACATAGCGAGTGGGAGATTATTTGAGCAGGGTGGGCACAAGCCCAAGCTTTGGGCAAAGTTAACCCTCTTCTTTCCAAAGTCTACTGTGTGTGTGTCTGTGTGTGTGTGTGTGTGTGTGGGGGGGGGGGGGGGGGGGGGGAGTTAAGGTTATCAGAGACAGAGTTTTTGTGGCCATCTTAAAGTCTTAAATGCTGGTCTTAAGGAATCAGTTTCAATTTCTAAAGGGACACACACACACTTTATGAAGCCAATAGAAGGTCAACAGAAAGAGGCAACATGTTAAATGGAGATTTGACAGAAAACCCTACATACCTGCCTACATGTTGTTAGGCGTTTGCCAAAGCTTACATTGAGTCAGTGAAAAAGTCAGTTTACTTTATCCAATACTTGCACATCTTGAATCTATGAGCCATGAAGATAATGTAGGGAAAGAGGTAATGACAGAAGGAAAGAAAAAAGTTGGATGAGTGAGGAGAGAGAGCTAATAAATCATATCTCACAAAGAAACTGATCTTTATTAATGGAATAGCCACTCTGTTTATAATAAGTTTATTTTTTATGCTACTGCGGAGAACACACACACACACACCTCTCTCTCTCTTCTCCCTTTTCTTGTGCGCTTTTACAAAACATTCAAATATTGATCTTAATTAGGCTTTGCCGAGCTCAGCAGCCTGTGTTGAGGGTTTGAGACAAGCAGCAGCAGACACCTGTCTAAGGCACTTACATCTTCAGCAAGAGGGAGTAGGGAAACAAGAAGGGAGGATGGAAGAGTGATAGCTCCCGGTCTTCGGCAGTGGCGTAGCGCAAAATGGCCCGCAAGGTTCGAGCAAGACCCCCTCCCAAACCTTTTTGTTGCCATGGGACACAGAAAAAAAGGTGTAGTTTAATAGCTCATCTCATGCTATTTTTAAGCAATAAGGCACGAGGAGGTGTGGTATATGGCCAATATACCATGGCTGTTCTTACGCACGATGCAATGCGGAGTGCCTGGACACTTCCCTTAGCCTTGTTATATTGGCTACATACCCCCCCAGGTGCCTTATTGATCATATAAACTGGTTACCAACGTAATTAGAACAGTAATATTTGATCAAATACGTTCCGTAATACCTCTGGTCTGATACACCGTGGCTTCCAGCCAAATCAGCATTCAGGGCTCGAACCACATAGTTTATTACACATTTTGCCATGAGGCTGAGAGAAAATTTTCCTGTTTTTAGAGCTCAAGAATTCTTGAAAGACTGGACAATCTAAACTTTTTTTCCCACAGATATTTGTCTTAATCTATATGCTTGATAGACCAAAGTATCAGCTATCACACAACCCCCCCCCCCCAAAATGTCTTCATAAAATGCAACTTGTTGGATTTATGTAAACTCCTTCAGTCACCATAAAAGGCATTTCATTTGTACAATTATTGTCCAACAAGTGTTTAAACACCTTGATTGTTTAATTCTAACTTTAGATTTTTAAATATGCAGTAGAAATATAATATTTTATAGCACTATTATATGCTCCAGAGCTAATTCCATTAGCATTTTGGTATATTTTTCTAGATTTAGAACATAAAACAACATTTATAAAGCAAACATTATCCCTTAGATCTTGCACAGCAAATACTTAAATTGTTGAGCAACATGTATGAAATATGAACATGTATGCTCACACTGACTGTAAGTTGCTTTGGATAAGAGCGCCTGGAAATGACCAAAATGTAAATGTAGAAATATGTTGCACAACAGTGATTCAAATATTGACAAGCCTCTGACGGAGTTGACCACAGATACTCAAAACAAACATATTTTTGCCTCTAAAAATGAGTTAAATACAAACATTTGAAAAATCCCATTAAAAAAAGAACCACTCTAATCAGATCTTTCAGCACTCTGATGGAATTGAGTTGACAAACATCTGATGGAGAAGATTTTTTTTTGAAAATATATATTTTTAAATATTTATATTGTTGAATAATAGTGAAGACATCAAAGTAGCCACCCTTTGCCTTGATGACAGCTTTGCACACTCTTGGCATTCTCTCAACCAGCTTAATGAGGAATGCTTTTCCAACAGTCTTGAATGTGTTTCCGCATATGCTGAGCACTTGTTGGCTGCTTTTCCTTCACTCTGTGGTCCAACTCATCCCAAACCATCTCAATTGGGTTGAGGTCGGGTGATTGTGGAGGCCAGGTCATCTGATGCAGCGCTCCATCACTCTCCAAGGTCAAATAGCCCTTACAAAGCTTGGAGGTGTGTTTTGGGTCATTGTCCTGTTGAAAAACAAATGATAGTCACACTAAGCCCAAACCAGATGGGATGGTGTATCACTGCAGAATGCTGTGGTAGCCATGCTGGGTAAGTGTGTCTTGAATTCTAAATAAATCACTGACAGTGTCACCAGCAAAACACCCCCACACCATCACACCTGATTTTCTATGCTTCACGGTGGGAACCACACATGCGGAGATCATCCGTTCACCTACTCTGCGTCTCACAGACACGGCGGTTGGAACCAAAAATATCAAATTTGGACTCATCAGACCAAAGGACAGATTTCCACCGGCTAATGTCCATTGCTTGGGTTTTATGGCCCAAGCAAGTCTCTTCTTCTTATTGGTGTCCTTTAGTAGTGGTTTCTTTGCACCAATTCGACCACGAAGGCCTCCCCTGAACAGTTGATGTTGAGATGTCTGTTACTTGAACTCTGTGTTATATGCAATTTCTGAGTCTGGTAACTCTAATGAACTTATCCTCTACAGAAGAGGTAACTCTGGGTATTCCTTTCCTGTGGCGGACTTCATGAGAGCCAATTTCATCATAGAGCATGATTGTTTTTGCGACGGCACTTGAAGAAACCTTTAAAGTTCTTTACATTTTCCGCATTGACTATCTTAAAATAATTATGGACTGGCGTCTCTCTTTGGTTATTTGAGCTGTTCTTGCCATAATATGGACTTAGCCCTATTTTGTAAAAGGCCATCTTCTTTTTTATCACCCCCCTAACTGATTGGCTCAAACCCATTAAGAAGGGGAAAAAAATCCACAAATTAACTTGTAACAAGGCATACCTGTTAATTGAAGTGCATTCCAGGTGACTACCTCATGAAGCTGGTTAAGAGAATGTCAAGAGTGTGCAAAGCTATCATCAAGGCAAAGGGTGGCTACTTTGAAGAATCTTAAATATAACAAATATTTTGACTTGTTTAACATTGGTTACTACATTATTGCATATGGGTTATTTCATAGTTTTGATATCTTTGCTATTATTCTACAATGTAGAAAATAGTAAAAAAATAATGAAAACCCTGGAATGAGTAGGTGTGTCCAAACGTTTGACTGGTACTGTATATCTTGTTTTCTTCTTCATTGTAGTGGTATACACAGTAGCATTTTTTTCTCTCTCAGTTTCTTAATAACTAAAACCTAATTAAACGTAACATATTTGAAGAAAAATGAATATTCCATCTTAATCTATCAGGCAGATGGAGTTGACCATTTATGGTTGTGACCATGGTGATTCCAATATTGTTTGTTTAAACTTTACATACCATGAGTGAGTCTTTTTGCACAACATGTAATGGGGACATGAATAAGGGGTCCTTATGGTATAGTTGACCTTGCTCATTCCTGATTCATTTAGGACTTTAGACCAAATCTCAGGACACATCTTTTAGAAATCAAACCCTCGTGCTCCTGTTCTTTAAAAAATATTTGATTTGTCATAAAAAAAAATTAAAAATCTACACCAGATACAAACATCAACTTACAGATGCACACAGACAACGACTACATCTCATCTGCACAGACCCTCACGCTCCCATCCCTAGTGCCTGCATTATTGATTGCCACATGACCTTAAATTGTACCAATTTGCTTTTCAAGTCCAACAAATGCTACTGTACAATTTTAGCAACCAGGAAATGGCGGAGCGATTTCTGCATATTGCATCTTTAAGACCGGACTACATTGTAGTGTAGAATTTGTGAATTTTGTCTCGTGTTACAATCATGTCGAGCTCTCTCTCTCTCCACTGTCAATAGATCACATAGAGAATCAGGTGGATCAGTCACATGCACACATGGGCACATTGATTGTTACAGTGGGCAGAACTGGTGTGCACTTTCTGCATAAAGGTATATTGAAGAAAAAAGGCAGTGAAAGAAAGGGTAGTCGTTGTTTCCTAATCATCCAATCCTGTCCTCATTCCAGCTTGGTCGCTCAAGATCCACTGTGAAATTCGACATCTGTCCAGGTAAGCAGGACATCGGGAGATTATTACAAAACCGGCCACTAGGGGAAAGGGCGAGTGATATAACCACCAAGTAGACTTACAGTTTTCTACAGCGTTGTGGACGGGGATGCCGGATGGTTGTAAGCCATAAGCTCCGGCTCCGGGGGTCGCAAGCTCCGGCTCCGGGGGTCGCGAGCTCAATCCCAGTTCTAGGCACTGTTTTTTGTTTTAACCCTATCACAAACCTCAACCCTTACTTTGAAGAGTTCATATTCTGTTAACAACATCATTTGGTTACGAGTTGACTAGTCATATACTCACATTTGTGACCAAAGCATATAATTGGAGAAAAAACACGTTAAAAAAAAATCCGCCTCAAACAGACCATTTAAAAAATGCTTGCAATTTCCTCATAGAACATGATGTCATCTCCTTGAGGAGGATGAGCTGGCCAATCAGCGGTCTACTTGCGTGCATATTTTTTATGATCGGTATAAATCCACACCATTCCAACTCAGAAAAGCAGTTTTTTAGCATACTTAATAAAAACTAATTGGAAGGAAAAACATTTATATTGTAAGCATATTTAATAGAAATCTGGAAACACTGGGCAGTTACTTTAACCATTCAGAGTTGATGCCTAAACTCAACCTTGGAGTTGTTTTGCTTGAACCCTATCCCAAACCTTGACCCTTAATCATTCGGAATGAATGACCTTTGAAATTTGACGTTTATGGACAAACGGATTCTGCAGTGAGAGCTTGTTGCACATTCATCCTGTAAGATACATAGTAAATATTGTTGTATAGTGTTTTTGGGGGGGAAGTCACTTCTTGCATTGTGGGGTCAGGTCATAGGTTACATTTCAATTATTAAGCCAATCTCAATATGACTTGGATTTAAAGGGAATAGTGCTGAGACTGGGGCAAAACAATATGGTGGAAGGAAACTGGTGTTTCGCCCATGTTCACATCACTGATGCATTGTGGTTTACACCAATCAAATGCCTTTTATGCTTGTAAGAATAACCAAGTTAGCTACCTAGACGTTTTTCCCCGGTTTAGCTAGTGATAGTGATGCACAAGCTAGACCTATTGGAAACATTGCCATCTCCTAACATCATTTGCCCACCAGATTCAGGAGCTTGAACCCCCCCAAAAGCTTGAAAACCACATTGAAACCTCCATTAGATTTTTACCCAAAGTTTAGGAAGAAAACTAACTGAACATAATTCATGATGGTTTTAATTGAATTTTAGTTTGTTTTGGAGTCAAAGATAATAGTTTCAGTATAGTTTTAATTTTGTAAATGATTTTATTTCAGTTTATTAAATCGTTTTTTCATGATTCGTTTTCGTATTTGTTTCAGTTTTAGTTTAGCTACTACAATAACCTTGGTCTACATTGTGTGTGTGTGAGCTCCTTAGCGTGTATTAATGCTCTGTGTTGCCGTGGTAAGCTCTGCTGTGTGAACATGTTCCCCAGGGCGACGCAACAGTAATTTGTCACTGTGACGACGCCTCGGTTAAATAGCGTGTTAATGGTCTAAATATCAGGAGCTGTACACATATATACACACACACACAAAGGGGCGTAGTAATAGTTTTATTATCAGGGACTGCTCTGGGCTCGGTAGGCAGGTAATGGATGGATTACACATCCCAACATCCTCTCTGTGCCACCCTCCATCTCCCTACACACTAATTATATGACACAAAGAGATGGCGTGAGAGAGACCGAGCACGATCTAGGAGAAGAGACCGATCTTGGAGAGGGATGGAAGATGAGAGAATGTAGGAGGGAGAGAGGTTGGTGGGTAATAGTTATTTTATCAGAAGGGTGCCCTTTTCTCAGAATACATGGGTCTTAGAGCAGACAATCAGAGGCTAGCACACCCCCCCCCCCCCCCACCACCCCTGACCCAAGAGCAAAACAAAGTCCAACAAAAGGCATGTACAGTAATAACATACATTTTATTCGAAATTCATCAAGCTACAATTTACAAAAAAACATGTTCAAATATCAATTCAATCTGCATTACAAACATCATTGCTGTATGAAATGTATGAGTCCATAAAGCAAACTTTTAGCTACATTAAAGACCCTGAGTATGGTTGAGAGCAGATACAGTTATGGGTCTGAGAAACGTCAGAGCTTCCATAAGCATTCAATACATACGTCTCTGTAGTATTTTCAAAGCTCATTTGGTGTTCAGGCAGTATCCATTCTAGTTCCTGTAGTTCTAGAGTCGAGGCTTGATCTGCAGTATTCTCTCTATGGAAGACAGACAGACAGGCACAACAGAAACAGATTGAGATTAAAGATACCAACAAAACTAACATGTCAGACAGCAGAGAGATCGCTCTACAACCACAGGGGTGCACAAAACGACAGGCTGTGTGTGTGTGTGTGTGACGGTGTGCCTGAGGATGTGAATGGGTGAAACGCAGGGCTCTCTGTCCTACTGAAAGCCTGAGTGATGGCATCTCCGCTGATGAGCAAACTGGGAACTGAATGAATGGGAGAACAGGGGTGTGTGTGCATGCGTGTGCGCGCTCCGGCAGTGATGCATAGCTATTGGGTTAATTTATGTAAAGTGGAGAGCAGGGCTGTGGCGGTCATGAAATGTTGTCAGCCGGTTATTGTCATGTTGCCGGTAATTAACCGTTAATTAACATAAAGTTTAGCAGAATATGAGTTGGACTACTGTATGTTATCTGTGCATATGCGCCTGCCATAAGCAGTTGGCTTGTTGATTTAGCTGACAATATATGCCTATAAGTCCCATGCCATTATTTTATATTATATGATTTTATAGTAAGAAGAATATCATTGAACCGAGGGGAATAAAATAGAAAGGATATTCTTACCAATCTGGAGCAAATGCGCATATGAAATGGCTATGTTGAGCATGAAAGTGATAATTTGAAACAGGTCTTCTACACAAGACTTAGAGTGATTTGGCAGCTTTAGTAGTGAATGATACGAACCTTAGAATATCTTAGAAATCAAAACATATACAGTGCATTCGGAAAGTATTCAGACCCCTTGACTTTTTCCACTTTGTTATGTTACAGGCGTATTCTAAAACTGATTTAAAAAAAAAAAATCTCCTCCACACACACAACCCCATCATGACAAAGTGAAAACAGGTTTTCAGATTTTTTTGTGTGCAAATGTATTGAAAATAAAAAACAGAAATACCTTATTTACATAAGTATTCAGACTCTTTGCTACGAGACTTGAAAATGAGATTAGGTGCATCCTGATCATCCTTGAGACGTTTCTACAACTTGGGTGATGTCCACATGTGGTAAATTCAATTGATTGGACATGATTTGGAAAGGTACACACCAGTCAATATAAGGTCCCACAGTTGACAGTGAATGTCAGAGAAAAAACTAAGCCATAAGGTCGAAGGAATTGTCCATAGAGCTCCGAGACAGGATTTCTTCGAGGCAGAGATCTGTGGAAGGGTACCAAAACATTTCTGCAGCATTGAAGGTCCCCAAGAACAGTGGCCTCCATCATTCTTAAATAGAAGAATTTTGGAACCACCAAGACTCTTCCAAGAGCTGGCCGCCCAGCCAAACTGAGAAATCGTGGGAGAAGGGCCTTGGTCAGGGAAGTCCCCAAGAACCCGATGGTCACTCTGACAGAGCTCCAGAGTTCCTCTCTGGAGATGGGATAACAGGGCAGAAGGACAACCATCTCTACAGCACTCTACCAATCAGACCTTTATGGTAGAGTGGCCAGACGGAAGCCACTCCTCAGTAAATGGCCCATGACAGCCCACTTGGAGTTAGCCAAAAGGCACCTAAAGGACTCTCAGACCATGAGAAACAAGATTCTCTGGTCTGAGGAAACTAAGATTTAACTCTTTGGCCTGAATGCCAAGCGTCACATGTGGAGGAAACTCGGCACCATCCCTACGGTGAAGCATGGTTGTGGCAGCATCATGCTGTTGGGATGTTTTTCAGCGGCAGGGACTGGGAGACTAGTTAGGATCGAGGGAAAGTTGAACAGAGCAAATTACGGCAATTCTTGATTCAAACCTGCTCTAGAGCGCTCAGGACCTCAGACTGGGGCAGAGGTTCACCTTCCACCTTTTTCATAAATTAGATTAAAAAAAAACTGTTTTAGCTTTGTCATTTTGGGTTATGGTGTGTAGATTGATGAGGGGAAAAAAATATATAATCAACTTTAGAATAACGTAACAAAATGTGGAAAAAGTCAAGAGGTCTGAATGCACGGTATGGGCTGCATGATGTGACTATAGGCTAATTGATGATTTGAGAAAGTCAGAAAAAAAGCTTGCACTTTGTTCCTCGCCTCAGGCTGCACAGCCGTTCTCCCATCAAGGGATCATATTTTTACCCATCAGACTATTCTCAATTTAATCTCGTCTTTACTAATATGTGAAATTAGTTTTGATTCAGTGGCCCATTACCAAATGGGCAGGTACAGGGGCATGGGGAATTTTTTAAAATTAATGTGTATGCAGTCAAACAGCAAATGGAGGCCTCACTCTTTCCCACTAGTTCGTTGAGCAATGATGCCGGATACACAACTTCAGTTTGATAGCGGAGTTGTGCTTAATATGAGCAGCTGAGAAATAAATATAAGGAACACTTATTTCACTCCACACATCAACCACTGTTTGAGGAGCATGCTCTCGCTGCACGGCAGGTGATATCCCGCCCACACTCTGTATGCCATGGGCTCTTCAACCCTATTCCTGCATCTACTCAGTGCTTAACTTGGGAAACGAAGTGATATCTGTTCAGGAACATCGATAGTAACATGTTTTCGCGTTATAAAAATATTTTTAAAATCCCTATTACTAGGCTATTCAAAATCAAATACAAATTCACTGTAAGCAGCCCTGCACAATCAATGAACCGGCAGCATCGCCTAGGGCTGGCTATACAGTACGTTCTTTCCCAGACTCGTGGATAGAACTTTTGGACTGTAGCATAAGGTAACCAGTCCATCCAGTATACATACTAATACAGTCCACACTCAAAAGCAAATTACATAGGCTAAACCAATTATGTACCAAAGACATCTTAAATCAGTTTTGCTTTATGTTTTTCTGCAATGTGTAGTATGGGGTAGGCTATATATTGTATAACATCAAAATCCATTTTAATTACTTTTTTTTTCTCTCCCAGACTTGGGCTTATAAGCCTATGCATCAGCTTTAAAATGCACATGGGTGTTTGGAATTAATCATCACCTTTAGAAAGCGCTGTCCGTTTCACTGTGTTGAAACGTCCACAACAACCATGTTTTACACTCAGTTTCAAACTGCTTTGGAACTTCTTTCTTCAAATTGATCATCACAGTGAGGTGAGTTTTAAAAGCATGATACTGTTTTGATGATAAGTGTTTGATGTGACTTTTCCATTGATGTCAGAGTGGTTAGAGGGACAATAGAGCCCTGAGTACCAGTCCATTAGGACCTGATGGCTGTTAGCGAATCGGATACTACCAATGCATGTCCAGAGTGCATGAAAGGAGATTCCCGTGACTCAATGGTCACATGGAATTTTACTATGGTCATGACTGCTGGTGTGGCAGTAATACGGTCACTGCAACAGCCCCAGTGGAGAGGAACTTGTTTGGATTCTTTCCACCCTTAACAAGCCACAGGGGTGTGGAGGGTGTGTGTGTGTGAGGTTGTGTGTGTGTTGAGGGATAAACCAGCGCTCATTAGTAACACTTAACTGCACTGGACACAGAGTTGAAGGTGGTCTGTGTGTGTGTGTGTGTGTGTGTGTAACTGACCACTTGCTGTGTCTCAGGAGGATTGTGTGTTTGTGTGCCTAAGTGTGTGTGTGTATGGTGTGTGTGTGTGTGTGTGCGTGCGTGCGTGCGTGTGTGTACAGTGCATTCGGAAAGTGTTCAGACCCCATCACTTTTTCCACATTTTGTTACGTTACAGCCAGTGGTGGAAACAGTACTCAATTGTCATACTTGAGTAAAAGTAAAGATACCTTAATAGGAAATGCAAGTAAAAGTCACCCAGTAAAATGCAAAAATATAAATAGTAAAGTACAGATACCCGCCAAAAACGACTTAAGTAGTCCTTTAATGTAGTTTTACACCACTGGTTACAGCCTTATTCTAAAATGGATTAAAATAGTCCCCCCCCCATCAATCTACACAAAATACCACATAATGACAAAGCAAAAGCAGTAAAAACTGGAATATCAGACTCTTTTCTCAGTACTTTGTTGAAGCACCTTAGGCAGCGATTACAACCTCGAGTCTTCTTGGCAGTAGGACAAAAAATAAATATTGGTCGACTGAAAGTCGTCTGATCTTTCGACCAATCTATTGGTCAACATTTTTAAACATGTATTTTTCCATATGTAGATACACCCTGTTTGAATAAAATCAACTATATGCATTGAGCCTGTCTGATGCTTAAAGTTTACGGTTGGATGAAATAAGACAAATGCCTCAAGAGGGCGACAGTTATGGTTTTCATATGCACATTTTGGTGAAACAGATTAATTCAATTTATAACAACATCTTCATATGTCAAAATCATTGTCATGTAGTTGATCCAAATCCAAATGAAAGCGCAATCTGGAGAGAGAAATGCATCTGAGCGCATGGTCAATCTGTCGTCTGCGTTGGCCAGGCAGCATTTACGTTGATATGGCCTCAGCATACTTCTTGCGCTTCACGGAGCTGTTGTCAAGGTGAGTTTGTGTTCATACAAGATGTTAACCCCACCTACCGTCAGACAATCATGTCAATGCGGACCTGTAGAGAGCCTTCCGCATTGTTAAAGAAATGTGGGAGGCGCATGGCGATGCGGAGCTCGATTTGGCCACTGCGTGCCTCTGGAGGCGCCGCAATTGCGTCACACCGTCATGCAGCCTAAGACAACATTTTGGGATGAAGGATTAGTCCAAACTTTTGACTGGTACTGTATATATTTGTTACTCAAACAATCTCGGTAGACCAACAACCTAACCACCAAACAATAGACCAGTCGACTAATTGGGGTCAGCCCTACTTGGTACACCTGTAGTTGTGGAGTTTCTCCCATTCTTCTCTGCAGATCCTCTCAAGTTCTGTCAGGTTAGACAGGGAGTGTCGCTGCACAGCTATTTTCAGGTCTCTCCAGAGATGTTCTATCGGATTCAAGTCCGGGCTCTGGTTGGGCCACTAAAGGACATTCAGAGACTTGTCCCGAAGCCACTCCTGCGTTGTCTTGGCTGTGTGCTTCGGGTTGTTGTCCTGTTGGAAGGTGAACCTTACCCAGTCGGAGGTCCTGAGTGCTCTGTAGCAGGTTTTCATCAAGGATCTCTCTGTACTTTGCTCCGTTCATCTTTCCCTCGATCCTGACTAGTCTCCCAGTACCTGTGGCTGATTGATCATCTCAAGGATGATCAATGGAAACAGGATGCACCTGAGCTCAATTTTGAGTCACATAGCAAAGGGTCTGAATACTTATGTAAATAAGGTATTTACGTTTTTCATTTGTAATCCATTTGCAAACTGTTCCCGCTTAGTCATTATGGGGCATTGTGTGTAGATTGATGAGGGAAAAAATTATTTAATATGTTACAGCCTTACTCTAAAATGTAACAAAATGTTGAAAAAGTCAAGGGTTCTGAATACTTTCCGAATGCGCTGTATATGGTCTGCCTCATTGTTCCTCTTTGTCTGTATATACTGAGTTTTTGCTGTGACTGGTAGCTGCTCTGTACCCTGCTAACACTGTATCCATACATTAAAATAGCCTTCCGTGCCCATGGGAGACTGCCACTGGGCACCACAGCAGCTATAGACTGAGCTCTGACTGCTGTGTTCCCGGAAGGGAGCCCTGGTTCCATATAATCCCTGGCTCTACACACTCACACGTATACACCCCAGTCAGCATGTGCTACAGCAGCTAACCCAGACAGGAATAACCAATGATGCAGGCAAGACCCTCTGCAGGATTTAAAGACATACTAAAGCTGGGATGAAGGGAGGGTTAAGGAGGAGTATAGAGAGAAGAGAAGAAAGAGGGGGACACAGGGGAGAGAGAGAGAGAGAGAGCGGGGGGGGCAGCAGATAGATGGAGAGAGACTGAGTTCCATAGTCCATGTAAAGGGAGAAAGATACATCGAGATGAAGGAAAAGAGGGATTCCATGTGTGTGAGGTATATATATGCGTGTCATGGTAGCTAGCAGTAAGGGAGTGGCATGCAGGATGTCCAGATGACACAGGGGCAGCTTAAGGTGAAAGGTTATAGTCGTTTCCTGGAGAAGAGAGACTAAATATGAACCCGAAACAGACATGGCGAGAGGGATGATGACAGAGTGAGGGAGAGAGGGATGACAGATGGAGAGAAAGGTTCTGGTGTAATTTACAGTCGCCGTCTTCCTGGTATTTACTTAGAAATGTAATGGTAATATGGTAATAACATAGTAGTGTATTAACACTTTCTTTTGGAGTTATTGAATCATGTACTGGTACCGCAAGGTACTATTTAGTATTAGGTAGAAACAGATTTTTGTTTATTTCTTTCAAGCAAAATGTCGACATTGTTAAAATGTACCGTTACTGAAAGATAATATGAGAAGGAGGGCAATAGAAAGAGAATTGAAGTGGTAAGTTAATTTGTGGTCTGTTTCTTCACGACTGGACAGTGAGAGTAAATGTGTGTGTTGGTGTGTGATTGAGGGTTCCTCTATGTCAGGGAGGGGCAGAGGCAGGTGGACATAGAAGAGAGAGTAGGCGACGGGGGGAATGAGGGAGGGTGACAGGGGAGGGAGGCCCTCTTCTAATCCTCTATCTGTCAGTCTGTCAACAGAGAGCCCAGCTGTGCCTCCCTCTTGCCCCAAACCTAAATATTATTACCTCTCTCCCACTAAGCACTATTACACTTCCAGCTAAGTATTATCATACTCAAATATTACCTTCTACTGCAACCAGTATCAACCTCCTAAAAGTACTTAAGTACCCCAATATCAGGGCGTTCCCAAACCGTATTTCCTCATCCACTAATATTTACCCCATGGCAATGGTGCCCTCGGGGTTCCATGCTTAGTCCCCTCCTGTACTCCCTGTTTGCGCACGACTCCAACATCATTATTAAGTTTGCTGACGACACAACGGTGGTAGGCCTGATCACCGACGAAGATGGTGTGGTGCCATGACAACAACCTTTCCCTCAACGTTAGCAAGACAAAGCAACTGATCCCGAACTACAGGAAATGGAGGGCCGCCCCCATGCACATTGATGGGGCTGTGGTGGAGCGGGTTGAGCGCTTCAAGTTCCTCAGTGTCCACATTACTAAAGAAGTAACATGCTCCACACACACCAAAAGTCGTGAAGAAGGCACGGCGACGCCTCTTACCGCTCAGGGGGCTAAAAAGATTTGGCATGGGCCTTCAGATCCTCAAAAAGTTATACGGCAGCACCATTGAGAGCATCTTGACTGGCTGCATCACTGCTTGGTATGGCAACTACTTGGCATCAGAGGGTAATGCGTATGGCCTAGTACATCACTGGGACTGAGCTCCCTGCCATCCAGGACCTCTATACCATGTGGTATCAGAGGAAGTCACTAAACATTTTCATTTCTCTGCTACTGCATGGCAAGTGGTACCGATGCACCAAGTCTGAAACCAACAGGACCCTAAACAGCTCTACCCCCCGAGCCATAAGACTACTAAACAGTTAACCAAATAGCTAACCGGACTATCTGCATTGACTATTTGCACTAAATATTTGGACTCATCACACACACTGCTGCTACTGCTTATCATCTAAGTAAACATTTCACTGTTAGTCTACACCTGTTGTTTATGAAGCATGTGACAAATCATTTGAATGGATCTTGATTTTATTATATTTTTTTTAATCCATTCACCATCTTTCCTCGATTAGCAGTGGGACATCTGAGCTATGTTTTAAAAACATGGGGCAGTTGGAAGAATCACAGTGCTCACAATGATTACCACAATTTTCCAATGCACTGTTTGATGAGCCCACCCCTCCAGGTCATAGGAGTCAACATGGCGACCATAGAGGCAGTTTCCTGACCTCTGTAAGACACAACTCAGAACTAGACTAACTTTCCTGGTCACTGTATGACCTCTCACCTGTGACCTCTGCCCCGTCGGCAGGGGGCGTGTCCGGGGCGTCTGTGTCTTCGGGGGAGCTAGAGAGGGAGATGAACGACGGGAGCTTGGTCTTGTGAGGACCCAAGGAAGAAGACGAGGGTGTCCCTGGATCTGCCTGAGCAGAACCCTCTGCCGTCTGGTTATCAGGTAGGACCACTGACAGGCTAGGCCTGAAGAGAGGAGAGGGGGAAGTGGAAAAGGAGGAGATTAGAAAACATTGTTGACATCGAAATGTAATATAATCTGTGCACATCTGGCAATATAAATGAATGTCTGTTTTTACAGTGTTGTTTTATGGTTGTTGCCTATGCATTTTCCAAAATGTCTGTTTTCAATTTGTAATGTAATCTATTTGCTATATAAATTATAAATTGTATCTAATTAATTTCACTTTGTCATGTAATTATTCTGACAGAGGGCCTGTTCTTGACCTCTTGGGGCGGGCCTTCTTGGCCGGGGCAGCGGAGGGGCCTGTGGTGGGGTTGGGGTTAGGAGCGGTGCGTTTGGCCCTCTGACGGTGCTGGAGCTTACACTGGGCCCCTCGAGGACAGGAGCCGCTACTGGAGAAGTCTGGACACACCAGGGTGTGCTTCTTCTTACACTGGAGGAGAGGACAGACCAATACCACTTATTATATGAAACACACAGGAGGTTAACATAACCCGAGAAGACAGTTTGAGACTGCTCTGTTAGTTACTACACAGAGTGTAAAAAACACTTAGTTTACTTCCTAATATTGAGTTAAACCCCCTTTTGCCCTCAGAAAAACCTCAATTCCTTGGGGAATGGACTCTACAAGGTGTTAAAAGCGTTCCACGGGGATGCTGGCCCATGTTGACTCCAATACTTCCCACAGTTGTGTGAAGTTGGCTGGATGTCTTTTGGGTGGTGGACCATTCTTGAAACCCAGCAGCGTTGCAGTTCTTGACACACTCAAACCGGTGTGCCTGGTACCTACCACCATACCCGTTCAAAGGCACTTAAATCTTTTGTCTTGCCCATTGACCCTCTGAATTGCACAGATGTGCAATTCTTCTCTGACCGTCTCCTCCCCTTCATCTACACTGATTGAAGTGGATTTAACAGGTGACATCAATAAGCTTTCACCTGGATTCACCTGGTCAGTCTGTCATGTTCCTTATGTTTTGAACGTGGTCATCTTAAGAGCACTGCGTGTGCCTGAGCGAGTATACAGATGAAGGTCTGGTGAGAGTGTATGTGACAGTGAGAGTGTATGTGACAGTGAGAGTGTGTGTGACAGTGTAATATGGGCGTAAATTGGTAACTTCATTCTGAGGGAGATTCGATCCCTCCCACCTGTCAGAAAAGCTAATTATACTCACTATGGGGTGCGAGCCGTGTTTGTGTGCATCTGGTGTGTGGGGGGCAGCCTGGAGCAGGTTGGTCCAGAAATAGAGTGAGGGTGGGGGTAAGGGATGTGCGTGTGTGTTAGGGGTGGGGGTCTGCAGATTGAGTTTCCAGGAACAGTTTGGACTCTAGTTCACCCCATGGTCCCCTCAGCCATGAACCAGTCTGGGTACCCCTCTCCTCTCCCCGAAGAGGCCCCTCTCTCTCCGCTATACCCCCAACCCCTCACTATAGCCAGTACCACTAACTCCCAAACTCAGACCCCCTGCCATTCTCACACCCATGTTCCTGCATCCTAGGGGTCAGATTAGTGTAGGTCTTAGACTTATCTCGCTTTTCTGAGGCGGCAAACCAAAACACTCAAAGTCACACCGTAATACTATATGTTTTAATGCCCTAACGTAAACATCGTCCGGACTACAGGAAAAGGAGCACAGAGCACGTCCCCATTCTCATCAACAGGGCTGTAGTGGAGCAGGTTGAGAGCTTCAAATTCCTTGGTGTCCACATCAACAACAAACTATCATGGTCCAAATACACCAAGACAGTCGTGAAGAGGGCACGACAAAGCCTATTCCCCCTCAGGAAACTAAAAAGATTTGGCATGGGTCCTCAGATCCTCAAAAGGTTCTACAGCTGCAACATCGAGAGCATGTTGCATCACTGCCTGGTACGGCAATTGTACGGCCCAGTACATCACTGGGGCAAAGCTGCCTGCCATCCAGGACCTCTACACCAGGCAGTGTCAGAGGAAGGCCCTAAAAATTGTCAAAGACCCCAGCCACACCAGTCATAGACTGTTGTCTCTACTATCGCATGGAAAGCGGTACCGGAGTGCCAATCCAACCAAGATGTGCCCAGGGGTTAGAGTGGTCGTTTCTAGACCAGGGAATGGGACCATACAAAGACTTCCAACTGTATTTACAGCCCTTCTCCAACAGTCACGACTTCCGCCGAAGTCGGTCCCTCTCCTTGTCCGGGCGGTGTTCGGCGGTCGACGTCACCGGCCTTCTAGCCATCACTGATCCATTTTTCATTTTCCATTGGTCTTGTCTTCCTTCACACCCGGTTCCAATCCCATCAATTACATGTTGTGTATTTAAACCTCTGTTTCCCCTCATGTCCTTGTCGGAGATTGTTTGATTGTATGTGATGTGCTATTTAGTGTTGGTGTGCGACGGGTTTTTTGTACCCACTTTTGTTATTTTGTACATTTAGGTTTTTTGGAGTTTTGTCAGCATTTATTAAACGACTCCGTTTATGCCAAGTTTGTTCTCCTGCGCCTGACTTCCCTGCCACCAGCACGCACCCCTTACACCAGCGTAAGGAGAGGGAAAACGCCAAATCTACTAAGACTCAACTGCCAGCAGTCTAATACATTCTCATTTTCATAAAACACGGGAAAGAGGGAAAGAGAGCGAGAGCCAAGAAACGGAAGATAAAAAAAAAGTGAAAGTGGACAGAACATCTTCATTCCACACCAAGTTAATCATTTTCCACTTGATTTAAGAAATGCTGGGACGTCTCAGGTCTATTAGAAGAGCTCTCTATCCACTGCGTTCCAAACTAGGACGAGTCAGCACATTTACCATTACAGGGATGGAGGGAGGGGTAGAAGACAGGGGCAAAGAGGGAGGGAGATAGAGGAGAGGGAAACGGAAGGGGGGGGGGGGGGGGGGGGTGGATCGGGGTTCAAAGGAGAGGAAGGGAAGTTGAAAGAGTGGTGGAGATGGAGAAACAAGAGAAAGGTGGGCGATCAAGGGAATGAGAGAAGGCGAAAGGGACCAAGAGGGTCCAAATTGGATAAAACGAGAGAGACAGGCGCTACAGAGTAGAAAAGGGGGAGAAGGTAGTGACGGGGGACAGATAGAAAAGAGGGAGGGAGGGATAGTGAGCGCGAGACAAAGCGAGAGATGGAACGAGAAAAGAGGATGGAGATGGAAGCGGGGTTAACCCCTGAGCTGCTGGAGTGTCTGCCTGCCCCATAGTGCCATCCTCAGCACTTCCTCCATCTGTAATTACTGCCTGCTATCCCTCCCACAGCCACCAGCTAGCAAGCACAAACGCGGGCACACACACACACACACACACACACACACACCAGACCTAAGCACTTCAGCTAATAGAATAAATATGAATGCCCTTTGGTTTTATATATCCTCATTTCTCTGTGCTATATATAAATGAGGCCTGACAGTGTGAAAAAGCATGTGCTACACAGACACTCATAAACAACAACTGAGAGGATTATAGGAGGGAGGGGATAGATGAACAGATATAGGATTGGTAGGGACAGAGACAGGCGGAAAGAGAGGACAGGAGGGGTACTAGCGGTGAATGTGGAAACAGAGTGTGTATGGGAACTCTACATTTTTTTGGGGTGTCTGTGTGGCCGTGCACTGTTACCCTCTGGTCCTCAATGTGTCACTCAGACACTAGAGTTATGTCACTATTGACAAGCCCTCACTCTCAACAGCTGTCCCCTCCATACCCAGCGCTGTTTTGGAGGACAGTTCATATGTTTGTGTGAAGATTATATCCATGAGGGTGTGTCCAGTGGTGTAGCGGTGCCTGGAGAAGTGGGTATACACTCATTTTGCCAAACCTTTCCCAAACGGTCCACGAAGGAAAGGTGCCCTTTGTGAAAAATGATTTGAGAAACAGCGACATACACTCTCTGAATGACCTAAAATGACACATCCCATTTTGGTCTTTCAAAGTCAGGCCAAACCAAGCTACACTGTGCAAGTAGTCTAATAGTAGGCCTACTATTGAAACATATAAATGAGGCTGTCAACTGAGTCAGAAATTCACAGGTTTGTTTTTTCTGTTCAGGTTTTCGCTCTCAAAGTCACACTTTTTTTTAAATAGAAAACAACCAAATTGGATATTCTAAGTACACAACAATGCTTAAACCACACAAGGATGTTTGAGTGTAGTTACCCTTTAATATATGTGTTTGGTTAGTGGTGTTTCTGTAGCACATGAGATGGAGTTTTCCATCTCGGTCCATGAAATCGCTCGCATGTGCGGTGTGTATTTTAGAACTGTGTTTTCCTGCAAATTGCATTTTGGAACATTCTAGGCCAACTGCCATGTGCACATTTCTGTGCTGAAAATGTGAAAAGATAAGATCGTTTATGGTGAAAACCACGACACTACTTTGATACGCATTCTGGGGATTAATATATGCGTTTATACAACGGATGGGTCTAATCCTGAATGTTGATTGATTAAAAGCACACTGCAGCCGGTGTCTATTCCACAAATTACCAACGATTAAATCTATGACATTAAAATGCCTACTCACTCTGTTCAATCTGACTGCGCAATCCACTGTCTCATCAGCCCAGGCAGGCAGGGAAGTTATAAACTTGATCTCTACTATAAAAAGCATCTAGGCATTATCTCACATGTTTGGAATAACATTTTAGTTCTCTCACAGCGGAACCACGCAGTCTGTCTCTCTGACATTTGCAACAATGTTTCAATATTCAAATTCGATCTCCAACTGTCCCATAGTAATAAACGTGTAGGGATCAGGAGAAATGTCAATTGAAAAAAGGTATTTTCAGCTTCAGTTTGAAGTTTTTGTGTTAGCTATGTTGTTGGCTAGCTCCTCTGAACAACAGTGTCATAACAAGAGAGCACATTTTCTACGCCAGGCGAAATCGTACCTCATCATCAATCGTGCCTCGTTGTTACGGATGTATCCAAATAAATGTCACTTGAAAACTGCTTAAACAAATGCAGCTGCTATTGTTATTCTGTCTGCACTGATTGACGCGACTGTAAGTTAACCGTAGTTGGCTAGCTAGCAAGCAAGGGATAAGGAACATTTAGAACGAACGACTGGGTCGTGTCCATTTATACAGAACAAAAAGACTGAACGACTGGGTCCCGTCTCTGGCAACCAAACCAATAGAACGAACGACCAGCCGGCTTGGGTAGCCCCCCTACAGTAGATTTGTTTCAGGACTGTATCTTGTGGAAGGATGAAATAATATGAATGCATTCATCAAAATAACGTTTTTAATGAAAATATGTCAATCGTTATTTGAATATGTTGGTAACCCGTTGTGTAAAAGTAATAATGCCCCTCGAAGGGACTTCGTCTCGGGCCAAACAACACCCGTGCCAAACTATCCTCCAAACACCGGCTTCTCGGGCATCTATCACTTAAATACGCAATGCCCACCGAGTGGGTAAACGGCGTATACCCTCCGCCACACCACTGGGTATATCTACCTTCTCTACCATAGGTCATCAGATCATGATAAAGAGAAAGAGAGAATGTCTGTGCCTGTCCCCATGCGTGTGTGTGTGAAAGAGTATCTGTGTCTGAGAGAGAGGTGTATGTGAGTGCTTGTGTACATACATGTGTGTGGGACTGACTGACTGATTGTGTGTGTGTATTCTTAAGAGTGTGTCATACCTTCTCTCCCTGAGGGCAGTATCCCCTGATGAAGTCCTGGCACAAAGCAGCCTTGCGGGACACATAGACATGGCTGTAGGGACAGCTACTGTTGTTACATATACCCTTCAGGAAGTACGAACACACAGGCATCTAGAGCGAGAGAGAGAAGTTGTTGTTACCGATCTCTGCTTGGCAATATCTCCATACAAGTGTCACACCAATAAAGCATTTTCAATGGAATTGAACATTTAATTGAGAGAGGGAAAGAGAGAGGCAAGACAGACAGAAAGAGAAAGAAAGTTCATTCACAGCATACTAGAGAAAACACAGTCAGATGTAGAGTTAAAGTCAACAAGCCAATCCACCATTCAAATAGGTCCCGCCTTCTACAATCTGTCACTGCCTCTGCTGTTAAATGGCCTTAATTGCAGTTGACAGAGAAAGAGAGAGAGTGTGTGTGTGTGCGTGTGACAGCCTGCATGCAGGTGTGAAATGTCCTCTTGTGTGTGAGTAAGGTACGCTGTGTGAGAGTGGTGCAGGCCAGTCTAAATATACACCATGTAGAGAGAGGTGCGAGACAGAGAGCAAGGGAAAAGGAGCTAGGAGAGGGAGAGCTATACGAAGAGGGCCGGGGTGGGGTGGGGGTGGGGGTGGGGGGCAATGAGAGAATCAGGGCGGCTCGTTGGGATGGGATCAGTTTTACCTAATTAACTGCTACAGAAATATTTATCCAGGCCGCAGCTTGTCCAGCTAGCTATCATGATGCGTTTATGTGCTGGCTGTGTGTACGAGTTACGGTCGCCAGGGCCTGAGGGGGTAGGAAGGGGGGACAAGCGGAGGTGGGGCGTATAGTACAGAGGGTCTAGTTTCAGGAGTTATTTCTGGGGGGGGTTACAGGATTGGGGCTCCTCGTCTATCCCCAGTCCCTACTAGTATGCATGCGTATTGGGTTGCGAGGCTGGACAGGACACCTGTCTGTGGGTTGTTTGTCTAAAGAAAAACATCTTTCCCTGTCCAGTGTAACCACTTTCCTTTACCCTATACGGACTGGCCTCGTTAAACACCTAGTTAAACACCACTACATGACCCTATTCTGTGCTATGGGGCCAGATAAACAAATTAGACTTTTTAACTACACAATTAGTAGCTATGAAGCAGAATTACTAATCGAAGATGAACCATTGTGTTGACTGTTGGTAGTACTAAACATGTGATTATTATCTTTTAGTTTGTAGTCTTTCTCTGTTAGAGAGGGAGTCGTTTAACAGAAGTTAAAGATGCAGCCAATGATCAATACTGAGCAAATATATAAACGCAACATGTACAGTGTTGGTCCCATGTTTCATGAGCTGAAATAAAATATTTTCCATATGCACGAAAAGCTGATTTCTCGCGTATGTTGTGCACACATTTGTTTACATCCCTGTTGGTGAGCATTTCTCCATTGCCAAGATAATCCATCCACCTGACAAGTGTGGCATATCAAGAAGCTGATTAAACAGCATGATCATTACACAGGTGCACCTTGTGCTGGTGGGCAATAAAAAGCCAATCTAAAATGTGCAGTTTGTCACACAACACAATGCCACAGATGTCTCAAGTTTTGAGGGAGCATGCAATTGGCATGGTACCAATTGGCACCAAATTTAAACAGTTTAGAAACAAGAGTCATACTTCTGACCTATTAGTGATTTATCCAGTTCAGGTGTGTGTGTATGTGTCTCAGACCTTTAACATATTGGGTATGTGTAACCAGCTGTGTGTAGGTGTGTCTTCTAGTTAATTAAGGGGTTGTGTACTCATGCCATACTCTCTGTACTCATGCCTATTAAGGTGTACGTGTTCAGGTGTAAACCATGTTGGGACATCTGAGACCTGGGATAGGGACCACCATTTTGGTCATGATACCCCCATCGCCCGTACCACCGACTCCTTTCAACACGCACCCCCCTAACCATAGAATCAGGTCACGTCTCTGAGTGTGTACACTACCAGTGGGAGTGTGTGAGTGTATATCTTAATACTGCCAGTGAGAGCACAGAGACAGGAGCTGTGCCAATCGAGTGAATGAGGACTCTAGCTGTATCTCTATACACCAACCATAACTCTAAAAACCACATATTGTATGTGACATGTCTCCATATCTATCTCTGGGTGGTAAACTAATAGTCGGTCCTAACGCAATCCCTTTCCCCACCCCCTAGCATTAATCCTCCAATGTTTGCAGATCTGTACGTGTGTGAGACACCATATTCTCACTTCCTCCCTGGCTATATACCTGACGGGGCCAAACGCTAACTGACTAACTACACAGTACACTCCAACCCAGCTGGTGTGAGAGAGACATTGACGTTTCACATACTCTCACCTCAAGGATGGTATGTGTGTGTGTGTCACATAGTTTCACCTTCTCCTTGGCCACCTTATGGGAGAATGGACAGGTCCCACCTGTCTGCTTACACGTACCCCTCAGGAACCTGCAGGAACCAATGGGAAGAGTCATCAGATCACAGAGCAGCCAATCAGAGAGCCCACACAGTCTGTACAGGTGGTTTTGAGGAGATCTGTGCATGTTAGGTGTGGGTGTGTGTGTTACCTGGTACAGACAGCCACCTTATCAGGATCGTGGATGTAGGGGCAGGTGTTGCCACGGTTACATTTGCCAAAGCGGTTGTAGTACATACAGTACTGCTTCTGGGACTTCTTCTGACGAGCATGCCTGATGATGGCTAGACTCCTCTGAACCGCACGACTGGAAGACAGAACACACACAATCAAGAAAACATAGAGTTGTGCAATTATGTACAGGTAGCAGAGGGTGTGTGTGTACTAAAGTGCTTACCTAGCCACAAAACGAGTGCTGGAGGGCCGGATGAGAGTGCTAGAGGTGGTGTGGGAGACTTCCTGTGGACTGGACAACCGCACTGTTTGGGGAAAATAGAGAATGAGAAAAAAAAGAAACCGCCTCTATAAAGACTAAACATTTTTAAAAAATGGGGTATTATGGCGTTATTTATACACCACTGTGACTGACATATTTTGTGTGAGTGTTTGTGTGCGGACACGCGTGCATGTCCATGTCTGTGTTTACACTGCAGTAGTAGTAGTTTTATTACATTGCATGTAGGCCGTACTTGCCAGCTAAGAGCGGAATTACTTACACAGCACATGCAAGTAATTAAACAGGTGAATTAAAGCCGTTCAAAATCAGTTTGTTCTCATAGCGTCAACGGCCTGAGCCGTGGAAGGAAATAGCACAGTCACAGGGATGAAGCATAACGGTCACAGCCAGGGGGGAGTCGTCGGGTGAGGATCAGACAACGCACCTCGCCGTGCCCGACACAGACAGCCATTTGTAGCATAGCCGCTTGGACTTTGTAGCCACTCCTCCACTACCAACAAGTAGCACCCACCTGGGTGATGCCACCGGCAGCCTCTGGCACCAGAAAGCTCACCACTCATCAGTAGCCTAGAGTAGGCTATTACAGTCTTTAAGCCTCTGCCATCACTGCAAGCTATTTCCACTGTGTGCCCAGGCAGATATGATGCAATGACCTGACAGCTATAATGTAATGTTTTAAACTGACATAGTTGTATGTCTTTGCCACGCTTTCTATATTTCAAATGACACTAAACCAAAATATAAATGCATCATGTAAAGTGTTGGTCCCATGTTCCACGAGCTGAAAGAAAAGATCCCAGAAATGTCCTAACACAAAAATAAGAATGTCTCAAATGTTGTGCACAATTTTTTTGGCATCCCTGTCAGTGAGCATTTCTCTTTTGCCAAGATACGCCACACCTGTCAGGTGGATGGATTAACAAGAAGCTGATTAAACAGCATAATCATTACACAGTTGCACCGTGTGCTGGGGACAATAAAAGGCCACTCTTAAATGTGCAGTTTTGTCACACAACACAATGCCACAGATGTCTCAAGTTGAGGGAGCGTGCAATTGGCCTGCTGACTGCTTGAATGTCCACCAGAGCTGTTGCCAGAGAATTGAATGGACATTTACAGTGCCTTGCAAAAGTATTCACCCCCTTGGTGTTTCGTTTTATAACCTGTTGTTGCATTACAACCTGTAATTTAAATTGATTTTTATGAGGATTTCATGTAATGGACATACACAAAATAGTCCAAATTGGTGAAATGAAATGAAAAAAATTACCTGTTTCAAAATATAAAATAAAAAACCCACAAAAAAACAGAAAAGTGGTCCGTGCATATGTATTCACCCCTTTGCTATGAAGCCCCTAAATAAGATATGGTGCAACCAATTACCTTCAGAAGTGACATAATTACTTAGATTGCACACAGGTGGAATTTATTTAAGTGTCACATGATCTCCGTATATATACACCTGTTCTGAAAGGACCCAGAGTCTGCAACACCACTAAGCAAGGGGCACAACCAACGAGCTCTCCAAACAGGTCAGGGGCAAAGTTGTGGAGAAGTACAGATCAGGGTTGGATTATAAAAAAATATCTGAAACTTTGAACATCCCACGGAGCACCATTAAATCCATTATTAAAAAATGGAAAGAATATGGCCAAGAGAGGGCCGCCCACCGAAACTCACGGACCAGGCAAGGAGGGCATTAATCAGAGAGGCAACAAAGAGACCAAAGATAACCTTGAAGGAGCTGCAAAGCTCCACAGCAGAGATTGGAGTATCTGTCCATAGGACTACTTTAAGCCGTACACACACCGTACACTGAAAAAAAGCCATTGCTTAAAGAAAAGAATGAGCAAACATGTTTGGTGTTCGCCAAAAGGCACGTGGGAGACTCCCCAAACATATCGAAGAAAGTACTCTGGTCAGATGACACAAAAATAAGCTTTTTGGCCATCAAGGAAAATGCTATGTCTGGCGCAAACCCAACACCTCTCATCACCCGAGAACACCATCCCCACAGTGAAGCATGGTGGTGGCAGCATCATGCTGTGGGGATGTTTTTCATTGGCAGGGACTGGGATACTTGTCAGAATTGAAGGAATGATGGATGGTGCTAAATACAAGGAAATTCTTGAGGGAAACCTGTATCAGTCTTCCAGAGATTTGAGACTGGGGCAGATTTCAGCAGGACAATGACCCTAAGCATAGTGCTAAAACAACACTTGAGTGGTTTAAGGGGAAACATTTAGATGTCTTGGAAAGGGCCATACCTCAATCCAGTTGAGAATAGGTGGTATGACTTAAAGATTGCTGTACACAAGCAGAACCCATCAAACTTGAGGGAGCTGGAGCAGTTTTGCCTTGAAGAATGGGCAAAAATCCCAGTGGCTAGATGTGCCAAGCTTATAAAGACACCCCAAGAGACTTGCAGCTGTAATTGCTGCAAAAAGTGGCTCTACAAAGTATCAATTTTGGGGGGGGTGAATAGTTATGCACGCTCAAGTTCAGTTTTTTTTTCTTATTTCTTGTTTGTTTCACAATTAAAAATATTTTGCATCTTCAAAGTGGGAGGCATATTGTGTAAATCAAAAAATCCATTTTAATTCCAGGTTGTAAGGCAACAAAATAGGAGAAATGCCAAGGGGGTGAATACTTTCGCAAGCCACTGTATCTTCCATAACCTGACTTCAATGTCCTTTTAGAGAATTTGGCAGAATTCACAACCACGCCAGCCCAGGACCTCCAGATCCGGCTTCCTCTTCTGCAGGATTTATGTGAGACCAACCACCCGGACAGCTGATGAACAGATGCATATCTGTATTCCCAGTCATGTGAAATCCATAGATTAGGGCCTAATGAATTTATTTCAATTGACTGATTTCCTTAAATGAACTGTAACTTTGAAATTGTTGCATTTATATTTTTGTTCAGTGTCGTATTTTCTGTGATTTTATTAAGCAGTGAGTAGGAGAATAGAAGGGAGCCTGAGTGAACCGGCAGTGTATTGTATGTATATATATATGGTTATCTGTATAATAAAGCAAAAATATATATATATATATTTTTTAGCTTTATTATACAGATAACCATATTTTTTGCATACGCTTCTGTTCTTCATCCCCAAACCTACCACTGGTGTGCGTGGCCAAAGAGTTCTATTTTCATGTCATCTTACCATAGCTAGAACCCTCTGCAAAGGGTTCTAAGTAGAAACCTCTGAAAAGGGCTCTAGGTAGAAAACTGCAAAGGGTTCTAGGTAAAATAAAATAAAACTCTGCAAAGGGATCTACCTAGCACCAAAAACGGTTCCCCTATGGGGACAAGCCGACGAACACTATATGGTTCCACATAGCACCTTTTTTTTTTAAGAGTGTACCGGAGACCTGATAGCTCTCCAAGCCAATAGTTTTTGGAGGGAGGGAGGGAAGGAAGCAGGGAACGAGATATGGGTATGGTGGAAAAGAGGGGGGAGGTAAGGTAAGGAGGCTTGATACCTAGCCAAGTCTCTAATTTTGGAATATTTCAGATGTAAAATATATCCTCTTCATCAGTGTGTGTTCCTGTGATCTTGGCACTATGATGGGAGGCCACTGGCAGATGACCAGGAAAATAAGACGTGTAATCTCAGCTAACTGGACTGGTGAGATCTGAAATTATAACCGCTGTTGTGGTGGACACTGAAGGCATTTTCAGAGCATGCTGGAATGTGGTGTTGTGGAGAGTGGGTGTGTGAAAATGGCACTTCTGTGTGCGTGTGTGTGTTTGTGTATCAGGAGGCGAGTCACAAGCTGCAGGAACAGAAGGGAACTCTTCAAATCCAGCCACATATTTTGGCAGAGAGAGCGAGGGAGAGTAAGAGAGAGAGACTGTAAATCAAAGAAAGAGAGGGGGAGAGAAAGAAAGACCAAGTCTGTATGTGACAGAGGGAGGAGAGAGACCCCTTACGAAAACCCACATGATTTTCACCTGATCGCGTGTGATTTTACGTGACGTTAATGCGATAACGTGTGACAACATGGTGAGCACGTGTGAAATAAATGTAACACGGGGATGAAACATTTCAACATGTGATGACATGAAACAACACGTGACAACATTTGAGCACAAGGGAAAACCCTAGGGCTGTGACGGTAATTGAATGAATAACCGTGTAATTGACAGTTATGGAATAGGCCTATATCCATTTTAGGATAATTTTTTATTAACTTTATTTTCACGTAGATCATCCATACCTAATAATGTAAGTGTTTACTAATGATTATAAGCGATTGTTTTGCTAACTTAGTCTGTCAATTAAACGTTCTATATCTCCTCTTCTTTCCAATTGACCTTTGATGCGCAAGCAGCTAATCTGCAAAATCCGCTGGGATGTAGAGCATGTTTTAATTGCTTGCTAGTAAATAATTACATCCATCTTCTTTAAAAAAAAAAGGTTGGATGTGTCTGACCATTCATTAATTATTCAACAGCAGTTGACAAGGTTGTTCTGGCTCTGAGGCCTATACAGTGGGGCAAAAAAGTATTTAGTCAGCCACCAATTGTGCAAGTTCTCCCACTTAAAAAGATGAGAGAGGCCTGTAATTTTCATCATAGGTACACTTCAACTATGATAGGCAAAATGAGAAGAAATAAAAATCCAGAAAATCACATTGTAGGATTTTTAATGAATTTATTTGCAAATTATGGTGGAAAATAAGTATTTGGTCACCTACAAACAAGCACGATTCTGGCTCTCACAGACCTGTAACTTCTTCTTCTCCACTCGTTACCTGTATTAATGGCACCTGTTTGAACTTGTTATCAGTATAAAAGACACCTGTCCACAACCTCAAACAGTCACACTCCAAACTCCACTATGGCCAAGACCAAAGAGCTGTCAAAGGACACCAGAAACAAAATTGTAGACCTGCACCAGGCTGGGAAGACTGAATCTGCAATAGGTAAGCAGCTTGGTTTGAAGAAATCAACTGTGGGAGCAATTATTAGGAAATGGAAGACATACAAGACCACTGATAATCTCCCTCAATCTTGGGCTCAACGCAAGATCTCACCCCGTGGGGTCAAAATGATCACAAGAACGGTGAGCAAAAATCCCAGAACCACACGGGGGGACCTAGTGAATTTTTTTATATTTAAAAAAAATATATATATTTATCCGTTATTTTACCAGGTAAATTGACTGAGAACACGTTCTCATTTGCAGCAACGACCTGGGGAATAGTTACAGGGGAGAGGAAGGGGATGAATGAGCCAATTGTAAACTGGGGATTATTAGGTGACCGTGATGGTTCAAGGGCCAGATTGGGAATTTAGCCAAGACACCGGGGTTAACACCCCTACTCTTACGATAAGTGCCATGGGATCCTTAATGACCTCAGAGAGTCAGGACACCCGTTTAACGTCCCATCCGAAAGACGGCACCCTTACACAGGGCAGTGTCCCAAATCACTGCCCTGGGGCATTGGGATATTTCTTTTTTTTTAGACCAGAGGAAAGAGTGCCTCCTACTGGCCCTCCAACACCACTTCCAGCAGCATCTGGTCTCCCATCCAGGTACTGACCAGGACCAACCCTGCTTAGCTTCAGAAGCAAACCACCAGTGGTATGCAGGGTGGTATGCTGCTGGCAAATGACCTGCAGAGAGCTGGGACCAAAGTAACAAAGCCTACCATCAGTAACACACTACGCCGCCAGGGACTCAAATCCTGCAGTGCCAGACGTGTCTCCCTGCTTAAGCCCGTACATGTCCAGGCCCGTCTGAAGTTTGCTAGGGAGCATTTGGATGATCCAGAAGAAGATTGGGAGAATGTCATATGGCCAGATCAGACCAAAATATAACTTTTTGGTAAAAACTCAACTCGTCGTGTTTGGAGGACAAAGAATGTTGAGTTGCATCCAAAGAACACCATACCTACTGTGAAGCATGGGGGTGGAAACATCATGCTTTGGAGCTGTTTTTCTGCAAAGGGACCAGGACGACTGAAAGAAAGGAAAGAATGAATGGGGCCATGTATCGTGAGATTTTGAGTGAAAACCTCCTTCCATCAGCAAGGGCATTGAAGATGAAACGTGGCTGGGTCTTTCAGCATGACAATGATCCCAAACACATCGCCCGGGCAATGAAGGAGTGGCTTCGTAAGAAGCATTTCAAGGTCCTGGAGTGGCCTAGCCAGTCTCCAGATCTCAACCCCATACAAAATCTTTGGAGGGAGTTGAAAGTCCATGTTGCCCAGCAACAGCCCCAAAACATCACTGCTCTAGAGGAGATCTGCATGGAGGAATGGGCCAAAATACCAGCAACAGTGAGTGAAAACCTTGTGAAGACTTACAGAAAACGTTTGACCTCTGTCATTGCCAACAAAGGGTACATAACAAAGTATTGAGATAAACTTTTGTTATTGACCAAACACTTTGCAAATAAATTCATAAAAAATTATACAATGTGATTTTCTGGATTTGTTTTCTCATTTTGTCTGTCATAGTTGAAGTGTACCTATGATGAAAATTACAGGCCTCTCTCATCTTTTTAAGTGGGAGAACTTGCACAATTGGTGGCTGACTAAATACTTTTTTGCCCCACTGTTTGTCAAAGAGTGTAAAAAAAAATGTACGTTGAAAACACTATGTTAAAAGCACAACGTTTTCACGTGTTGTGTCCCAAAACCACGTTTTCACATGTAAAAGATAACGTGAAGTGTTCCAAAAACATGTTTTCACATGTGAAAAGTCACATGGAAAGTGTTCCAAAAAACACGCTTTCACAGGATTTTCCACGTGTGATATCATGTGGTTTTTCTGTAAGGGGAGAGAGAGAGAGAGAGAGCCAGAGAGCACGAGAGCGAGAAAGCGATTGAGCTAGCGAGAGATTGAGAGAGCAGCTCAGGGCTGAGTTTAATCTGCGTCGTCCAGTTCTCCCCGCAGCAGCCCCTCCTCCTGTCCCACTGACTGATGACAACTTGATTATTTCAGATGTCTAACACACCTCATACCTCCTATTTCCTCCTCCTCTACCATAGTGCTACTTCCGTGACTGCACACTATCACACCACAAGATACACACTCACTCTGTGGTCTATAACAAGTGCATAACCTTTGCCTACAATGACTGGCAGGGTGTACAGTTGAAGTCAGAAGTTTACATACACCTTAGCCAAATACATTTAAACTCAGTTTTTCACAATTCCTGAAATTTAATCCTAGTAAAAAGTCCCTGGCTTTGGTCAGTTAGGATCACCACTTTATTTTAAGAATGTGAAATGTCAGAATAATAGTTGAAAGAATTATTTATTTCAACTTTTATTTCTTTCATCACATTCCCAGTGGGTCAGAAGTTTACATACACTCAATTAGTATTTGGTAGCATTGCCTTTAAATTGTTTCACTTGGGTCAAAAGTTTTGGGTAGCCTTCCACAAGCTTCCCACAATAAGTTGGGTGAATTTTGGCCCATTCCTCCTGACAGAGCTGGTGTAACTGAGTCAAGTTTGTAGGCCTCCTTGCTCGCACATGCTTTTTCAGTTCTGCCCACAAATTTTGTATGGGATTGAGGTCAGGGCTTTGTGATGGCCACTCCAATACCTTGACTTTGTTGTCCTTAAGCCATTTTGCCACAACTTTGGAAGTATGCTTGGGGTAATTGTCCATTTGGAATACCCATTTGCAACCAAGCATTAACTTCCTGACTGATGTCATGACATGTTGCTTAAATGTATCCAAATAATTTTCTTGTGTCATGATGCCATCTATTTTGTGAAGTACACCAGTCCCTCCTGCAGAAAAGCACCCCCAAATGATGCTGCCACCCCCATGCTTCACGGTTGGGATAGTGTCCTTTGGCTTGCGAGCCTCCCTCTTTTTTCTCCAAACATAACGATGGTCATTATGGCCTTGCAATTCTATTTTTGTTCATCAGACCAGAGGACAATCTTTGTCCCCATGTGCAGTTGCAAACCGTAGACTGGCTTTTTTATGGCGGTTTTGGAGTATTGGCTTCTTCCTTAACGAGCTGCCTTTCAGGTTATGTCGATATAGGACTCGTTTTACTGTGGATACAGATCATTTTCCTCCAGCATCTTCACAAGGTCCATTGCTGTTGTTCTGGGATTGATTTGCACTTTTTGTAACAAAGTACGTTCATCTCTAAGAGACAGAATGTGTCTCCTTCCTGAGCGGTATGATGGCTGCATGGTCCCATGGTGTTTATACTTGCGTACTATTGTTTGTACAGATGAATGTGGTACCTCCAGGCATTTGGAAATTGCTCCCAAGGATGAACCAGACTTGTGGAGGTCCACAATTTTTTTTCTGAGGTCTTGGCAGATTTCTTTTCATTTTCCCATGATGTCAAGCAAAGAGGCACTGAGTTTGAAGGTAGTCCTTGAAATACATCCACAGGTACACCTTCAATTTACTCAAATTATGTCAATTAGCCTATCAGAAGCTTCTAAAGCCATGACATCATTTTCTGGAATTTTCCAAGCTGTTTAAAGGCACAGTTAAATTAGTGTATGTAAACTTCTGTACCACTGGAATTGTGATACAGTGAATTATAAGTGAAATAATCTGTCTGTAAACAATTGTTGGAAAAATTACTTGTGTCATGCACAAAGTAGATTTCCTAACCAACTTACCAAAACTATAGTTTGTTAACAAGAAATTTGTGGTAGTTGAAAAATGAGTTTTAATGACTCCAACCTAAGTGTATGTATACTTCCGACTTCAAACTGTATTTGTAGGGTGTGTGTGTGTGGTACCTGTCCTGTTGATTGGCGCACTGGTTGTCACAGTGCGGGACAGCTTATTGGCTGAGACGCTGTAAAGGTTTCCGCCAATCCAGCGCATGCCCAGCCCTCTGCATCTCCAGTGTTGGGCCGGGGGGTGCCTGTCCTGTCCGGGGGGACGCAGACGACTCTGGAGCACACTCCTGGAGGAGAGAGAGAGAGAGACAGAGAGAGAGACAGAGAGAGAGAGACAGAGAGAGAGAGACAGACATAGAGAGAGAGAGAGAGAGAGAGACAGAGAGAGAGAGACAGAGAGAGAGAGACAGAGACAGAGAGAGAGAGACAGAGAGAGAGAGACAGAGACCGAGAAAGAGAGACAGAGAAAGAGAGACAGAGAGAGAGACAGAGAGACAGACAGAGAGACAGAGACAGAGAGACAGAGACAGAGAGACAGAGACAGAGAGACAGAGAGACAGAGAGAGAGACAGAGAGAGAGACAGAGAGAGAGACAGAGACAGAGAGAGAGGAGAGAAAAAGCAGAATAGAGTGAGGAGGGAGAAATTGGCAAAGCATTAGGAAAAGCATACATGGATACACAGAACATCTTGCTTGAACAGTTTGACAAGTCCAGGTTTTGGGATGGTATTTTCTATGGGAGGAAACATCATTGTATGATAACTCCTGGAGAACGCAGTACTTGGGCAAAAATATCAATTCGGAATAACCACAAAGTAGTAATGAGCTGAATGATACTGCTCTTGTAATATGCTCACTTCCCCACCATATCCACACCCCTTCTCTTTCTGCCTGTCTTTTGCACTCCTCTTCCACTTTATCTCCCCTTCTCATCTCCCTCTTTACGCTTCCCAGTCCTACCCTCCCTCCTCACCTCCCTCATTCTCTCCCGTGTCACAGCACTCTGTTAAATTGCCGCCCTAATGGAAAGGGCGGCAGTGTGGAAATGGAGAGAATTGAAAAGAGGAGGAAATCAATGAGATAATAGACAGGGCAGGAGGCCAGAGCAGGGAGGGCTGCCCTCGGGCCCTGAAGCAACGCGTGGTGCCGAACAGACACACACAAATGCAGTCACACACACACACACACACACACACACACACACACACACACACAGGATAACCACAACCACAAGCCTACAGAAGACACACAAATAAATATTCACAAAATGACATGCAGAAGCAAAGGAAGTCACCCTCTGTGCTATGTGTGTAACTGTGTGTGTGTAACTGTGTGTGTGTAACTGTGTGTGTGTGTGTGGGAGGGGGGGGGGGCAGGGGTTATGGCAATAAATTGTACTGGCCTGTCACTTTTATTTGGGTGGGATTGGGACTGGTGTGCAGTGCGCTGGAGGTAATATGCTGCTGTAGTTCAGATGGGCTGGCAATGTGTTTGGAGTCAGAGTTCATGCCTCCCATTACAGAGAACAGAGCGGGGACCCCAAACACACACATAAACAACTACGCTAATGTAAACACTCACACACTACAACTACAGTTACACAATAACAGACACAGAAACACACACAGAGAACCACACACAGAGAATCACACACAAGGACACACAGCCAGCGAGATCGCTAGTTAGCTACCTCTCACCCTCTCTCGCACCAGGCCATAACTCACCAGCAGAGACACTCAGTTTCACAAATATAAGATCAGTGTGTGCCCTACACAGGGCAACTGGAGCCCAGGGAGCCATAATGGAGGCTAATGTAGGAGCAGTGACTGCCTCCCAGGGAGGCTTTAGCAGGGCCCAACAGCCAGAGGAGCCATCATGGAGGTTAATGTGGATATGACATGAACACTTAACATAGACAGCAGTTAACCCTGACACATGGTGCAGGACTTGGGAGGGGAGAATGAGGGGGGGGGACTAGACACCTGGTGAGGGAGTATTGGGGAAAAATGGCAAGGTGTGTGGTTGAGTGTGTGTGAGCATACATACAGTATGAAAGAAAGTGTGTGCCTATATAAGAGTGCATCATGAGTGTCTGTCTGTCTGTATGCATGTGTGTGTATGTGTGTGTGTGTGTGTGTGTGTGTGTGTGTGTGTGTGTGTGTGTGTGTGTGTGTGTGTGTGTGTGTGTGTGTGTGAATGAGGGTAGTAATGTGAGGTAGGCAGCTGTCTGAATGAGTTTCCCCCTCCAGCACAACATCATTACTGAACATTATACATATTACTTCCTGTACACCACCACTATTTCCACTACTATCGCCATGTAATCTCCCTATTAATGAGAGAGAGAGAGAGAGAGAGGAGGAGGGAGGATGGAAAGAGGGGAAAGGGAGGGAGGGAGAGATAGAGAGAATTGAAAAAAGCCCCAAGTGACACAACCGGAGGAGAAGAGAGAGCCATCTCTCTTCTCTTTCCTTATCCCCTCTTCTCTCTCCTTGACCTATTCCTGTGCCGCCCTTGACCCCAAAGCAAGAGATCTGTTATCAAAGGTACTCCAGGCCTGTCCGCCACACAAATCCTCCCCTGCCAGACAGCACGCTCGTTTCAGGGGGAGCCTTTTCACCAACACGCCAATATACCACTCTGCTCCCCAGCAGCCCTGGGGGACACATCCTGGCTGCACACACATCATCCCAATCACCATGGCGATTCATTAATGGGACAAACTATGGGGGAGAAGAGAGATTTTGAGCTGTGTGTGTGCGTGCGTGCGTGCGCGTAGGTGTGTGTGTAGGTGTAGGTGTGTGTGTGTAGGTGTGTAGTTGTGAAGGTGAACATTCCCCCACAGTCTGAAATTCTGAGCATTCTGGAGCAGTTTTTCATCAAGGACCTCAGATCATCTTTCCCTCTATCCTGACTAGTCTCCCAGTCCCTGCCGCTGAAAAACAAACCCACAGCATGATGCTGTCACCACCACGCTTTAACATAGGGATGGTGCAGGATTTCCTCCAGCCGTGACACTTGGCATTCAGGCCAAAGAGTTCAATCTTGGTTTCATCAGACCAGAGAATCTTGTTTCTCATGGTCTGAGAGTCCTTTAGGTCCTTCTGGAAGGTTATCCCATCTACACAGAGGAACTCTGGAGCTCTGTCAGAGTGACCATCGGGTTCTTGGTCACCACCCCGACAAAGGCCCTTCTTCGGAAGAGTCTTGGTGGTTCAAAACTTCTTCCATTTAAGAATGATGAGGCCACTGCATTCTTGGGGACCTTCAATGCTGCAGAAATGTTTTGGTACCCTTCCCCAGATCTGTGCCTCGACACAGTCCTGTCTCGGAGCTCTACGGACAATTCCTTCGACCTCATGGCTTGCTTTTTGCTCTGACATGCACTGTCAACAGTGGGACCTTAAATAAACAGGTGCCTCTGTGCCTTTCCAAATCATGTCCAATCAATAGAATTTACCACAGGTGGACTCCAATAAAGTTGTAGAAACATTTAAAGGATGATCAATGGAAACAGGATGCACCTGATATAAATTTAGAGTCTCATAGCAAAGGGTCTGAATACTTATGTAAATCATTTATTTCTGTGTTTATTTTTAATACATTTGCAAAAATGTCTAAAACCCTGTTTTCTCTTTTTCATTATGAGGTATTGTGTGCAAATTGACGAGGAAAATATTTTATTTAATCCATTTTAGTAACAAAATGTAGGAAAAGTCAAGGGTTCCGAATGCACTGTACATTTACAGCAGGGGTAAGTTGACCCCATGGACCATGATCCCACAGAGCTGTAGGTGGTGAGTGTAGAAGAGCAGAGGAGGAGGTGGAAGAGGTGGAGAAAATAGCAGAGAGGAACTCTCTTGTGAGTATATTCTGAGTGTTTGCATGCCTGTGAAATTGTGCGTGTGTGTGTTTGTGTGTACAGCTCTCACCATGCGCGACACACAGATGAAGGAGAGAGCGATTCAGCACTACTACTGCCGTTGATGAACGATCAGACTTTTGTTTTGGTGACAGGGAAGAATTTGGGGGTCGCGCGAGTGCTCTGAATAATGCTGCTCTGGCCTGTTTGCTTGCAGCGAAAGCATTAGTAAGCTCATACTGGGGAAACAGTTACCCTTGGAACAGACTGAGCAGCGCAAACAGTCTAGCTCCTTCCTAGAGCGAGGAGAGGAGGACTGCACTCTGCTTACAGCAATGCAGTAACAGTGGTCCTAAACACACTCGTTATGCATTAAGACAATTCAATCGACACTAATCGTAAGAGAGTAAGGGACACCTCTGGGGCAAAACGACATCAAATTAAGACAAGGCAATCAGGAATCTGTAGATGAGAGTGTACGGGTGTGAGAAAAAGGGGGGACTAGAAAAGAGCAAAAGACAAGTAAAAACATGACCGTTAGAATGGACCGCGAGTAAGAAGGGATACGTGAGAAAGCGATAGGGGGATAGATATGATAAGTGACGAGTAGAGGAGTAAAACTGCCATATGAACTGGCGTGAAGGAGGGCTGAGTGGAGGAGTGAATGAGTGTGTAAGTGATGGGAGAAAGGAGAGGAGAGCGGAGCAGCCTTTATTGCCGCCTCCCACATCCTGATTAATCGAGGAGCACTAGACGAGATGAGAGACCATATGTGTGTGTGTGTGTGTGTGTGTGTGTCACAACAGTAGCTCAAAAACAAACAATCGAGCACCATGAACTCCCAAAGAGAACTGACAAGATGATAGCGCGTGCAAGAGAGTGAGGCAGGTGGAAAAGAGCTGAGAAGCAGAGATAAGGTGATACTGAAAAGGTATGAAAATGAGGTGAGGATGAGAAGAGACACAATAAGAGGTGGATGGACAGACAATGAAAAGAAAAAGGCGAGCAGCAACACAACGATATGGATAGGGAGAAAGAGGGAAGACATAGAACATGAGGGAGGCAAATAAGCAACAGAGTAGGCGAGAAAAGAAGGGATGGAGAAGACGGACGGAGCGAGGGACGGCTGGAGCGAGGGAGGGCTGGAGCGAGGGACGGCTGGAGCGAGGGACGGCTGGTGCGAGGGACGGCTGGTGCGAGGGAGGGCTGGAGCGAGGGAGGGCTGGAGCGAGGGAGGGCTGGAGCGAGGGAGGGCTGGAGCGAGGGAGGGCTGGAGCGAGGGACGGCTGGAGCGAGGGAGGGCTGGAGCGAGGGAGGGCTGGAGCGAGGAAGGGCTGAAGCGAGGGAGGACTGGAGCGAGGGAGGACTGGAGTGAGGGAGGGCTAGAGCGAGGGACGGCTGGAGTGAGGGAGGGCTGGAGTGAGGGACGGCTGGAGCGAGGGAGGGCTGGAGTGAGGGAGGGCTGGAGTGAGGGAGGGCTAGAGCGAGGGACGGCTGGAGTGAGGGAGGGCTGGAGTGAGGGAGGGCTAGAGCGAGGGACGGCTGGAGTGAGGGAGGGCTGGAGTGAGGGAGGGCTAGAGCGAGGGAGGGCTGGAGCGAGGGAGGGCTAGAGCGAGGGACGGCTGGAGTGAGGGAGGGCTAGAGCGAGGGACGGCTGGAGCGAGGGAGGGCTAGAGCGAGGGACGGCTGGAGTGAGGGAGGGCTAGAGCGAGGGAGGGGACAGTCATTTATCCTGCGGTGCGCTGCATGTTTTACGGCGTTCTTAATTCAACTCCGGCTACTATTAATGGACTTAATGTTGAGATTATATCTATTTCCTGGTGGCGGGGGCTGGAATACCCCGCCTCCCCCAGCACTCAATCACCCACAATGCCCATTACTGCTGACACCACACTGAGAACCGCACGGCATGCTGGGTACGGGACAGGTCAGCTCACTTCCCTTGGGTCTGGGTGGGAGACTAACAGAGTAGAGAGAGGGGAGTTAAGGGTGACAGGAGTGCTCAGATAGGTAGAGGTGCCCACTGATCATGTGTGGCTGGCGCTAGACACTCTGTGCCAAGGGCATCAGCCCCACTATGGAAATCAGAATGAACCATATTTACAGTGGGGCTACAGTGAGGCAACATCTTGGGCCTCTCTAAAGCTTTGGGGACACCGAGTGGGGATGATATGAGAAGGCTGCAGAGGTAGGACAGAACTCGGTGCAGGGGGTAAGATGAGACGAGACTGCTATAGATGAGCTAGGACTGCTTAGATGGCTTAGGATAGAACTAATAAAAGGTTCAGGGGTGCTAGAGAGAGTCAGACAGATTGAGGTAGTGAGGGGAGTAAGTGGGGGGGGGGTCTTAGGAGAACGTCCTCTCTCCCAGGGGACCTGTCCAGCCCCCTCCGCCCCCCCAATCTCCAGGCTCAAATTGAAAATCCCTTGATTAATCAATATTTACTGCAGCGGTTAAATGAATAGTAATAAGTCACCAGAGGCCCGAGCTTCATTCTCAGCCTCATGCAGCCAGTCCCACTGTTTCACCAAGCTCAACCTGAACTACACAAAATGAGACACCACACACAGACATACAACCAAACACACAACAACAAAAAACTCACATAGGGGCAATTAAGATAACTGTGTAACACATGAAGAACACACAAATCCAAACTGGCATACAGTAACATAATCTTCCTGACGGGGAGAGAGAGAGAGAGAGAGAGAGAAACTACTGCATCTCCCCAAGCTGAACTGTAACCATGTGTGTCCCCTTGTCATGGGAGCCAGTGTGTCTGCATCTCCTCTGAGTCGGTGGACGTCTCACACGGCTACAGACACCTGCAAACACTCGCCCACAGCAGGCGGCCACAGCCACAGAGACAAAACGCACACCTGCAGAGCACACCGCACCTCCAACTGAACCCTTCGCGCTGCGAACACAACGGTGTGTGTGTGTGTGTCTGTGTGCGTGCGTCTGTGTGCGTGCCTGCGCGATATGCAACAGCTTGTGATCTCCTCCCGCCACAGCCCATTACGAGGCTTAGGAAAACAGAGTATCATTAAGACACTAAGCCATTTCACAGACCTATCATATTAGTGGAATAATACATTAACCAACTGCATAAACATATTACCTTATAACTAGCAGCGCAATAAAACCATAAGTCTATGTTAATAACAATCACAATAAAACATTAACTAACTGTCTAACTGTCCGTCCCACGGTGATGAGGTCATGAATAACACATGAACTTATTGCACGTCGGGCCAATAATGAGATCATCATAGGGATTCATTACCTCTCCCTCCGTCCCCCAGTTATGACCTCATAACCACCTCATATCATCCACTTCGTACCTTCCCCTCATCTCATTTATATCGTTTACTTTCTAGAATCTCTGTTTTAGCACCGAGCATCTCTCACGTCCAGGGAGAAAGGAGGACAGGATGGATAGAATGGATGTGAGGATGAGCGCGGTAAAGACACGAGGAGGGATAAAGAGCGAGGGGTCAAGTTGGAGCCCTGTAAATCACATGTTCATTGAGTGCTTATTAAGTAAATGCGTTTAGCTTCATTTCAGTGAATTCCCTCATTCTCAAAATGAAAGGGTGAAAGGCAGAAAGAGAGCAATAAAGACAGAGAGGAAAAGAGAGACGGGAGGTGGTAATGACGTTCGGAGAAGAGCCCCCTCCCTTCTGATGGGTTGTTCTCTGAGATCCCATTGTAAGAGGTGTAAATTCATGCTCAGAGCATACAGAGCAGAGGACCGGTGTAAACGGTTCATTCCCTGGGTCATCTACTGTGCAAAAATAAGCTCCATACATTCTCGGGGTCCCTCTCCGCTCCACGCACAGGCTAGCACACAACGGCACACCTGTCTGCTACTTTAAAGACAGGCCCTCCTTCCTGGGTTATGGTGCTGCTGAGTGATATTAAGAAGGGAGACACACTAAACATAAGAACCATAGTGTGTGTGTGGGCCTGTGTGTGTTACGTACCATGTGTTACAGAGCTTTCAAATAGTGGAACACTGTATGCAGTATTTGTGTGCGTGTGTGTGTGTGTGTGTGTGTGTGTGTGTGTGTGTGTGTGTGTGTGTGTGTGTGTGTGCGTGTACGCATTACCTGGCCGTATGGATCCTCTTGGCTCTCCAGGAGAGGGCGTGGCTATAGTGGGGTGTGTGCGAGGTGGCTCCGCCCAGGCGCGTCACTATCTTATAGCGTGTCCTGAAAACCCGCTGAGACAATTGGCTATGCATCGACAGAGAGGCGGGACCTGGGGAAGACAGAGGAAGTGATTGACATCAGATTGACAGGTCAAGAAACCAACACAGGTCATGGCATTTGTGCATATGCCCATGCTAACTCATAGGTACAAACTACAACGTGTCAATGCACCACTGGGGGATTGGCTGACAAGCCTGGGTTTAGGGTCAAGCCTGGGTTCAGGGTCAAGCCTGGGTTCAGGGTCAAGCCTGGGTTTAGGGTCAAGCCTGGGTTCAGGGTCAAGCCTGGGTTCAGGGTCAAGCCTGGGTTCAGGGTCAAGCCTGGGTTTAGGGTCAAGCCTGGGGTCAAGCCTGGGTTTAGGGTCAAGCCTGGGTTTAGGGTCAAGCCTAGGGTCAAGCCTGGGTTTAGGGTCAAGCCTGGGGTCAAGCCTGGGTTTAGGGTCAAGCCTGGGTTCAGGGTCAAGTTAGCAGAAACAACACAAATAGGACACAGACACACATGCGCAGGGCGCCCACACGCACCTAGAACTCTGTGGCAGGCAGGGTGTGCTCTCTTAACAAGCTTCACATGTAAAGATAAGAGAATAACAAAGGAAATATATATACATATATATGCGCCTAATAATTCCTGTCCTCTGTCTCTTTCCCTCCCTCCCGATTTCTCTCCTTAAGTCTCATTCGTTATATCATTTTCATAAAAGAGAGGAGGAGAAAAAAATAATAGGAGTCTTTGTTATTTATTTATTTGGGTGTGTATCCATCATATGGCTTTATGATGGCTGGGATTGGCTGACATACACGCTGTGCCGGGTAAAGGATGGCATTTGCATCCGCTAGGATCTGAAACTACTGCTTTACACCAATTTAACAAACCCGAGGATTTATCAAAGCCAGGAGTTATGATTTAGCTTTCAGGATCAGGCAGTGTACTGTGACGGTTCAGGTTGTGTCTGATGACTGTGGAAGAATGAATAAGACTGATGACTCTGAAGATCGGAGAGGACTGGGATGAATACAGTGGGTTCTAATTTAAATAAAACTTGGGGTCAATTCTAGAGTTGAAATATACAAGTGAATCTCCAACTGAACCAGAGCTGTGTTGTGGAAGGTCTAAAACAGAAGTCTCCCAGCTCAAATCTCACATAAATCATCTTTTGTTCATTCAGACAAACGCTGAGACCCAGCAAAATGAGAGATGTCAGTGACAAAGAAAATCTCTCTCTTTCTTACTCCCTGCCCCCCCTCCCTCTCTCTCTCCTGTACCACCCATCTCTCACAGTGACAACACTTTGTCTTCTTAATGAGTGAGGAAGGAAATTGAGAGCGAGAGAGAGAGAGCGCAAAGGCGAGAGAGAGAGAGAGAGAGAGAGAGAGAGAGAGAGAGAGAGACCCAACAATGTGCCCTTTCTACTTAATTTCAATTATTTGTATCTGATATCTTTAAGTGCTTGCTGTCATGTTAATAAGCATTTAATAACAAAGCATGACCAGGAAGCAAATAGCAGCTTGGAGCAATGACACAACAAAATTATTTATCTTCCTCCACCCTCTCTCTCTTATCTTACATTCCGGGGAAGGGGAGTGTGTTTCACTTGTCAGGCAGCGCACACACAGCTCTGGATCAGCTGGATAATTCATTTCAGACAAACATTTACCCATGAATCCCCACACATCATGCTGGAACCTACCCCAAACACACACGCTCGCACGGGACCTGCCCACACACACGCCCCTCTGCATGAATGAGGTAAGGCTGCCTATGTATCGGTGTGTGTGTGTGTGCATATGCGAGTGTGTATGTATGAGGCAAGGTTATGATATTTTTGTGATTTTCTATTTTTAGTCTATTAGTCTTTCGATAATTATTTAGTTTGAGTTTAATAAAACCATTTTTATTTTGTTTATATATTTTTTTTAGTTTCAGCTTGACCTTTTGTTGCCGCTATTGTTCACACCAATGGTTCACGCTACCACTAGCTAGTGATGGCGATGTTTCAAATAGCTTTTACGCCATCAACTCGCAGCATTTACCTGCCAGATTCAGAAACCCCATTCGGGAAAAAAAGCTTGAAAACCTCATTAGAAGGAAAATAACAAAAACGAACACTGATGGTTTTTATTTGATTTCATTTTGCAGCCAAAGACAGTTTCAGTATAGTTTTTCTTAAATGTTTTATTTCAGTTTACTAAATTGTTTTTCCAATTTTTGTTTTTGTTTCAGTTTTCATTTACTATAATAACCATGGTGTGAGGTGGGGTGGGGGGGGTGGCATGGTTGTGCAGGATTAGTTGCCTGGACTATAGTCCCTTCTCTTCCCAGCAGTCATCTGTATTGCATTCAGAGCTATTCGGGCCTCCTGGCAGATGACAAATAGGGCTTGTCAAAGACCGCTGCCGTGCCCCGCACCCCGCACCTCTTACCGCCTCCCCGTCAACACCCTACCCCCCACATCTACCCCTCCCTCAGTCCTATTCCAAACACCCCTCACACAGTCCACCTAGTCGCAACAACGACTCACAATGATGTTCCGCTTTAGCTGTTGTTTAATGACAGCCCCAGTTTGTAGTGTAGCTACACGCTTGAGAGTCTGTGTACGGGTATGGCAGAAGGGTAGTACTCTCTCTCGCTCCCCCATCTTGCTGTCAAAGGCCTATTAGAGGAAGATTAAGACCCCCGTTTGTGTGTGTGTGTGTGTGTGTGTGTGTGTGTGTGTTCGCAATGGTCTAGTAGAAGAAGATTGAGTCCCTATTGCTTCCAGACCCACTCAACCAACACAACCTGCTGGGGTTTACAATCAGAGCACACCCTCCATTCATCCCACGCTGACACACACACGCACACACACAGATCAAACCCATCCATCCCAAGATGACACACAACTCCATGCTGTGAAACCACAGATGATCTAGTCTATTCACTCTGCACTGCACCTTTCCCAGCAAGCCCACCTCACGCCTTCTGCTCTGGGCTACTGCTACTGAACTTACACACGCAACCCTCCACAAACTCTCTAAACACCGAATAACTACAGAGTTCTACATGGATTGGATCTTGATCCCTTTGGCTGCGATTCAGCAGCAGCCACGGATGGACAATTTCCATGCTCTCCTATTATGTAGCAACAGGGCTCCCCCCCACCCCCCCGACTGGGACTGGGATGTGAAGACTGTTACGTCTTCTATGAGACGGACGGGTAGAGTAGATCTTAGTGTGCCTGCCACTCCGGACCTCCACCTCCTGCTCTCGTCACCCAGTCTCACGCTCTAGTCTGCAGAGTGACAGAGCGGCATGACGCTCACCACAGCACCACTCCACCCCATCCTCTTAGGGGTGATCAAATAATGCCATCATAACACCGCACCCCACCGTGTGGCGTCTCTAGAGACAGGCTGCTTGCTATCGGTCCCTACCTGCTCTGTGATCCCCTGCCTCTCCCTATCTAGTCCCTTCCCACAGCCGCTGTGACTCTGGCAAGCGGCACTTCTCCTTACCTGACGGCTAATTCCAGCTAACAACCCCCCCCCCCCACCACCACCCCCACACACACACACACACACCACCACCACCGCCTCCGGAGACTCGGTAGACCATTAATCTTGTTATTGACAGTCAGTCTGATACTGGGGCTTCTATACCCCCCTCTGCTGTACAACACCCACCCCCCATTCAAATCCCCCGGGGATCATCCTCTGCATCCCAGTGGGAATCTGATAGACATGCCCAACGATAGGCTAACTTAACAACTTAACATGGCCAATGCTAAGCTAATGCTGCACTTTAATTGACTTTGGGAGGATATCAGATTGAAATGCATACCAAATGTCATGCGGTTATCCATCAACTTGGTGCTCAAGTTACCAGCATATAGTTTAACACCCAATGCTAAGCTCAGGCAGGCAGTTTCACTTATAGATACATATGTATAGTAAGTTAGAGTGAGATCAGATTCTGGCACGGACTATCAGTTAGCAATATTAGTACCACTGCCCCACCCAGCAAAAATATGGCCTGTTCTGTGCAATATCTCACACTGACTGGCATGTCTGTGTGCTCATGGGTGTGTGTGCACTTGTGTGTACGAGAGAGAGCTTAGTGGTGTTGTGTGTGTCTGCGTGTGAGATAGAGTATTTGTGATCATACGACACCAACGTGTGCGTATGTTTCGGGGAAGTGTGAGTACATACTAGTGTCTCAGATTAAGGGGGGGAAGAGAAAGAGAGAAGGGTGGTGTGAGAGAGGGCGAGAGACATATCAAAATGGAAAATGAGAGAGAGAGAGAGAGAGAGAGAGAGAGAGAGAGAGAGAGAGAGAGAGAGAGAGAAATAAAGAGAGCGAGAGGCGAGAAATAAATAAATAAAGAAAGGACAGAAAGAAAGAAATAAAGAAAGGACAGAAAGAAAGAAATAAAGAAAGGACAGAAAGAAAGAAATAAAGAAAGGACAGAAAGAAAGAAATAAAGAAAGGACAGAAAGAAAGAAAGAAATAAAGAAAAGAGGGGAGAGAAATGAGCTCTGCCCTCTGTGTTGACTGACAGGTCCAGCGGACAAATGCTACAGGAAGGAGACCCAGCCTCTGGTCCCAGACCTGCTGTCAGGGGTTAGATGGTGTGTGTGTGACCTTGAAGCGTTCCTTAGGATAAAAACAGAGCTGCCTTGAGAGCCTGTGGGATTCAGAAGTGATGATGGCCAGAGTGTTTCCTACTAAGGGCCTCCTGTCTGGGCATGCTATTACATGTGTTTGCCTCCAGTTCATGAACAAGCACACAATAAAAGTCATGTAAAATGCCAGGAATCTTATGATCTGAATTTGTGCTGTTCTGTTAAGCCAGCTGTGCCATGTTTTCTCATGTTTCCTACATGGAAAGTATTGATGTGGATAACAATAATGGGCTTTAAAGATATTCACATACATTTAGAGGGAAAGAAAGTGTTTTTCTCTGTTGTTGAGTTGGGGTGGGGGGTTAGAATAAGCGGCATAAGAGGGTATATGAGATGGCGGGATGAGAGAGGTGTACTGACAGATTGAAGGAGAGACGGTGCCATGGACACCCTAGGGCCCGATAAGTGATGATGTCACTAGGGCGGAGGGGTCATTGTGGTTGTTGGGTTGGAGTAGGGGGTTTGGGGGGGATTCGGGTGTCGCCCGAGGGGCTACGCCTTGTCTGTCATCGCGGTGAAGCCATCATCTGTGCGCGTGTGTGTGGAGCAATCGTCTGTAAACCACACCCCCTGTCCCCACCACCCCCCAACACTCGCTGATTCTTCCACTGCCCTCCAAGACGGGTAGTGTAACACCCAACCCCCTTCAAGTTAGTTAGTGTAAGACCTTTTCCCCCCTCTGAAGTCTCCTATTTTCCACCACCACTCACGCCATCTGACATACCAGGAAAAGTTAAGTCACAGTACTATTTATTACAAAGTAAATACACTCCCCGCCATATTTGGACAGTGAAGCTAACCTTTTAAATTTGGCCCTAAACTCCAGCATTTTGGATTTGAGATCAAATGTCTTAGGAGGCGACAGAATAGAATGTCAGCGTTTATTTGAGGGTATTTTCAGACGTGTTTTACTGTTAAGACATTAAAGCACATTACTTAGGGGGGGGGGGGGGGGGGGTAAAACAGATATGTATGAAAAAAACGTTCAATAAAAGCTGACATTCTGTACTGTCGCCTAATATGAAACATTACCTCTCAAATATGAAATGCTGGAGTATAGCGCCAAAATGTTAGTTTCACTGTGCAAATACACATGGAGGGGAGTGTATATCCGTGGGACAGATCAGAGGAAGGATATGTGTTGGGCGGTACGAGAGCGAGACAGACATGCACCTCTCGGCCCATCCACGGGGACAGGGATGGATGTTTACCATGCTGTCAATAAATATCCAGTCCTTCACACACACGCTTCCATCACTTCAATCCACTTAAAGGGACAGACACACGGGCACGCACAGACACACATGCGGGTGCACATACCGTACGCGAACGCAAACACCTTCTAGACTTCTATACATTTAAAAACATCATACAGATGAGAAACACACCTCCGGAGACCGTAGACCTGACCCTGACCCCAGTCAGACTCGACCCTGACCCCAGTCAGACTCGACCCCAGTCACACTCGACCCCAGTCAGACTCGACCCCAGTCAGACTCGACCCTGACCCCAGTCAGACTCGACCCTGACCCCAGTCAGACTCGACCCTGACCCCAGTCACACTCGACCCTGACCCCAGTCACACTCGACCCTGACCCCAGTCAGATGATTGGAGAAGACAGGGGCTCGCTTTGTGACGAACCACTAGTGACGCTCGCGTGCTTTTTTGGGGGGGGGGGTTCCAAGGACCGAATCGTCCGACAAGCTCGGTTCACTCATGTGTCACCCCTGTGACATGTTAACGTGTTGTGGAGTCGAAGGGGAGTGACTGGCTGTCAATCAAATAGACCCCGTCAGAGCCTCAGGCATTGTCCATTTAAGGATCAGCCATTAGAGTGAGTGGGTCTGTGTGTTTTAGGGCTGTCCCCGACTAAAACAAATCTTGGGTCAACCGAGAGTCGTCCTGTATTTCAACCAATCGATTGGTCGAAATGTTTAACCTTATTTTTCCATATATAGACAGACACCATGTGTGTCAACAACAACATATGCACTGAGCTTGTCTAATGCTTTAAGCACAGTGTTCGGTCAAATAATTAAGACACAAATGACTCAGGAGCCCGATGGTCACGCTGTGTTAAAGAATGACAGCGAGTGCCTGTGTGACTTGCGCACGTTGTCTCGCTCTCTTCCCTACTGCAGTGAAAAGGCACCACACCAAAGCAAGTGTTTATTGTGCTGACCGTGTTGAAACTGTAAAATTATTTCAGCCATTTATACTGACCAAAAATATAAATGCATCATGTAAAGTGTTAGTCCCATGTTTCATGAGCTGAAATAAAAGATCCCACTAATGTTTCATATGCACAAAATGCTTATTTCTCTCAAATGTTATGCACAAATGTGTTTATATTCCTGTTATTGAGCATAATCCATCCACCTGTCAGGTGTGTCATATCAATAAGTTGATTAAACAGCATGATCATGACACAGGTGCACCTTGTGCTGGGGGAAATAAAAGGACAATCTAAAATGTGCAGTTTTGTCACACAACACAATGCCACAGATGTCTCAAGTTTTGAGGTGTGCAATTGGCATGCAATTGGCATGTTGACTGCAGGAATGTCCACCAGAGCTGTTGCCAGAGAATTTAATGGGATTTTCTCTACCATAAGCTGACTCCAAGGTCGTTTTAGAGAATTTGGGAGTACGTCCAACCGGCCTCACAACCACAGACCATGGATAACCACACCAGCGCAGGACTTCCACATCTGGCTTCTTCACCTGCGGGATAATCTGAGACCAGCCACCCGGACAGCTGATGAAACTGACAAGTATTTCTGTCTGTAATAAAGCCCTCTTGTGGGGAAAATTCATTCTGATTGGCCTGTGTCCTCCCAGGCCCACCCATGACTGCACACCTGCCCAGTCATGTGAAATCCATAGATTAGAGCCTAATGAATTTATTTAAATTGATTGATTTCCTTATTTGATCTGTAACTCAGTAAAATCGTTGAAATTGTTCAATGTTGCATTGAGAATTTTGTTCAGTAGTTTCTTACATGTTTCCTAAAAAATATTCCCTATTCCCTTAACCCTTGCTCTCTTTACGTGAAACAAATCAAATCAAATTTGATTTGTCACATACACATGGTTAGCATATGTTAATGCGAGTGTAGCGAAATGCTTGTGCTTCTAGTTCCGACAATGCAGTAATAACCAACAAGTAATCTAGCTAACAATTCCAAAACTACTACCTTATAGACACAAGTGTAAGGGGATAAAGAATATGTACATAAAGATATATGAATGAGTGATGGTACAGAGCGGCATAGGCAAGATACAGTAGATGGTATTGAGTGCCGTATATACATATGAGATGAGTATGTAAACAAAGTGGCATAGTTAAAGTGGCTAGTGATACATGTATTACATAAAGATGCAGTAGATGATATAGAGTACAGTATATACATATACATATGAGATGAATAATGTAGGGTATGTAAAGATTATATTAGGTAGCATTGTTTAAAGTGGCTAGTGATATGTTTTACATCATTTCCCATCAATTCCCATTATTAAAGTGGCTGGAGTTGAGTCAGTGTGTTGGCAGCAGCCACTCAATGTTAGTGGCGGCTGTTTAACAGTCTGATGGCCTTGAGATAGAAGCCGTTTTTCAGTCTCTCGGTCCCAGCTTTGATGCACCTGTACTGACCTCGCCTTCTGGATGATAGCGGGTGAACAGGCAGTGGCTCGGGTGGTTGTTGTCCTTGATGATCTTTATGGCCTTCCCGTGACATCGGGTGGTGTAGGTGTCCTGGAGGGCAGGTAGTTTGCCCCCGGTGATGCGTTGTGCAGACCTCACTACCCTCTGGAGAGCCTTACGGTTGTGGGCGGAGCAGTTGTCGTACCAGGCGGTGTTACAGCCCGACAGGATGCTCTCGATTATGTATCTGTAGAAGTTTGTGAGTGCTTTTGGTGACAAGCCAAATTTCTTCAGCCTCCTGAGGTTGAAGAGGCGCTGCTGCGCCTTCTTCACGATGCTGTCTGTGTGGGTGGACCAATTCAGTTTGTCTGTGATGTGTACGCCGAGGAACTTAAAACTTACTACCCTCTCCACTACTGTTCCATCGATGTGGATAGGGGGGTGTTCCCTCTGCTGTTTCCTGAAGTCCACAATCATCTCCTTAATTTTGTTGACGTTGAGTGTGAGGTTATTTTCCTGACACCACACTCCGAGGGCCCTCACCTCCTCCCTGTAGGCCGTCTCGTCGTTGTTGGTAATCAAGCCTACCACTGTTGTGTCGTCCGCAAACTTGATAATTGAGTTGGAGGCGTGCGTGGCCACGCAGTCGTGGGTGAACAGGGAGTACAGGAGAGGGCTCAGAACGCACCCTTGTGGGGCCCCAGTGTTGAGGATCAGCGGGGTGGAAATGTTGTTACCTACCCTCACCACCTGGGGGCGGCCCGTCAGGAAGTCCAGTACCCAGTTGCACAGGGCGGGGTCGAGACCCAGGGTCTCGAGCTTGATGACGAGCTTGGAGGGCACTATGGTGTTAAATGCCGAGCTGTAGTCGATGAACAGCATTCTCACATAGGTATTCCTCTTGTCCAGATGGGTTAGGGCAGTGTGCAGTGTGGTTGAGATTGCATCGTCTGTGGACCTATTGGGGCGGTAAGCAAATTGGAGTGGGTCTAGGGTGTCAGGTAGGGTGGAGGTGATATGGTCCTTGACTAGTCTCTCAAAGCACTTCATGATGACGGAAGTGAGTGCTAGGGGGCGGTAGTCATTTAGCTCAGTTACCTTAGCTTTCTTGGGAACAGGAACAATGGTGGCCCTCTTGAAGCATGTGGGAACAACAGACTGGGATAGGGATTGATTGAATATGTCCGTAAACACACCAGCCAGCTGGTCTGCGCATGCTCTGAAGGCGCGGCTGGGGATGCCGTCTGGGCCTGCAGCCTTGCGAGGGTTGACACGTTTAAATGTTTTCCTCACGTCGGCTGCAGTGTAAGCATCGCATGCAACTGACCAATAGGAGCTGACCTATAGCCTATCATAATCACATCAATAAATAAGGTTTTAACAAACTCCAAACACAGTACATCAAAACGTGACATCAAAATGGATGAGAAGGACGTGAAAAAGAAACTTGAAATGGGCAAATGTTTACTGGTTGCTCAGGAGGGAAAGGGGAAGTTAGATCTATGGAAGACATTTGACTTAGTTGTAGAAACTACTGGAGATCAAGAAAAAGGAGGGTATAGGAGCAAGCGTTATTCATGGCTATTTTGGGAACAGTGTAAACACTAAATAAATAAGTGTACCAGAGAGTCTGTTCCAACAACAACAAAAATATATAAAGCCTTTATTACGTGTATTTATTGTTTAGGCTAATTATTCAAAGTTCCCTTTTATTATTTAATTTGAAAACTAAAAGGCTTGATTGCATTTCAAAGCATGAATGTCTCTCGTATGTTGTGTGATGGCATGAACTAATTAATGATTGATTGATACAGTAGCATATATATTATTATATATATATTTTTATCTTTATTTAACCAGGCAAGTCAGTTAAGAACAAATTATTTTTTACAATGAGGGCCTAGGAACAGTGGGTTAACTGCCTTGTTCAGGGGCAGATTTTTACCTTGTAAGCTCTGGGATTCAATCTAGCAAACCTTTGGTTACTGGCCCAACGCTCTAACCACTAGGCTACCTGCCGTCCCAGGTAGAGTAGTGGTTAGAGAAATATAGGCCTATGTAAGGCCTAAGTAAGTGACGATATTAAGACTTAACAGGACGCGCTGTTAGGCCTAGAGCTCAATTGTGGTTATACAAGGCTTATATACAAAGCTACTAATGATAACGACGTTACTTATTATTGTAATGATGATACTAAAAATTGCAAAAATAACAATAAGAAGATCAAGAAAAAGTACGATATAGGAGCGAGAGGTGCTTGCATATTATGTGTGACAAACAGGTGCTGTTAAACTACAATATTTTTCTAACTGTTTGGAACAGTGTAAACACTAGATAAATGAAACAGAAAAAATTGTAAAGCCTTTATTACAGCATAGAAAAATAGCCGAATCTGTAAAATTGCTTTATCCGACATTTTGCCCGTTGCATGAGACTTGGGGCTCAGGCTATTAAACAAACACTCAAACAGGCAACTGAAGCAAGCTCTATCTTATTTCTGTAGATATTTACGGATCATTTATAAAGCCAGGCACATTTAAAAGTTAGGCTATTGATTATCGACCTAATTAAGTTGGGTTTTCTTAGACAATTAGGCTAAAGCAAAGGCTGTTTCCTCATCGCTGCTGCCTGCGCCACATTGTTCCCAATCCCAATATGCTGGTTAACTTTGCTATTATGCACATAGCAACATAGTGAAAGGCGGCAATTCTACGCCGCACTGAAGATTGTTTCAGAACCGCGGACAGCGACCGTATCCAAAGTGGGAGAAAGCACATTTGTTCTAAAATAATATTCTATTTATTAGTGTTGCACCATTATTTTTTACATTAAATACGTGTCTTGTGTACCATGACATTTTTTATTTTTTATTTTTATGAAACTGCTCGAAAAGAAATCTCGGTTGACCACAGCTTATCGACCAAACAATCAACCAGTCGACTAAACGGGGTCAGACCTAGTGTTTGCTTGCGTCAGTCACACACGTCAGTTGTAGTAGTTGATGGGATGTGTGTGTGTGACCCTCCCCTAAGTAAGAGGGCACACCAATGTTAGGTATCTCTCTCTCTCCAGAGGACAACAGAGTCCACATGGGATATGAACCCCTGCCTGACTCGCCTGATACATGTCAAGAGCTCTGAACTACTTACTAAGCAGTCCCATGGGGACATGGCAAAGGAAAGCATGTCTGTGTGTGTGTGTGAGAGAGAGGAGGAGCAGGTGTACATATGTTTTTGTGGTGCGTAACAGACCAGAGAAGAATGAGAGATAGTACACTTGTATGCACAAACCTACACAACCACCCCTAGCTCACCCCCACACACACTAATCTGGGGCTCTCTGGTATGAGTATCTAAACCCAGGGTAAGGTTCTGGTTGCACCACATGCCTGTCTGGCCAACATCCATCATTTGGGCAATGCCGCGGGGCCAGTGAGTGAGTGATGGGGGCCGGCTGGTCAGACACTAACCCTGGTGTTAGCTCCTCTTCCTTTCAGACACCCCCGAAGAGAGACACGCAGAGACTTTCAACCGCCATTCAGTGTCAAAGTGATAACAGAAAGGGGGTTAAGGGGAAGGGAGGGGTGAAAGTGGGAGGCGAGGGCAGAGGGGAGAGAGAGAGGGCCAGGGACGAAGAGGTTAGAGAGGGCAGAGGGAGGTTAGAGAGAGGGGTCAAGGGATAAGTAAAGCGAAAGAGGGGGCAGAGGGGACAGAGAGAGAGGAGGTTATAGAGAGAGAGGAGGTTATAGAGAGAGAGGAGGTTATATAGAGAGAGGAGGTTATAGAGAGAGAAGGATGGGGGTTAGAGAGAGAAGGGGTTACAGTAGCTAGAGGGGGGGTTAGAAAGACTGAAAGGGGTTAGAAAGTGTGTAAAAGAGAGAGAGGGAGAACGGGAAACAGAAAAGAGTCAGAGGACTGGAGGCTGTTCTTAGGGTGTATTTAGTCCTTCTTTACACCCTCTTTATAAAAAGGGATCCACCTTTCATGGGGTCTCCATTACACAGTAGCACACTGGCAAGGTCGAGACACAACAACACAGCCCATGTGCGTCACACACTGAGCTACCAGGTGTTGAACTTTTAAGTTTGACACCTGGTAGTTGAGGTTTGTGTGTGTGTGTGTGTGTGTGTGTGTGTGTGTGTGTGTGTGTGTGTGTTCTCTTATTAGATTATCTATAATATAGCCTCATGCTGTTACAACAAGGTCAGTATGATGAAATGACTCATTGAGACGGATTCTTTCCCATTACCTTATCAGACAATTGCTTATGAAAGAGTAGGAGATGAGGAAAGAGAGCTATCCAACATGACTGGCTCCTAGGCTCTGACTTAGAATACGTGGACACCTACAAATACCTAGGTGTCTGGTTAGACTGTAAACTCTCCTTCCAGACTCACATTAAGCATCTCCAATCCAAAATTAAATCTAGAATTGGCTTCTTATATCGCAACAAAGCATCCCTCACTCATGCTGCCAAACATACCCTCATAAAACTGACCATCCTACTGATCCTCAACTTCGGTGATGTCATCTATAAAATAGCCTCCAACACTCTACTCAACAAACTGGATGCAGTCTATCACAGTGCCATCCGTCTTGTCACCAAAGCCCCATACACTACCCACTACGGCGACCTGTACACTCTCGTTGGTTGGCCCTCGCTTCATACTCGTCGCCAAACAACTGGCTACAGGTTATCTACAAGTCTCTGCTAGGTAAAGCCCCGCCTTATCTCAGCTCACTGGTCACCATAGCAGCACCCACTCGTAGCACGCGCTCCAGCAGGTATATCTCACTGGTCACCTCCAAAGCCAATTCCTCCTTTGGTCGTCTTTCCTTCCAGTTCTCTGCTGCCAATGACTGGAACGAACTGCAAAAATCTCTGAAGCTGGAGACTCACATCTCCCTCACTAGCTTTAAGCACCAGCTGTCAGAGCAGCTCACAGATCACTGCACATAGCCCATCTGTAAACAGCCCATCTATCCAACTACCTCATCCCCATACAGTATTTATTTATTTACCTTGCTCCTTTGCACCCCAGTATCCCTACTTGCACATTCATCTTCTGCACATCTACCATTCCAGTGTTTAATTGCTATATTGTAATTACTTCGCCACCACGACCTATTTATTGCCTTAAATCCCTTATCTTACCTCATTTGCACTCACTGTATATAGACTTTTTGTTTTCTTTTGTTCTACTGTATTATTGCCTACGTTTTGTTTATTCCATGTGTAACTCTGTGTTGTTGTATGTGTCGAATTGCTATGCTTTATCTTGGCCAGGTCGCAGTTGCCAATGAGAACTTGTTCTCAACTAGCCTACCTGGTTAAATAAAGGTGAAATAAATAAATAAAAAGGCAGGCAAGGCGGGGAAACACAGAAAACACACCGTAGCCTATAGGCTATGAGTTATGAACAAAACCCTCAGCGCTTCTCAAAAACTGTGGTCTTATTTACGTTAGTGGAAACCCTTGGCTCTCGGAGAATGATCACCGGCGCTGGCCCTGACCCTGACCTTTGACCTTATTATTCATATCTAATGCTAAGCTAACGAGCTACTGTCTGGCCACCCACTGTAGCTGTTAGCGTAAAGGTTAGCGGCATGGCCCACAGCTACAGTGAGGGCTACATTTACAGTGGTCAGGGGTGAGGGGTCAGGTGGTTGATGAAGGGGATAGGGGGCCTCGTGACAGGGGGATAGTGAGGCCTCTCTAACCCAGTCAGTCAGGGTGCTAATTTGGTGGGGCAGAGGGGAGAGGGGACTTCCGCTCCCTCCTATCCAGCCCTTTTGAAGTCAAGCAGGTGCTCCGAAGACACAAACCTCCAAATAAACACTCACCCCCCCCCCCCTTCGCTCTTTCCCTACGCCTCCTTTCCACCTTTCTCATCTCCAGCTTTCAAGTCATTCATCTCTTTCTTCACTCCCTCCATCCAACATAGTCTCTTCGTCCGATCATCCCACCCACCTCTATTTCGAACACTCCCTCTCGCTTCTCACTCTGCCCCATACAGATTTGTATCTCGCCTTTCTCCAAGTGAATATCTAACCTATCCCCTGTCGTCTTCTTCTCTCAGTTCTCTTCTCCCTTTCTCCCTCTCCTCCCCCTTGCTCTCCTTATTGGTGGCACTACAGGCAGTGAGTGTGTGAGTGCACCAGGGCTTCCGTTAGCTTTTGAACAATAAAAATAAATGAAACCCAATAAATGAAATAGTTGCCAGGCAAATTGACTGGGAGTAAAAAACGATCCAATTGCAAAATAATTATTTTTAAATTATTGATGGAAATACATTTGACCGCCATGCCTATCGGTCTATAGGTTAACTTGCATAATTTAGTGGAATTCAATTGGTGTGTGTGTATTTCTGTTAGTCGTGATGTATCCAACACAACTATCACATGCGCACAGCATAGGCTTACCATGCCTATTTTGAGCAGGATTCCTGCCCGCAGCTCCTCAGCTGGTTGTTGCTGGAGTAAAACATGTGTTTTTATAAGCCCAGTCTTTGCGCAACAATTCTAAATGCAATCGCATGTTACAAACAGTTTTGATGGCCACGTTTAAAAAGAGATAGCCTACTCTTTTTATTTGGTAATTGAAGTGCTCACATTCAAGTGCAGTCAACGGGAAGGGGGGCTATCAGCGCGTCACCCACCACTTTACAATGTGAGCTGTGCATTTTGAAAACATACCTCATTGTTCGAAACATGATTGTCATACCTCATATTCTGAGACGTGCCTTTCCTTCCTTCAATGTAGCGGAGACAAAATTCGAAAACGTGGAGACAATTATTTTATTAAGACTTCCTACAGAAGACAATTTATCCTACCACTTCTACAGCTCTGCATGCCAGCTATGATTTTCATATGGGCATTTTCGTCTAACAGTTTCATATAAATAATAGCGTATTCATTTCGCAAAATGATTGTCACGTGGTTAACCAGCCTCTCCCATGTGGACACAACCATGATCCATTGGTGGCTAAAGAAATGGAATTCGGAGATAGCCTAGGCCAATGCAGCTTTAAGCTTATAAAGTCCGGCTGTTAACCAAGTAAAAATACATAAAGCCCACAAATAAAACCAGCAAAGAAAATACCCTGGTGAAAATGTGGGTTCTTTCAATTGCATTCATATCTCTACTCAGCCTGTCTGTCTCCCTTTTCATCTGTCTTGACTTGAGCTATTGCTAATGAAGTGCAGCATTGTATCAAATCAATCAACTGGGTCTGGCCAGAAGCTGTTGCTAGCGAACCTGCAGCATTATATCAACAAGCCTCTTCTGGGTGATCAGAGTTTCCTTGCCAGTGAGCCATATTTGAACAAGAGAAAAGTATTCAAGTATTATATGATGTTTCCACTGGATATATGGGATCATCAGATAATTATATTTTGCTCTTTCACACCGAGGCTTGGTGATTATCAAGGGCAGACTTTCAAATACTATTATCACTCGCAATGGAACGATTACTGAGAAGCTCCGCTTATTAGTGATGGATGTGGTGAGTTAAGACAATCAGAAATCAGACGTTTGCACGCATCAGGCCAGGCACTTCTGTGCGTGTGGGCCTCAACGTTAACAGGACAGAGAAACCAGACATGCTCCTTGCTCACATGGAGCGCTCCAAACAAAAGACAATGTCAAAAATTTACAACTTGGAAATGTCGGGTTATTAAGTAAACCAAAATGTGTTTCTCACGGGTGAAGCAGCTTGTGAACTCTGCAAACAATGTTTCCACTCCAAAAAATGAGAAGGGCAAGTTAGTGTAATTAATACATGAATTAACAGAAATGTATGTCACCAAATGATGGGGATTAACGGTACATTTACTACTGGTGACAGATGTAATGGGGAATTGATCAAAAGAAACTATCAAAGGGCAAACGACTCACAAAATGAAACAATGAATTTGGCAAGAATTGGCGGGAGACGGCTAAGTGCATTCTGGAGAGACACACCCCTCTATTGTCGCCACACACCCGTCCCCTTCTTCTTGTCTCAACATTTGAAATTATAGTCCAGACACATTATCGTCACACAGATTTTAGATGCTTTTCACAGACAGCTAACCAGCTAGGCCTATTGCCACACACGCTGCTCAAATAGGCATAGAACGATACGAGCTGGTGGTTTGAAACAATCCACAGCTACTTTTCTTAAAGAAGCTAATGGTCTTTAATTCCTCTGTGGCTAAGTCATTCTCTCCGATGCAGTATTTTGAATTATTACATTTATTTCTGTATAGACAAAAGTAATTATATTATTTTGGCAAATTTATTTCAAATTTGCTTTAGAGGAAGCTATTGGATGAGCTGCCGATGAAAGACTTCCTCATATGCCCTTACTCTCCTGTTCTATTGGTTGTCATATAAAATATATTTCGTTGTCCAGAAGCCAAAGGCACACTCCTAGTCATATTAACAACCCATTCCACCTATGCGCTGTGAGAATGGTGTTTTCCGCAAAATGCATTTCGGCAAATGTTTGAAAATGATGTTTTATTGGTTGCTTCATTACAGGAGTTGCGAGTTCTGTTAAGATGCATTACTATAATCTAAATGTGATTTCTACAATTCTGATTACCGTGGGTGGACGCTCTAATGGGTTATACACCCAGTGCATATAGAGCAGTACATTTCTCAAATGGCCAACAAATGAAAATCTTCCCGGTCACATTGTCCGGCGTCACATTTTCCCTGACGGATACCCTGGTGTGTGCGTGCTTGTATGTGTGTGTGCCGGGGTGTAGCTGCTGTGCTGTAATTGGTCCCTCTGGGCAGGGCTAGACTGGCACCGGACCCACTCTAAAACGCTCAGCATCGCCAGGATGAACGGGCATCTACGCGAGCGGGCATCTGCACGCACACAGTAGAAAAATGTCCCAGAAATGAACGTACAATGACAAAATACTGTACACCAAGCTAAACATCGGCGGCTCAGATGTGTCGAGTGAGGCCCTGCACACAGAGACACACACACACACCGCGACTCTCAGAGTGACTGGTACGACGGACAGGTCTCATAACTTTCTAACCATTACTCCTGTTCATCCAACAGACCGAGTAGAATGTCTAAGTGAAGATAGACGAAGTAAAAGAGAGATAGAAGGGGGGGATAAAAAGGGAATAGAGTGTTAGAGATAAAGCGAGAGGAGCAGCACTAGGGGAGAGGGGTGTGGCGTTAGTGAACAGGTCCCTGTCATCGTGGTAACTGGAGAGGCGACACTGCAAGTTGGTCATTAATATGTACAAACTTGTTAGGCTAAGAATGCCCTGAAAGGCTAACCGGACGAGGGAGGGAGGGAGGGAGGGAGGGTAAGGGTAGTAGAGGGGGTGTAATCGTCTCTAAAATAGATCAGGGGCACAAACTCCTTTTGAGACAGGGAAGCATGGAGTACAGCAAGATTGCATTGGTCTAGAGATAAGCACACAATCACACATTAGCAAACACACCCTCACACAAAGTGCACACATGCACTGAAGCAGGCACACACTCACACAAGCATTCCACGGCCACAAATGACATGGACTAAATCATTTGGTCAAAAAAGGAAAGCCACAAACACACCCACAGAGGCTCACACTTCCATGTAGGTAGGCCGATATCAAATGCACAAGCACACAAACCAACACAACCAACATACTGTACACACAAACCAACATCCACATCAACAAAAACACTCAAAGATATTAGTTTTACTATGTATTAGAAACTGTATCAGGCATGCGTGTCCAGTTCTGGATTATTCAGAAGGAGTGTGGGGTGCTAAGAGGTATTGTAAAAATTAACATGTCCATAACAGAGCAGTACGTTACTTTTTAGCTGTCCACAAGTTTGCACCTATACTTGCAATAACTGGGGGTATGGGCTGGGAACCCTGTGAGGTGAGATGGGGGTATGGGCTGGGAACCCTGTGAGGTGAGATGGGGGTATGGGCTGGGAACCCTGTGAGGTGAGATGGGGGTATGGGCTGGGAACCCTGTGAGGTGAGATGGGGGTATGGGCTGGGAACCCTGTGAGGTGAGATGGGGGTATGGGCTGGGAACCCTGTGAGGTGAGATGGGGGATATGGGCTGGGAACCCTGTGAGGTGAGATGGGGGATATGGGCTGGGAACCCTGTGAGGTGAGATGGGGGATATGGGCTGGGAACCCTGTGAGGTGAGATGGGGGATATGGACTGGGAACCCTGTGAGGTGAGATGGGGGATATGGGCTGGGAACCCTGTGAGGTGAGATGGGGGATATGGGCTGGGAACCTTGTGAGGTGAGATGGAAGACATGTATGTTGAGACTTTGGAATAGACTGTTGGATGAGCCAACTGCCAGAATAGCTAGTAAAGTTTTTGAATGAGATCTATCCATAGGGGGAGCCTGGGCAACTGAAATGTCTGACCTTTCTCAAGAGTCGGACTGTGAACATCTGTACGAAAACCAAATTAAGGGAGACATAGATATGATTAAAAAACAACTGTTGATGCAATATGAAAAAAGAAAATGGGTGGAGATTAATCATGAACCCAAATTGAGAACCTTTTGTTTGATTATGGGAGAATTTGTGTGTGTGAGAGATACAGTCGCAAGTTTACATACACTTAGGTTGGAGTCATTAAAACTGGTTTTTCAACCACTCCACAAATTGCTTGTTAACAAACTATAGTTTTGGCAAGTCAGTTAGGACATCTACTTTGTGCATGACACAAGTCATTTTCCCAACAATTGTTTACAGACAGATTATTTCACTTATAACTCACTGTATCACAATTCCAGAAGTTTACACACACTAAGTTGACTGTGCCTTTAAACAGCCTGGAAAATTCCAGAAAATGATGTCATGGCATTAGAAGCTTCTGATAGGCTAATTGACATCATTTGAGTCAATTGGAGGTGTACCTGTGGATGTATTTCAAGGCCGATCTTCAAACTCAGTGCCTCTTTGCTTGACATCATAGGAAAATCAAAAGAAACCAGCCATGACCTCAGAAAAAAATTGTAGACCTCCACAAGTCTGGTTCATCCTTGGGAAGAATTTCCAAATGCCTGAAGGTACCACGTTCATCTGTATAAACAATAGTACGCAAGTATAAACCATGGGACCACGCAGCCGTAATACCGCTCAGGAAGGAGACCTATTCTGTCTCCTAGAGATGAACGTACTTTGGTACGAAAAGTGCAATTCAATCTCAGAATATCAACAAAGGACCCTGTGAAGATGCTGGAGGAAACAGGTACAAAAGTATCTATATCCACAGTAAAACGAGTCCTATATCGACATAACCTGAAAGGCCGCTCAGCAAGGAAGAAGCCACTGCTCCAAAACCACCATAAAAAAGCCAGACTACGGTTTGCAACTACACATGGGGACAAAGATCCTACTTTTTGGAGAAATGTCCTCTGGTCTGATGAAACACAAATATAACTGCTTGGCCATAATGACCATCGTTATGTTTGGAGGAAAAAGGAGGCGGGTTGCAAGCCGAAGAACACCATCCCAACCGTGAAGCACGGGGGAGGCAGTATAATGTTGTGGGGGTGCTTTTCTGCAGGAGGGACTGGTGCACTTCACAAAATAGATGGCATCATGAAGTGGGAAAATATGTGGATATATTGAAGCAAAATCTCAAGACATCAGTAAGGAACTTGGTCGCAAATGGGTCTTCCAAATGGACAATTACCACAAGCATACCTGTTGAGTGTAGGGGGCAGTATTTTGATGTTTGGATGAAAAACGTACCCAAATGTAACTGCCTATTTCTCAGGCCCAGAATCTAGAATATGCATATTGTCAGACTAGGATAGAAAACACTCTAAAGTTTCCAAAACGGTCAAAATATTGTCTGTGAGTATAACAGAACTGATATAACTGAACCTGAGGAAAATCTAACCCCGGAAATGCTGTTTTTCCTGAAAGCTCTCTGTTCCATAGCCTGCCTTCACTCCATTTAAAGGGATATCAACCAGATTTATTTTCCTATGGCTTCCCCATGGTGAGAACAGTCTTTAGACATAGTTTCAGGCTTTTATTTTGAAAAATGAACGAGAAAGATCACATCGTGTCATTGTATGGCTGGGTGCCAGCAGCGTTTTGCATGCGCAACAGCTTGGAGCAGAACATTTTCTCTCTCTCTCCTATTGAAGAAGCTACAGTTCCGGTTGAAATATTATCAATTATATATTGTAAAAACAACCTGAGGATTGATTTTAAAAACATTTCACATGTTTCTATGAACTTTATGGATACTATTTGGAATTTGTCTGCCCAGTTTTGACCGCTCGAGCCTATGGATTTATGAACGTAACGCGCCAACCAAATGGAGGTATTTTGGATATAAAAAATTATCTTTATGGAACAAAAGGAACATTTATTGTATAACTGGGAGTCTCGTGAGTGCAAACATCCGTAGATCATCAAAGGTAAGCAATTAATTTATTGCTTTTCTGACTTTCGTGACCAATCTACTTGGCTGCTAGCTGTTTGTAATGTTTTGTCTACGGAGGGAGATGTCCTTACATAAACGCTTGGTATGATTTAGCCGAAAAGCTTTTATGAAATCTGACACACCAGGTGGATTAACAACAACCTAAACTGTGTTTTGCTATATTGCACTTGTGATTTCATGAAAATTAAATATTTTTAGTAATTTAATTTGAATTTGGCATTCTGCAATTCAGCGGATGTTGACGAAAATGATCCCGGTAACGGGATGGGTGCATCAAGAAGTTAAAGACAACAAAGTCAAGGTATTGGAGTGGCCATCACAAAGCCATGACCTCAATCGTATAGAAAATGTGTGGGCAGAACTGAAAAAGTGTGTGCGAGCAAGGAGGTCGACAAACCTGACTCAGTTACACCAGCTCTGTCAGAAGGAATGGGCCAAAATTCACCCAACTTATTGTGGGAAGCTTGTGGAAGGCTACCCGAAACGTTTGACCCAAGTTAAACTATTTGAAGGCAATGCTACCAAATACTAATAGAGTGTATGTAAACTTCTGACCCACTGGGAATGTGACGAAAAAAACAAATAGCTGAAATAAATCATTCTCTCTACTATTATTCTGACATTTCACATTCTTAATATAAAGTGCTGATCCTAACTGACCTTCACTAGAATTAAATGTCAGGAATTGTGAAAAACTGATTTTAAATGTATTTTGGCAAATAAATCCTACAATGTGATTTTCTGGATTTTTTTTCTCATTTTGTCTGTCATAGTTGAAGTGTACCCATGATGAAAATTACAGGCCTCTCTCGTCTTTTTAAGTTGGAGAACTTGCACAATTGGTGGCTGACTAAATACTTGTTTGCCCCACTCTAGATATCACTTTTGCCTTATGGCAAGGTGCTTCATCATGCTGGAAAAGGCATTATTCGTCACCAAACTGTTCCTGGATGGTTGGGAGACGTTGCTCTCTGAGGATGTGTTGGTACCATTCTTTATTCACGGCTGTGTTCTTGAGCAAAATTGTGAGTGAGCCCACTCCCTTGCCTTAGAAGCAACCCCACACATGAATGGTCTCAGGATGCTTTACTGTTGGCATGACACAGGACTGTTGGTAGCGCCCACCTTGTCTTCTCCGGTCAAGCTTTTTTCCAGATGCCCCAAACAATCGGAAAGGGGATTCATCAGAGAAAATGACTTGACCCCAGTCCTCAGCAGTCCAATCCCTGTACCTTTTGCAGAATATCAGTCTGTCCCTGATGTTTTCCTGGAGAGAAGTCGCTTCTTTGCTGCCCTTCTTGACACCAGACCATCCTCCAAAAGTCTTCGCCTCACTGTGCGTGCAGATGCACTCACACCTGCCTGCCTGCTGCCATTCCTGAGCAAGCGCGGTACTAGTGGTGCCCCGATCCCGCAGCTGAATCAACTTTAGGAGATCGTCCTGGCGCTTGCTGTACTTTCTTGGGTGCCCTGAAGCCTTCTTCAAAACAATTGAACCGCTCTCCTTGAAGTTCTTGATGATCCGATAAATGGTTGATTTAGGTGCATTCTTACTGGCAGCAATATCCTTGCCTGTGAAGCCCTTTTTGTGCAAAGCAATGATGACGGCACGTGTTTCCTTGCAGGTAAACATGGCTGACAGAAGAAGAACAATGATTCCAAGCACCACCTTCCTTTTGAAGCTTCCAGTCTGTTATTCGTACTCAATCAGCATGACAGAGTGATCTCCAGCCTTGTCCTCGTCAACACTCACACCTATGTTAACGAGAGAATCACTGGCATGATGTCAGCTGGTCCTTTTGTGGCAGGGCCGAAATGTAGTGGAAATGTTTTTTGGGGGGGATTCAGTTCATTTGCATGGCAAAGAGGGACTTTGCAATTAATTGCAATGCATCTGATCACTCTTCATAACATTCTGGAGTACATGCAAATTGCCATCATACAAACTGAGGCAGCGGACTTTGTGAAAATTAATATTTGTGTCATTCTCAAAACCTTTGGCCAAAACTGTACAACTGACTAGGTATCCCCCTATCCCTTCCCTTTATATGGAGGCTGAAATATCCTGACCTATTGAGATATACATTGCGGAGACTCAATCAAGCTTGTCGTCTTGACTACTTTCTTTTGTAATTTTCACTGGCAACAAAAGTTAAGAGTGTTGATAGGGGACAGAATGTAGTCAGATCATCAAATAATTGGTATACACATTACTTTTACAGAATTTCCACGATGGCGAGGAAATTTAGTCAAAACCTACTGGATGACAACTGGTTTTTAACCAACAGAATTTGACTTTTTCCTTCATAACATAGGCACAGCAGATGCCCTTATTGTATGGGACTCTTTAAATTTGCCTTTAGAGGCCATGCAATTCAATACTAATATTTAAAACAAAGGCAATTTAGGTCAAAACAGAACTAACAGTACAGATAAATAGCAATAAAAACTGTAACAGAGGCATAAGTTAAAGGAAAAACAAAAAGAAAGGGAGGAACTTATTCAAGAAAGATCAAGTGTAATATATTATACAAAATTAAGCGAATTGGATGGAAAATGGGGGGGGGGGGGGGGGGGGGGGACACAAATTATGTTTTCAATATAGAAATTCTACCCAAACAAATGAACAGAAACTTGATAAAAGTGACGGAGTCATCCATCCAAACGATATTTTAAAGTGGAAACAAAGTACTTTAATAAGCATATGTCTTCATTTCAGTCTCCTCTATTTCCACTAACTTAAGTTAATTGTAAAGATATTTTTCTTCTGTGAATAGTGTAAAATGTATAGCTATACTGAAAGATTCATGTGAAGGCCTAATTACAGAGGAGGAACTTCTAAATGCAATTAAAGCCCTCAAGTTCGGGAAAACTCCAGGACTGGATGGCATACCAGTTGAGGTATATCAAATATTTTTATATCTAATAAGTTTGAACCACTCCTATAAAAAATGGTAGACTATCAGATACTCAGCAAGAAGGTCGGATTTTACTATTACTGCAACAGGACCCAGATGGTAAATATACAGATCCAGTCCACCTAAAAAACTGGAGACCCCTTCCACTTCAGTGCTGTGATGCTTAAATCCTAGCAAAATGCATAGCACATATAATTAAAAAGGCATTTTCAGATATTTAAACAGATTTTTTACATTGACAATACATTGGAGATAATTTAAGACAAGCACTAGAAACGATAGAACACTGAAAAATCTGAGAAACCAGGCCTGGTGTTCAAAGCTGACTTTGAAAAGGCCTTTGAAAAAGCACGACTGGAATTTACAGTGGCAAGAAAAAGTATGTGAACCATTTGGAATTACCTAGATTTCTGCATGAATTTGACATAAAATTCGATCTGATCTTATCTCTATTGAATATATCATTTAAACATTCACAGTGTAGATTGGAAAAAGTATGTGAACCCCGAGGTTAATGACTTCTCCATAAGCTAATTGGAGTCAGGAGTCAACTAACCTGGAGTCGAATCAATGAGACGAGATTGGAGATTTTTGGGTTAGAGCTGCCCTGCCCCTTAAAAAACAACATTTGAGTTTGCTATTCACAAGAAGCATTACCTGAAAAGAACCATGCCTCGAACAAAAGAGATCTCAGAATTGTTGCCTTGCATAAAGCTGGAAAGGGTTACAAAAGTATCTCTAAAAGTCAGTCCACGGTAAGACAAATTGTCTGTAAATGGAGAAATGTCAGCACTGTTGCTACTCTCCCTGGCCATCCTGCAAAGATGACTGCAAGAGCACAGTGCAGAATACTCAATGAGGTTAAGAAGAATCCTAGAGTGTCAGCTAAAGACTTACAGAAATCTCTGGAACATGCTAACATCTCTGTTGACGAGTCTACAATATGTAAAACACTAAACAAGAATGGTGTTCATGTGAGGACACCATGGAAGAAGCCACGGCTGTCCAAAAAAAACATTGTTTCACATCTGAAGTTCGCAAAAGAGCAACTGGATGTTCCACAGCGCTACTGGCAAAATATTCTGTGGACAGATGAAACTACAGTTGAGTTGTTTGGAAGGAACACACAACACTGTGTGTGGAGAAAAAAAGGCACAGCACACCAACATCTAAACCTCAATCCCAACTTTAAAGTATGGTGAGCATCATGGTTCAGGGAGCATCATGGTTTGGGGCTGCTTCGCTGCCTCAGGGCCTGGACAGCTTGCTATCATCGACAGAAGAATGAATTCCCAAGTTTATCAAGACATTTTGCAGGAGAAGGTAAAGCTATCTGTCCGCCAATTGAAGCTCAACAGAAATTAGGTGATGCAACAGAACAACAAAAGACAGAAGTAAAAATGGAGCTCTTTGGCATCAACTCAACTCGCCGTGTTTGGATGAGGAGGAATGCTGCCTATGACCCCAAGAACACCATCCCCACAGTCAAACATGGAGGTGGAAACCTTTTGCTTTGGGGGTGTTTTTCTGCTAAGGGGACAGGGCAACTTCACCGCATCAAAGGGACGATGGACGGGGCCATGTACAGTCAAATCTTGGCTGAGAACCTCCTTCCCTCAGCCAGGGCATTGAAAAAAATGGGTCGTGGATGGGTATTCCAGCATGACAATGACCCAAAACACACTGCCAAGGCAACAAAGGAGTGGCTCAAGAAGAAGCACATTAAGGTCCTGGAGTGGCCTAGCCAGTTTCCAGACCTTAATCCCATAGAAAATCTGTGGAGGGAGCTGAAGGTTCGAGTTGCCAAACATCAGCCTCGAAACCTTAATGACTTGGAGAAGATCTGCAAAGAGAAGTGGGACAAAATCCCTCCTGAGATGTTTTGCAAACCTGCTGGCCAACTACAAGAAACGTCTGACCTCTGATTGCCAACAAGGGTTTTTCCACCAAGAACTAAGTCATGTTTTGCAGAGGGGTCAAATACTTATTTCCCTCATTAAAATGCAAATCAATTTATAACAATTTTGACATGCATTTTTCTGGATTTTGTTGTTATTATGGCGCTCACTGTTCAAATAAACCTACCATTAAAATTATAGACTGATAATTTCTTTGTCAGTGGGCAAACGTACAAAATCAGCAGGGGATCAAATACTTTTTTCCCTCACATATAAATGGCTGGACAATTTAATTTAGGAGAATCTCTTGGGTCAAAGTTATGTATAGTAACAGGTGTAAAATAATAAATAATGGCTACTTCTCAATTTTAAATTGTCAAGAGAAGTAAAAGAACATCTATTTATTACGGCCATCAAAATGTTAGTTGTTAAAATCGGATCCAACAATAATATCAAGGGGATAGAAATCCAGGGCTTAAAAACGGGGTGTCATTGCACGCTGACAATTTATGCTTTCTTTTAAATCTGCAATTTGGATCCCTGCACAGCCTCAGAGGATCTAGACAATGTTTCTAACCTCTCTGGATTAAAACCGAATTATGATAAATGCACCATATTACCTATTGGATATGTAAGAAATACAACTTTTACATTACTGGGTAGTTTACCAATAAAATGGTCCGATGGCTACGTGGACACGATCGGTATTCATATCCCAAAATAAATTCTCACTACAATACATTTTAATAGAAAGTTAGCCAAATTAGATAAAATGATGTTACCATGGAAAGGACAACACCTGTCTATTTGTGGAAAAATCCATTCTTTAGTCATGTCACAGTTTACCTATTTACTTATGGCCCTGCTTACACCTGCCTACACCTATTTTTAAATATGAGCAATAAATATACCACTTTATTTGGAACGGCATGCCAGACAAAATTAAACTGACATATTCATATAATGAATAGGAATTAGGTGGGCAGAAATGATAAAATATTAAAGCATTGGACCGCTCACTAAAGGCTTCAGTCATACAAAAGCTATACTTAAATCCAAACCGGTTCTCTAGCAGATTACTAAGAATGGCTCACCCCGTGTTCAAGGATGGCCTGTTCCCTTCATCAGATTACCACCTCTCACTTTCAGTTATTTGAAAATTAAATAATTTTCAAAATATTGCTATTTTTAAAGCGAGCAATAGAAAACTGTTTGCAATTTCAGTTTAATCCACCAGAACAGACAGAACAAATATTATGGTTCAACTCAAATGTACGATTGATTAAAAAATATATATATATTTTATAATAATATATAATTGTATATGATATCATAAATAGGACTGGTGGAGTTGTCACACACGCAGTTAACCAAAATATATGGAAGTCTGCTCTACACAAAATTACAACTAACTGATTGCAGCATTGCATCAGAAATGGAGGAGGCAAGTGGAAAGCAGAGAAGGTAAAGAACTGGTCTGTCAGCCATGCATTAAAATAACAAAATTGGCTAAAGAAAATTGTGATAAATAAACAAGTATAGCAGTTTCATTTAAGGTCCAACAACTTGACAGCTGCACCATACAGGTTGCAAAATAGGTTGCAAAAATGGGATATTTAAGGTAAATGTCCCAGAACCCTCTCGGCACAAGACATTCTGTTGCAAATGTAAATTGAAAAGTTTATGTACATATATAAAATAAAATTTTGTCTGCGTACCAATGCTTCAACTCTCTTCAATTTGAATAGGCTTTTAGCCTCCTAGATCACAAAGAGTACAATGCTTCTTCCGTCTTTCATAACTGTTATTTTCTTCCTATACAATTTCTACAGTATATAATGTATACATTATGTTAACGAGGCCAGTTAGTCCAGCATTACTGTCATTGGACAGAGGGATCAATGACATCACATTGTCACCAGAGACCGAGCGAGGCTTTTAACAGTTGAGGACGACTCAGGACAGGAGACAAATGACCACACACACGCATACTGTATGCACGCATCTTGTCTAAGCCCCCCCTGGACAGGCGACAAATTAACCACTTCCCACAGTGCAATTCACCAGGGATCGAGGGACAGTAAACGACCAATGATCAATACAACCTTCTCCACCGCACGCAAGCAAGCACCGTCTGTTCTAGATCTCCCCAGTGACTTCCCAGGTCCCTTTGATGTTGATGCTCTCGTCTATGGAGGTGGTTTTCTTTCTCCGCTCTGTTCTTTCTTTAACTGTGAAGCCAAAGTGACAGAAGACAAACTAGCTATTTCCCCCAGAGCACCTCACCAGGGACATCACAGAATGAACTGCCCCCAAATCAATACTGTACTCTCTCTCGCAGTCGCTCTCCTCTCACCCCCTCCTTCTCTTTCTCTCTCTCTCCTCTTCTCTGTCTCTCTCAAACAGAGTAGTGTGTGGGGCACAGAGTATTTAGAAATAGTATTTGAGATTTTTTAAAGTATGTCATTGAATGTGTCCCTGCACTGAAAAACATACCACATGATGGTGCCAGGTTTCCTCCAAACCTGAAACTTGGCATTCAAGCCAACGTGTTCAATCTTGGTTTCATCAGACCAGAGAATCTTGTTTCTCATGGTCTGAGAGTCCTTTAGGTGCCTTTTGGCAAATTCCAAGCGGGATATCATGTGCCTTTTACTGAGAAGTGGCTTCTGTCTGGCCACTCTACCATAAAGGCCTGATTGGTGGAGTGCTGCAGAGATGGTTGTCCTCCTGGAAGGTTCTCCCATCTCCACAGAGGAACTCTGGAGCTCTGTCCGAGTGATCATCGGGTTCTTGGTCACCTCCCTGACCAAGGCACTTCTCCCCCAATTGCTCAGTTTGGCCGGGAGGCCACTGTGTTCTTGGGGACCTTCAATGCTGTAGAAATGTTTTGGTAGCGTTCCGCAGATCTGTGCCTCAACACAATCCTGTCTCGGAGCTCCTTTGACCTCATGGCTTGGTTTTTGCTCTGACATGCACTGTCAACTGTGGGACCTTTATATTGACAGGTTTGTGCCTTTCTAGATAACTTCCAATCAATGAATTTACCACAGGTGGACTCCAATCGAGTTTTAGAAACAGCTCAAGGACGATCAAAGAAAACAGGATGCACCTGGGCTCAATTTCGAGTCTCATAGCAAAGGGTCTGAATACTATTTTTTATTATTTTTTATTTTTTATTTTACCCCTTTTTCTCCCCAATTTTGTGGTATCCAATTGTTGTAGTAGCTACTATCTTGTCTCATTGCTACAACTCCCGTACGGGCTCGGGAGAGACGAAGGCTGAATGTCATGCGTCCTCCGATACACAACCCAACCAGCCGTACTGCTTCTTAACACAGCACGCATCCAACCCGGAAGCCAGCCGCACCAATGTGTCGGAGGCTACACCGTGCACCTGGCAACCTTGGCTAGCGCGCACTGCGCCAGGCCCGCCACAGGAGTCGCTGGTGCGCGATGAGACAAGGAGATCCCTACTGACCAATCCCTCCCTAACCTGGACGACGCTAGGCCAATTGTGCGTCGCCCCACGGACCTCCCGGTCGCGGCCGGTTACGACAGAGCCTGGGCGCGAACCCAGGGACTCTGATGGCACAGCTGGTGCTGCAGTACAGCGCCCTTAACCACTGCGCCACCCGGGAGGCCTGGGGTCTGAATACTTAAGTAAATAAGGTATTTCTGTTTTAGTTTTTTTTTATACATTTGCAAACGTTTCTAAAAACTGTTTTTTCGCTTTGTCATTGGGGTATTGTGTGTAGATTGATGAGGGGGGAATATAATTGAATCCGTTTTAGAATAAGACTGTAACGTAACAAAATGTGGAAAAAGGGAAGGGGTCTGAATACTTTCCGAATGCACTGCATGTGTGTAATCGTCATGCTTGTGTGCATATGTGCGTAGTGTTCATATTAGTATTAAGCAGCAGGCGCAGAGCTGCCTGGAGAAGGGTGACGTTAAGTATCATACAGCTGGACAGGTGCGGAGGGTCAGGTGTGACATTCAGACTCCCCCCTCACACCTTCTTATGAAGCGGTCAACTCCGCAGCCCCCATACACAGAACACATTACTGTTACAGAGAGGGGTGGATCTGGCTGGGAAATGTGGTTAAGTCAAGAGTAGTGCTCCTATTCTTGATCCTTTGAGGGCCTAAAGCCAAAATCAAATCCATCTCCTGTTCAGTACTCTCCACCATCCCCTGCCCCAAACAGTTACAGAGAGGGTTAGGTCTAGCTGGAGGCTGTGGTGGCCACCTAAATTCTTATGTTCCGGATTGTCCTGTCTGTGATTACCTTAGTGACATACAGTAGAGGGTAGAGGACACCTGCAACATGCATCTCACACGTACTTTCACACATTCAGCCCGACCAACAATGTAAGATGTAAGACTCATAGATAGACCATCCTCTTGAGATCATTCGGGTCACCGGGCCTGGTCCTGCCTGCATTCACAGTGCACAGCCCCCTCTGCAGTCCATGAGCAGAAATACAAGCAGCTGACAAACACGTGTGTATGCGGGTGGATGCATGCACACGTGCATTTGTATCCCCTGGTCCTGGCTGTACACTTAACCCGGTTTAGGACAGGTGTGTATAATTAGGACGCTGACCCTAACCACAGTGCTGTTCCAACTGCCTAGTCAAATAAATACAAAAATAAAAACAGCCTGCCAAGCCCCGAGAGAGACACGATGAGTTATAGAGAGCAGTAATGAAGGCACTACGCGTCTGTAGCCACGCCAGTCACCCATCAGACCAGGATATTACCAACAACACTAGTATTGTGCCACGATCACCAAGACGGCCAATCCCCAGCGCCGCCAAGTATTGTGAAAGACTGATTTGGTTAGCAGGAAACGCTGGGTGCGTGAGTGAGTGAGTGAGTGAGTGAGTGAGTGAGTGAGTGAGTGAGTGAGAATGAGATAAACTAGGTAACTGTGAAAAGGAGAGCGAGGGATAGAGACTGGTGGCTCCTCAGACTCTTCTTACAGTCGCTCGATGCTGCTATCACTGTGTCAGAATGTTTACACTAACAGTCAGTCAAAGACACACACACACAGTTAAGAGGACTCAATTACTCTGCCTCTCTCTGTTCAGAGCAAATCTCCCTAATGAAATAGGTTAAGCATGAATTATTCAGACGCAGAGGGACACACACACAACCAGGGCTTGGGGTGAGCACGAGGAGTGATGGAGGGGGAGAGAAGGAGATGGATAAAGGGTACTAGCCGGAGTTAAATGAGGGGGGTTAAGTGTGATAGGAGGGAGAAGGCGGAGGAGTGAGACAGTGGAGAGAGAGAGAGGGAGGGAGAGATAGCGATAGGGCGAGACCGGGTTCATATATGTTTCACCCATCCATCATTCAGTTTACACCTGTCTGTCACCTTCCTCTGTTGAGGTAGGTGATGGGCACACCTGTGGGGATAGGATGGTGAGGAGAGTTTTTGTGTGTGTGTGTAGCCTGGGCATAGAACACAGAGGGTCAGGGGGCAGGTGGGGGAGGTCAGGGCAGAGGCTTAGGAGAAAGGCTGGTGTTGAGCTTGGAGGCTTGCATGCTTATCATGACTTGAAGCACATAGCCACATAGCTGAGGGGCCCAAGAGACTGGAGAAAACTTAACTGCCCCCAAGGGATGGACTGGGGCACGGAGGAGAGGAGGGTGTGAGGAGGGAGGGAGGGAAGTAGGCAGGGAGGGGGAGAGAGGTTGCTGGCTGATTAACTCTAGAGGACCAGAATAGACAGGGGGTTCTCAGGTGTCCGGCCCTGCAGCCTGCACGACTGAAATGGAAAGTTGGAAAGGCTGACAAAAAATATCAGGCAGTGAGAGAGATTAGAGGGTTGGGTTTCCCCACGTCTGGAGGGGCTACTAGGGGCCCGGTAATGTTTTTGGGGAGAGAGCCAGGCGGAGGAGGGAGGGAGGAAGGGGTGAGGCAGAGAGAAGAGTAATCTGGCCCCTAGCCTCACCCAGGTTAACCAGGGATAGCACTGGACGGGATGGTGGAGGCAGGGTGAGATCTGGCCCCTAGCCTGGCCCAGCTGGGCCTGGGAGAGCATCAGCCAACCAGTTAATTAGGAAAATATCATTACTCCCTCTGGACAGAGAGGGAGGGCCGGAGAAGAGAAAGAGAGGAAGAGGGATCGAGGAGAGAGGGAGTGAGCAAGGAGGTGGGGGGAGAATAGCTCAGAATAGTTCCTGAACCTGTGGTCTGTGGTCAGTCAGAGTGGCTGGGACAGGCCCATGCCCCTACCCATCTCCACTGATCTCTCCATCCCTGCGGGATTGACTAGTAGGTGCTATTAGTGTGAGTAAGAGAGATACTGGTGCTACTGACTGACAGACACAGTGACTGTGTGTAAATAAGTAACCTATTGAGTGAGTATGTCAGTAAGGAGTTTGGGAGTGTAAACTAGGAAAGTAAGTGAGTGAGTGAGTGAGTGAGTGAGTGAGTGAGTGAGTGATTGATTGATTGAGTATATGTAAGACAAGTTGTAAAATATATTCCCTAATGAGGCCCAAAAGGCCATTTGGTGGTGAGGTAACTACAGTCAGCTACATGTCCTATCTAGCTCTGAAGGTAACCCAGTGTAAAGCCAGTCTCCTCTCCTCTGAGGTTCCCCATCCTAAACCAACTGGACTAGAGGGAGGATTGTCTTACAAGAGGGTGTTAAAGGCTAGAGCAGAGGTGTGCTGCTCCTGACCCCCCCCCCCCCCCCCCCAACCAAGGGACACACTTCAAGCCCCCTGCTTGGACCTCAACTCCCAAGCTCTAAAGTCCCTAACCCCCCCTACCCCGTCACCCACTACCCCTGCCCCAATGGGACCAGAAGTGTCCCTGCATGCAATCAGGAAGGTAGAGAGACAGGGAGAGGAGGTCCCATAATTAACATGCCAGGCGATCCAAGGACACGCAAATGCCAAACCCCCATGAATATTATGGTTACACTTCACTCTGTAAAGACACATGGAGGGGAAGGAGTTGGTGTTGGGTTACTGTAATGGGGAGGGAGAGGTGAGGGATAGAGCCCCACAGCGGAGGTGTCATAATACCCATAAAACCTAGCCTTCAAACGTGGAAATGGTTCCAAACGTTTTTCCAACATACATTTTTCCATCGGGAATTTTAGAATCTCTTAAAATAAGGGCTGTGGTTTCACGCATGGCGTTTTGATAACCATGTAAATCTCTCTTGGACAAGGTGACATCAATATATTCGGCTCTATTTACCCTCAGATTTGAAAATGCTCATTAGCATTAAAGTAGACATCATGCAAGGCTACAAATCTCTGCAAGCTCCTGCGCGGCATCTCTAGATGACACCTTTGCTAACAGGTCCATTTAAAACTTGCACAAGTCAGTTCACAGAATTGTCCTTTGAAAGAAATGTAGCCAATGTATCAATTACAAAATGTAGCTAACATTAGATAGTAAATCAGAGATTTTTACCTTTGCCTCGATTCGGCAGTCTCGTCCAGATCGTCATGGCATTTGTTGTTCTTTATGACAGCCACATTAGCATTTCATTTTTGGGTGGTGAATAAAGGTGAATATATTGATAAAAGTCCCCTTGTCCTAGAGATATTTACATGGTCATCAAAACGTCACGCCAGAATATGCCTACACAAAACACAGCCCTTACAAGTGTTTCTAAAAAAAACCTAAGGGGAAATATTGATGATGGGAAAATGATTGGAACCATTTCCTTATTTGACCGCTAGGTTTTATGGGTATTAATGACTCATACTATTGTACTCTATAGGGGGAGTGAGGGGGTAGATGCCAGTGTTCTGCTCTGTGATTGACTGACTGAGGGACTGGAGCAGCTTCCTGGAGCTTTACATAATAGAACAAACCCACAGAACACATTCTGGGTACTGTACCCAAAACTGAACACTGTAAAAGCTTTATTCTGCTCTCCCAGGCCCAGCTGGGCAAGGCTAGGGGCCAGATCTCACCCTGACTCCACCATCACTCACTCACTGTGAGAAAGATTTGTCTCCCCCCCCCCCCCACATTTTGTAATGTTGACATATTATTTCTAGGTAAAACCAGTGGTAGCCTGGTGGAACCAGCCAGATTGCTGTATTCACCATTCTATTTCACTTACAGGATGGTGAACGCAGCGATCAGGTTGGTTTCACCAGGCTAAACCAGTGGGGCAATCGTCTTCCATTGTCAAAAAAGACGCATGAAGACGCATGTGTGTGTGTGTATGAGTGATAGAGAGAGGAGAGAGGAGAGAGGAGAGAGAGAGAGAGAGAGAGAGAGAGAGAGAAAGGCTTTGCCACTATTTTGGAACTTTTGTGAGTGTAACGTTTACTGTTCATTTTTTTTCATTGTTTATTATCTATTTCACTTGCTTTAGCAATGTAAACATGTGTTTCCCATACCAATAAAGCCCCTTAAATTGAATTGAAAGAGAGATACATACTGAGAGAGAGAGAGACTTGTCATAGAGAAAGGTAGACACAGGAAGCGTAGAGGAAAGTCTGTGCAACCACTGCAGTAAAGCAGAACCTGAGACACAGCTTTCCTCACAAAATGTCTAAAACATTAAAAAGATTGAATTAAAAAGTAATTTCCCCAAATTTGAAACCCTTATTCAAGGTTTCAAATACCTCACTGATGAGAATAGGCTACCTGTCCTGTTGGGGGAGGGCGAAGAGAGCTGTGGGTTGGCATTGCTGCCTGCCATAAGAAGCAGAGCATGTGTGGTGCCTGATTGACAAAGCTATGGTGCCTGACTGACAATGTGTTAGGGAATGGCATTTAGAGTGGGATATGTTGACACGCAGTTGATGAAAGAAATACACACACACACGACTCACCCTCCTCACTCAATAACTATTACAATAGTAAGAGACGATTATTGGCATGCAGAAAGATTATTTTACACGTATTCGTACATGCATATACAGATATGGACACAGCAACTGTGTATTCTGAATCCAACCAAATACAAGTGTGATTTCAAGCCCATAGCCAAATAAAGCTGTGTGTGTGTATAACGGAATGTTTACGACGGAGACGGGGGGGACTATAGTGGGAGAAACTAGAGAAAGTGTGAACTAGTGAATGATGCAAATAAACAAACAAAAACACATTGAGCCAAACCACAGCCAAATAAGGACAGGCTTTTAAATGTGACGCATGACATCAGTGTGTGTTAGGGGAGATGGTGTCATTCTCACCGATCAGTGTGTGTGTTGCGTTGTTGCCATATTTGAAGCCTAGACTATACCTGATACTAGCACTGAGATAAATTACATTTGAAATGCATAGAGTATCTTTAGCCTAATCTACTGTACAACATATGAATAGAAAATATAAGTATAATCCAGCAAGCGGGTGTGATTTTAATAATAATAATATTAGCCATTTAGCGGACACTTTTATTAACGCGACTTACAGTCATGCATGCATACTGATTAATGAGGAGACAACTGAGAGACAAGAATGATAGAAACTCAGCAAAAAAATAAACATCCTCTCACTGCCAACTGTGTTTATTTTCAGCAAACTTAACATGTGTAAATATTTGAATGAACATAACAAGATTCAACAACAGACATAAACTAAACAAGTTCCACAGACGTGACTAAAATAAATTGAATAATGTGTCCCTGGACAAAGGGGAGATCAAATTCAAAAGTAACAGTCAGTATCTGGTGTGGCCACCAGCTGCCTAAAGCACTACAGTGCATCTCCTCCTCATGGACTGCATCAGATTTGCCAGTTCTTGCTGTGAGATATTACCCCACTCTTCCACCAATGCACCTGCAAGTTCCCAGACATTTCTGGGGGGAATGGCCCTAGCCCTCACCCTCTGATCCAACAGATCCAATGGGATTGAGATCTGGGCTCTTCGCTGGCCATGGCAGAACACTGACATTCCTGTCTTGCAGGAAATCACGCACAGAACGAGCTGTATGGCTGGTGGCATTGTCATGCTGGAGGGTCATGTCAGGATGAGCCTGCAGGAAGGGTACCACATGAGGGAGGAGGATGTCTTCCCTGTAACGCACAGCGTTGAGATGGCCTGCAATGACAACAAGCTCAGTCCGATGATGCTATGACACACTGCCCCAGACCATGACGCACCCTCCACCTCCAAATCGATCCCGCTCCAGAGTACAGGCCTCTGTGTAACGCTCACCCCTGGTGAGACAAAACCGCGACTTGTCAGTGAAGAGCACTTTTTGCCAGTCCTGTCTGGTTCAGTAACGGTGGGTTTGTGCCCATAGGCAATGTTGTTTCCGGTGATGTCTGGTGAAGACCTGCCTTACAACAGGCTTACAAGCCCTCAGTCCAGCCTCTCTCAGCCGATTGCGGAAAGTCTGAGCACTGATGGAGGGATTGTGCGTTCCTGGTGTAAATTGGACAGTTGTTGTTACCATCCTTTACCTGTCCCGAAGGTGTGATGTTCAGATGTACCGATCCTGTGCAGGTGTTGTTACACGTGGTCTGCCACTGTGAGGACGATCAGCTGTCTGTCCTGTCTCCCTGTAGCGCTGTCTTAGGCGTCTCACAGTACAGACATTGCAATTTCTTTCCCTGGCCACATCTACAGTCCTCATGCCTCCTTGCAGCATGCTTAAGGCACGTTCACGCAGATGAGCAGGGACCCTGGGCATCTTCTTTTGGTGTTTTTCAGTGTCAGTAGAAAGGCCTCTTTAGTGTCCTAAGTTTTCATAACTGTGACCTTAATGGGCTACCATCTGTAAGCTGTTAGTGTCTAACGACCGTGCCACAGGTGCGTGTTCATTAATTGTTTATGGTTCATTGAACAAGCATGGGAAATAGTGTTTAAACCCTTTACAATGAAGATCTGTGAAGTTGTTTGGATTTTTACGAATTATCTTTGAAAGAGGGCCCTGAAAAAGGGACGTTTCTTTTTTTGCTGAGTTTACAACCTGCACTAACAGATGGTCCACACACGCACACCTACATTTTGTGTTGCATATTCAAACAAAAAGTCCTGCTAGATTTAGATTTTATTGCAGAGTATATCATAGAATCACTATATTGCTAAGTCATACAAAGACCCAATAGCAGAGCACAGGGGCATGATATAAGAGCATACTGTCACTAAGTGAAGCCTAAATATATTTGTGGGTAGATGCACATGTCACACTATGATAATTTATGGACCAAATGGGCCGATCATCGGCACGGTAGCGGGATCCCCACAAAACGTCTGTGTTGGCGGGGTAACCGGCTGGGAAGTGTGTGTGTGTGTGGTGGAGGGGGGGGTACCAGTAACTTGATGCTGAGAAAGAGGAGGACATGGCTGCCATAGCAGGGCCAGTATGTGAACTACACCAACTCTAAAGCGCCAACAGTTGCCCTCTATACTTACACCTCCAACCCCCCAAGACACCCTCTCACAGATAGCTCTGTTCTAACTGTGTGATTGTATTATATAGAGCAACACCACATTCCACAGAGACATATAGACAAATACAGACACAAAGAGACAGAGACAGCTAGAGGACTCCACCCACACACATTCACTCACACACCCACGCATATTGACACCACACACACATTCACAATCTCCACATACGCTGCTGTTACTCTGTTAATTGCCTAGTCACTTTTACCCCTACCTAGTATTTCAACTACCTCGTACCCCTGCATACTTAAATATATACAGCGACATATGAAAGTATTCACCCCCCTTGGCATTTTTCCTATTTTGTTGCCCTACAACCTGGAATTAAAATGGATTTTTGGAGGGTTTGTATCATTTATTTACACAACATGCCTACCACTTTGAAGATGCAAAATATGTTTTATTGTGAAACAAACAAGAAATAAAACTTGAGCGTGCATAACTATTCACCCCCCAAAGTTAATACTTTTTAGATCCACCTTTTGCAGCAATTATAGCTACATGTCACTTGGGGCTTGGCACATCTAGTCACTGTGATTTTTGACAATTCTTCAAGGCAAAACTGCTCCAGCTCCTTCAAGTTGGATAGGTTCCACTGGTGTACAGCAATCTTTAAGTCATAACACAGTTGGGATGGCGCCGGCAGAGATGGATGCCTCGCTTCGCGTTCTTAGGAAACTATGCATGAAATTGTTTGATTACTTGTTAGATATTACTGCACGGTCAGAACTAGAAGCAAAAGCATTTCGCTACACTTGAATTAACATCTGCTAACCATGTGACCAATCAAATTTGATTTGAGATTCTCAATTGGATTGAGGTCTGGGCTTTGACTCGGCCATTCTAAGACATTGAAATGTTTCCCCTTAAACCACTCAAGTGTTGCTTTAGCAGTACGCTTCAGGTCAATGTCCTGCTAGATGGTGAACCTCCGTCCCAGTCTCAAATCTCTGGAAGATTGAAACAGGTTTTCCTCAAGAATTTCCCAATATTTAGCCCCATTCATCATTCCTTCAATTCTGACCAGTTTCCCAGTCCCTGCCGATGAAAAATATCCCCACGGCATGATGCTGCCACCACCATGCTCACTCTGGGGATGGTGTTCCTGGGGTGATGAGAGGTGTTTGCACCAGACATAGCATTTTCCTTGATGGCAAAAAAGCTCAATTTTAGTCTCATCTGACCAGAGTACCATCTTCCATATGTTTGGGGCGTTTCCCACATGCCTTTTGGCGAACACCAAACGTGTTTGCTTATTCTTTTCTTTATGCAATGGCTTTTTTCTGGCCACTCTTCCGTAAAGCCCAGCTCTGTGGAGTGTATGGCTTAAAGTGGTCCTATGGACAGATACTCCAATCTCCGCTCTGGAGCTTTGCAGCTCTTATCTTTGGTCTCTTTGTTGCCTCTCTGGTTAATGCCCTCCTTGCCTGGTCCGCAAGTTTTGATGGGTGGCCCTCTCTTGGCAGGTTTGTTGTGGTGCCATATTATTTCAATTTTTTTTTATATGGATTTAATGGTGCTCCCTAAGATATTCAAAGTTTCTGATAAAAAAATTATAACCCAACCCTGATCTGTACTTCTCCACAACTTTGTCCCTGACCTGTTAGGAGAGCTCCTTGGTCTTCATGGTGCCCCTTGCTTGGTGGTGCCCCTTGCTTAGTGGTGTTGCAGAATCTGGGGCCTTTCAAAACATGTGTATATATACTGAGATCATGTGACAGATCATGTGACACTTCGATTGCACACAGGTGGACTTTATTTAACTAATAATGTGACTTCTCAAGGTAATTGGTCGCAACAGATCTTTTTTAGTGGCTTCATAGCAAAGAGGGTGACATGCACACACCACTTTCAGGTTTTTATTTTTTTTCATTTCACTTCACCAATTTGGACTAGTTTGTGTATGTCCATTACATGAAATTCAAATAAAAATCTATTTAAATTACAGGTTGTAATGCAACAAAATTTTGCAAGGCACTGTATATATCTTTGTTTATTGTGCTACTATTTACATTGTTTATTACTTTTTAAGTCTGCATTGTTGGGAAAGGGCTCGTAAGTACACATTTCACTGTAAAGTTTACACTTGTTGTATTCGGCGTATGTGACAATTACAATTAATTTGATTTAGAGGCTGAAAGCGAGATGGAGAGGGGGAGAGAGACCCTCCACTCCCAGCGAGCTAGCACATGGGGCCTGAACCCACACGGCTCAGCACTCCTCCACTCCGCGTTCTGTCCATTCCTGTGGTTTATCTGCTTTATTAGGTTATCTGGGCTCACAGATAAGTACACAGGTATACGCGCGCACACGCACACACGATTCATAACAGCCTTGAATGCTCACTTTTATGCCAGGTTTATGCTCTCTTTAAATTAAACCGTAGATATCCGGGAAGCCAAATTAACGCCTGCACTACTGCTGCACTGAGGGAGAGAGAGTTCATCGAAGAGAAAACAACATTGTGTGTGTGTGGTCATCAGAGCTGTAAAACTGCTCCTTATCATTAGTAATTCAATTTGCTCTTTATTAGCAGCTCTTATCTGCAGCATAGATAGCTACTTTCCCTCTCTCTTTCCATCTTCCTCTCTCTCTCCCTCGTTCCATCTTCCTCTCTCTCTCCATCCCTTCTTTTCTCAGTTTCTCCTTCCTTCCCTCCATCACTGAGAGAAAAACAACATGTCCTGCTTCAGGCCAGCTTCATCTCGACACTTACAAAAGAAGATAAGGCATAGAACTAGGAGAAAGAATGACTGGATGGAGAGAGGGGTGAGAGACAGAACAAGAAGAGAAGAACAGCAGGGAAACAATGGAGGACAGAGAGTTGATGTGAGAGGAGGAGGGTGAATGATGAGAGAGAAAGGAAAGAAACAGAGAGAGTGAGCGATGGAGAGGGCCAGACAGCCAGCCATCAGGATGAATAAAGCCCATTGTTAATAGTGATGTATGTTCTAATGTCTGCTCGACTCCATTGACTGGGGGGAGTCGACACAGATGGGCATGACAGGGGCTGCTATAGCAGAATGACCGGGGGATGGAAGAAAGAGAGGGGTAGAGGGTTGTAAAAACACTGATTGCTTTCTATCAAGTTAGGCCTAGATTCTCTAGTTTGTTAAAACAATCCAATTTGCAAAATGATAATTACGCATAAGCTGCTTTTTATCTAGAGGGCTGGCTGGGGGAGATGGGGAGGTGAGTGGTGTAGTGATGTTAGGGCTTGATAGTAGAGCCTCTTCTCTTCCCCACCTCCAGCCCCGAACATTACCCACTGAAACCACTTGTTCACCATCACAGCTCAATCAGGCTATCAATTACACACCCCCCCCCCCCCCCCCCTATGGAGCACTGCTCCATAGGCCTCCCATAGAGATGGGTATGTTGCCCCCTGCAGGAGACTGGAGACAGTGTGGGTTACCATCTGCAGATTGGCCGATTCGAGCACTGCAAAGCGCAAAATGATCCCAGTGTCCTAAAATTACTAAACCATAGAGCTGTTAGACAGATTATATCCACACTACTCCGGTCCATGTCATGTAGTTCTACACAGAGGGATATATTCATTAAAGATGGCAACAAACAGTGATTGTTGGCAGTAGCTTCTTTGTGTTGTAATATCACAAACGTAAGTGTCAGTTTCAACATTAAGGATTCCATCTTTAAGTAAATTAGTCACACAGTAGCTAACACAGACTAAGACACCATTCCCAGCTATCTCAATAAGACCTAGTCCCACCTCATCACTCAAGGAGCGCATTTGTTGTTGCTTGACCTCAAGACACTTTTGTTCAGTCTGCATGGTCAATGCAGCACATGCAACAATGTTGATGACAACGATGTTGTTTCCACTTTGATCTTAATATAAATCCACAAGCGTTCTATAATTACAATATTAGTTTGTGTTTCTTACATCTGCAAACAGCTAGTTTGTATTTTCTTAGCAAGTTAATTAAGCTAAATCGTGCTAGCCACTAATGCTAATCGCTAGTTACCTGGCTAGCAAACAAGCTAATAAAAGTACTGAGTCGGAGCAAACGTAGCTAGCTAATACAGCCTGATACCAGTACCCCTGGAGGCTTAAATCAGCATGTTGTTTGCGCAACAGTATCTTCTAAATCAAAGAGGAATTGGCGAAGCATGAATATGTTGGCTACATGAATAAAGATTTAATGTAGCACACGATTATAGGGTCCCATTGGTTCCTACCCTGTCACAATAACTCGTCCATGGCACTTTCATTTGTTGTCATGTCAAACACTGTATTCAAAGTGCCCACTATTATTTATATTCTAACTATAGAATTATAATAAACATTCTATTTCCATGATTCCAAAAGTTTACACTCAGAATGGAGATTCAAATCATTTAGAATATATGTGTTGCCACCCTAGGGTCACGCACTACGCAATTTTTTATCAGACAGTCGAAATCACGAATCAACATAATTTTTATGGATATATACAAAGAAATATCAATAGAAAAACAGGTCAAATTAAACGAAATGCAGATACTTTGCTGTCTTTCCAGCTTCAGTCTGAAGTGATTGTGTTAGCTGTGTAGTTGGCAAGCTAGCAAGGCGGGGAAAAGCCTCCATAGCAACCATTTTTGTTTGCCATAGCAACCTGCAAAGTTCTGGAACTATTAACCAGCGCTTGGGTAGTTTTGGGGCAAATCCAACTACACTGAGTACCTCTCTTCATATTTTCAAGCATCATGTTATGGGTATGTTAGTCAACGGCAGGGGAGTTATTTTGGATAAAACGGAATAGAGCTAAGCACAGGCAAAATCCTAGAGGAAAACCTGGTTCAGTCTGCTTTCCAACAGACACTGGGAGACAAGGCCAAATATGCACTGGAGTTGCTTACGAAGATGACATTGAATGTTCCTGAGTGGCCTAAGTGAATACCTTATCCTTAAAATGTAACCCTCTCTGACAACACATATCATAAGCCTATACTGCAACAGCCTAGTTTCACCCCAACACAGTGGTCTGAAACTCATGGTTTGCAGGACACATCAAGCAAGTCACATTATGCTGGCTTGCAAAGTAATATGGATATGGATATCCAATAATTGGAACTTTTAATCACCCACAACCTGCATTTATAACGACTGCCAAGGTATGGAGAGTTGGACAAAGGAAACTACCTAAACCATTTCAACTTGAACAATGATCTCATTAAGTCCAACCACTAACGGATTGAATTAGATTAGAAAATGTTGTACAAAGATAAATAACAAACATCAGATCAATCAATCAATTGATGTGCATGCTAAAACACAGAAATTGTAATAAACAATTCTAAAAATCAACCTGCAATAAAGCACGCTGGGAGATATGATAATGACGGCTATGGTTCTGAATGTAAGTGTTTTTTTCTACACATAGTAAAAATGACAATGGCACTCAACTCAAGTTATTAACACCAACGGTTTATTTTAAAACACTGAGTGTAAATTTAACTACTGAATTAATAAACCTATCATACATTATTTGGAGTAGAATTCCACTCTACCTGTAGAATGTGTGCTTTATTTAGACAGACAAATTGCATGAAAGGTGGAAACGGGAATTGAACACTGGTCCCGGTGCAGAAGCACACATTTGCTTGTTGCTGGGTTATATTTAAGATAATGTTTTACATCTTTATGATGGTATGTTTCAATTTGAAAAGCATCTAATTGTATTATTTTATATGTTAAGCTAATTCCCCAAATTCCTGAATGTTTTCAGAATTCTGGGGACATTGAGGTTTACCAGGAATATTCCCTCTTAATTTGTCAAGAGGTTAAGTTTGTCTTTGGAATCTGCCATGAGTTGAGGTAGTTGGGTTGTGTTTGGCTTGAGTTGAAAGAAGGAATTTAAATTCAGGGAATTGGTCTAGTGAGGAAATATAATTATTTGAATTGTTGTGGCAGAATATTGAATTAAGAATTGTAGTTTTGAATTGATTTATAATTTGTATTTGAGATTAATTGAATTGAGTGAATTGTTGTGGCAGAATAATGAATTAGGAATTGTATTTTTTTATTGACTCAGAATTGGAATTCAAGTTGAATTTACTCTGAATTGAAGAACTGCTATGGAATTTTGTATTGAATTGATGGGATTTAAATGGAGAGGGAATTACATTGGAATTGAATTTGAGGAATTGACCCCAACCCTGCTGGAATGTTGAATTGATGGAATTTATAGGGAGAGGGAATTGAGTTGGAATTTAATTTGTGGAATTCACCCGAACCCTGCTAGCAAAACTTATAAAAACAGATATTTTTTTTTTTAATTGAAATGTTAGAATGGAAAAGAACTCCATTAATTCCTACATTGATTTTGGAGTTACATGGAAGATGTTTTTTTGTTCAGGTCACTAGCCAAGGTCAGAAAAACCTACTGGCCCTAATAGGACTGTACATCATGTGTGTTTGCCCCCTTTTCCTACCTGTCCTGGAGGGGTTGGGGGAGAGACGTCGTAGCTTGTGTCTGCCAAATGAGACCAGTTCAAGGGACGGGGTCCTCTTCACACCCCCCGGGCTCTGGACAAGGGTGCGTGTCCTCACTGCAGTTTGTGTCCGGACCGGAGTGTGTGTCCTAAGGCGTAGAGAGTAGCGGCTGATCAGGGTCATGGCTGCTGGGCTGGATCTCCGTTCTGCCCCAGACCCACTGTAATACATAGGAAAGTGTGTGTTAGAGGTAGATGTCTGTGTGTGTGTGTGTGTGTGTGCATCTGTCTGTCTCTGTGTGTGTGTGTGTGTGTTAATGTGTGTGTGTGTGTGTAAGTGTGTTAATGTGTGTGTGTTACAGGTAGTGGGGAAATAATATAAATTCCTCTGCCAAGAGGGGTGTGAACAGTTTGTCATGAATAGTGCTTTTGCCAATGGTAACAGACATGGCGTGCGCGCTTGAAAGGGGGGCGCAGGATCCTAATGCTGGAAGAGGGGCCTGAGCGAAAAAGTTTGGTAACCCCTGAGTTAACATGACCTTTAATTTCTATTTACTTTAACATAAATGCTTAAAAATTCACAAAAAGTAATTAGAAGAAAATTATCTCAAAGAAAATGTATAAGAACTCCTAAGCTTGTGTTTGCCACAGACCTTATTTTCACGTTTATCTACCCCCCAATTAAAAAAAATCAATTCAGCTCCCCATAGGCTTTGACCCAACGAGCCATGACGGAGTTAGTGCTTACAAAAAGACGCCATTACTATTGCGCTCTATAGTAAGAGAATGGATGAGAAAATAAATCACTGGCTGCCCTCATCCTCCTCTTTCTCACCTGCTAACTGACCTCCTGATGATCTTCATCCTGCTCCTGAGTTTGAACCCCCCAGGGGAAGAGGAGGCGGTGCGTTGAGTTACAGATGGAGGGACACTAGACCCCCCCTTGGCCCCATTCTCTTTCTCTGAGGTCCAGCGGAACAGAGACCCAACTCTGGACCCTGTCCCGGAGCCAGTCTGCCCCCCTCCCCCAGAACCTGCCTTCCAGCAGTAGCGACTACTGAGGGTAGTGGAGCAGGAGGCCGCTGCTGCCTTACGCTGCTTGGCTAAAGTATTTGGGGATTTTGGTTTCTTGGTAACGAACCCCTCTGCAGCTCTCTGGGGCAGAGCCAGAGCCAGGTCTTTGGGTGAGAGAGGCTTCCGGGACAGCCTAGCCTGGATCCCTGCAGCAGAGGACACCCAGGTGTACTTGGAGGTCTTAGGGACTGCAGTGGATAAACTGAGCCTACGGGGAACCTTTTTTCTGGGGGCAAAGGCTTTCCTACTGGAACTGGGGCTGGATGAGAAACTGCTAGGGACCCCAGAATGGGAGACTGTGGTGGTGACAGATGTGATTAGATTTTCTGGGGGCCGGGACTCTATTCTGGCCTGGCTGGGCCTGACTCCTCCTGGCTGATGGCTCTTCACCCAGGTAAACTTGGAGTGGTTCTGGGGAGAGGAGGCTGGCTGGGCTGGGGTGAGCTTGGACCTGGGACTGAGAGAGGCACTAGGGGGAGCAGAGAGAGGAGGTGGAAGAGGTAGAGGAAGTGAATTGGCATCGCTAGGGGTGGGGTTGCTGTTGGAGGTTGCCTTGGGGACAACCTGCTTAGCTGCTGTATTGGTTTTCCCAGTCACGCAATGTTTAATATGTAGCTGAGCAGTGCTCTGAACCCTGGTGGCAGTGGTGGTCGTTTTGGCAGGGACACCTGACAAGTCCATTTGTCCAGGGGCGGTCATTATCTGAGGCAGTCCCAGTCCTTTGCTCTTCGCCGAAACTACCAGCCCAGCCTTGCCCCCAGGTCCTGTCCTTCCTCTGCCGGGTTCAGTCTCTGTCTCTATAGCTGTGGATCCACTGCCTGTCCCCGTCATAGATCTTCTCACTCCCCCTGTGAGTGCGTACTGCTGGCCCCTTGGCCCTGTTAGATCCCTAGACGTAGCCCATTTTGTTCCATCCTTCTCTCCTCTAGCTGGGTCCTTACTGCTGTGGCTGGGCTGTAAGGTATCTGTAGCATGAAGGGACAGGAACCCAGTAGAGGAGTTGGGTGCCGCAGAATCTAAAGAGGGCTTGGTAATCTGTATTGGTCTACCCTGCTGCTCTAGAGAGGGCTTGGCAGTCTGTGTAGTAGGTCTACTGTGCTTGGATGAGCTGGTCTTGCTACTGAGGGTGTAGCTCTTCCTCCAGTGTCCTGTGGGTTGAGGGGGGTGAGGCCCACCACGCGAGGGGAATGTGGGGCTGAAAAATGAGCTGGGACTCCTGCCTCGGGCTGGTGGTCTCGCTGGGTGCCACTGCTGGCCAGAACAAGAAGGGGCATCCCCATGGATACTTCTATGGTTATTGATGAGATCTGTGAGATGACAGAAAGAGGTTAAGAAGTAGCTAGCAACAGTGGTTAATTAAAATTGAAAAGCGTGTATCTAGCTAGCAACGTCAATTTGCACCAGCTAAATTAGATAGCGTTAGCTAAGCATCAACAGAGAACGTGGTGGTTATAACAGCCAGCGTGACAGCTTTCAATTGTAACTGGTAAGTATTAGTTATTAAATATAGCGTATCAGTAATGTTAACTGCACTGTAAAACACCACATTACTTTGCAACAGATCGATTTGCCTTTTCAGCGCTTCTCTCTCATCCATGTTGTTTATGTCCTAAACTCAAACGTCATCATCCAGCGTCGCAATTATAGATTACGTGTGGAGGAGTTTGGTCGTTACCACAGCCACAAAGTCAGAAATCCCACCTACTCGACCAATCAGATGAGGGAGTGTGATGGCGCGTATATTGACCAGCTTGTAATGCCAAACGGCTTGCAATGCCATTATGTCATAAATTACTGGAAAACATTGGTCACTAATATCTGTTGGGAAAAAGTCTGGTTATTACCATACAAAAACTTGCTTGTTAACAAGGTCAAAGAGGTCTCTTTCAGAATGATCCATAAGCATTACCTTGTGAATCATTACCTGAAGAAACTCAAAAAAGTTATTAACATTGATTGTACTTTTTGTGTTGAGCATCCAGAAACAGTTTCGCATTTATTATGGCATTGTCTACATGTAAAACAATTTCCTTAACCAAAATAAAGATTATTTTTAAAGACACATGCATTTGTTTTATCTAGTGATTCACCAATGATGTGGTTATTTATTAACTATAATAAAACCAAACGTTCTAAATGCAAAGTGGTAATCAGATGTCTTATTCAAACTCAGCTCGCAAGCTTATCATGATATTTGCCCTTACTCATGGTTACTTGTCTTACCCCAAAATAGGTTTACTCCAATAGCTGCATTGTATTTAAAATGGCATGTAGACAAACAAATTGACATATCTTAGGCCCTTACCTACTACACAGACTGCCAAGCACCTAGGCCCTTACTATAGTCATTTGTTTATTTAACTTAGCCATGCAGTCCACCTTTCTGGTATTTTGAACCAGTTTGCCACTGTACAAAGGCATGGTCTTCAAGCTATGGAAGATGGCAAAACAATTAATAATAAATAATTGATTGCACTTAAATGACACTTTTCTAGACACCCAAAGCACCCAAAACAGTGTAAGGGGAAACTCACCACGCTAACCCAACTTACATACTCTACTTTTATTGGCCCAAAGTAAACTTGTTTAACTTTTTTTGTTTTTTTACAGATATTTTGTTATATATACATTATTCATACACTTTACATACAGGGTACTTTTATATACAGTATTACATGATGAGAATACAGTTTTATATACACATTACACATAAAATGGTACTCATCATTACATACACTTGCAATAAGTGTCATGGGATCTTTAGTGACCACAGAGTTTGGACACCCATTTGAAGTCCCATCTTCTTCAATTTTATTGAGGAACATTCCAGTTAGTTGGTACTTCAACATTATTAAAATTAAATGAATGTTAAATATAAAAGTACATAGTATAAATTACAGTGATCTTTCTTTGAACTTACTGCCTTCATGTTCATTTCAGCGGCATATTTCTCTTTGGCATTTGTTTGTCGGTCTTTGCCCTGGTGGCATTCATACGTCTTTGTGCCCACAACATGACAGAACACCATTGAATGGGACTCTCCCAAATTAGTTTTTTCCTGCCAAAGGATGTTCTTCTGTTGAAAGTCAAGAATATGATATATTACTATTAGAATTAAAGGCTTGTAGGAAACTAACAACGTTGCTCTGTCAAATAGAATAACTCCTCTATGCTTGGAATGGAATCCCTTAAATAAGATGGCGCAGACAGAGAGGGCTGCTTCGCTTCTGGTTCTTAGGAAACTTTGCTGTATTTTGTTTTTTTTATGTATTATTTCTTACATTGTTAGCCCAGAAAATTTTATGTGTTATTACATACAATCGGGAATAGATATTAGGTATCAGAGCAGTGGTAACTCACCAGCATTGCAAGCATTACGACCTGGAATACGACTTGCCTGAAGTGGATCCTTTGTTCGCACCACCCAGGGCAATTGAACTGACTCCAGAGGCCAACCCAAAACAACGCATGCGGAGAAGAGGAAGTCGGAGCGGTCTTTTAGTCAAACTTAGGAGGTGCACACACCACCCACCACTTCAGAGTATATGACTCACTATTGTTCTGTCCCTGGATAGCAAGGTTAACGAGATCAGGGCAGGGGTTTCTTGCCAGAGAGACATCAGGGATTGTAACATATACTGTCGGAGTCAGTCCAGCCATCTGGATTCTCGGTCTATCGCACCGACAAGAATAAACATCTCTCCGGGAAGAAGAAGAGCGGTGGTGTATGTTTCATGATTAACGACTCATGGTGTAATTGTAATAACATACAGGAACTCAAATCCTTTTGTTCACCCAACCTAGAATACCTCACAATCAAATGCTGACCGTATTATCTCCCAAGAGAATTCTCTTCGGTTATTGTCACAGCCGTGTATATCCTCCCTCAAGCTGATACCACGGTGGCCCTCAAGGAACTTCCCTGGACTTTATGCAAACTGGAAACAACATATCTTGAGGATGCATTTATTATATGCAACAGGCACTGATATAAAGTGTTTTTTCTCTAAATTGCCGGGATGTCACGTCTACTAATCAGCACACTCATAACAACCTAAGCATTATGAAACTTCAGTTTGATAAATAAGTCACATGTAGCAAATAAGTAATTACATGTTTTGTTAACCAAATTGGACACTCATATAAAAACTCCTCACTTGATGAGCGGGAAAAAAAAATGCAACCTGCTGAAGAAGACAGGTTTTGGAACCAGTTATCCCTCTCGCTGTGGCACCACTGACACAAGGCGCATTTGAGTGGTAAGAAAAAAGCAACCGACTGCAGATCAAAGTTGAGGCTTGAAGTCGGGGGAGGTGCATCTGCGACAGCCCAAAGTCAGACACTGACTTTATTTAACTAGGCAAGTCAGTTAAGAACAAATTCTTATTTCTAATGACGGCCTACCAAAAGGCAAAAGGCCTCCTGCGGGGACGGGGGCTGGGATTAAAAATATCAAAAAATATATAAATATAGGACAAAACACACATCAGGACAAGAGAGACAACACAACACTTCATAAGGATAGACCTAAGACAACAGCAAGGCTTTGCCATTGTTTATAAAAAGCATTCTTTAGAACGTTGAAATAAACATGTCTCCAACTCTTATATCACACACTGAAAAATATATGTGAACAATGAATTGGTGAGAGAGAGCCTCAAATATCACATTAATTAGCACATATCCACTGTATTCATGAATTGCAGCAAAGTTGGTTCCTATTTGTCATGTCTTTGGTCACGTTCACATGGGCCAAACAAAAACACCCGTGGTTCACAATGCCCCCTGGGCACACACTGGTTGAATCAAAGTTGTTTCCATGTCATTTTTTTTAAAATTACGTTGAACCAACTTCATAACCTATGATCACATGAAGTTCATGCAATCGACATTTAGGCGCACGTCGGACAATTTTTATCCCCATAATGTGAACACACTTTGAAATGGTTGATCACGACTTAAGAGAAGTGATCCCCTCGAACGTGCCCAATGAGAGAAGTGAAAAATGATTCCTTAGTTGTTAATTTTCTCTAAATCTAAAGGCACAACCAAGAATCCAACCAATGTCTTAAGTAGTTAAACATGTTATTACCCCAACCCTGTGAAGTGACAAACTGCCACGTTTTCATTTTCGTCAAAAACATCTTCATATCGAATAAGTGGTGGGCCGAAGATGAAAACCTTGAAGTTGATCATCCCTGTCAAAGGAGGAGCAGACTATTTATACATGACAGTAAAACATTCTTATGATGACATTTGTTGCCACCTTCAATTCTTGCACAATTTCCCATAAAGTCTATATTTCAACACTGTCTGTTTTTGCCAATTTGCCAAACACAATCAGAACTCCTGAACATACCTCTTGTGCTGAAGGCAGTCATTGGCATGCTTTTATCTATGATGTAAACACAGCCTCTTGTGAAAACGTTGCTGAGTTCGAATCAAGCAGTGCGTAGAGAACGTTCGGTGAGGACGAACGTTCTGAATGGACAACAGTAATATCGAAAACTGGAACAAAAAGGAAAGTGTCTAAAATTGGGGTGGAGAATAAGTGTGTGTGTTGAGTAATGGGAAACCCGTTTGAGGTGTCGGAAATGGTGAAGTATGACCTTGGAAAAGTGATGTCAGAGTGACCAGGACAGGTCATATTTAGATTAATTGCAATTCTGAAGAGCAGAGGAAGATTGCAGTGGGCCTCAAAAGAATCTGGACAATAAAAGTTTTGTGATTTGAACTTCGGAGTAGAGCACCTGTCGAAGGAGTCATCTCAGGGTTGACGACGGATGTTCAGGTTTAATACCTGAAGATAATTCCTGGTGTGGTTGGTGCCCAGTGTCTGACCCACTGGGTGAATGGAGAAAAAAAAGAATGTCTGTCAGTCCTGTTGTTTTTTGATAAAGAGCAAATGCCTACGCATGTGAAGTTTGGTTATGTAAGATACGTTGTAAAGAGCTTTCGTCCCCAAACCACTACAGTGTAAGAATTGTAAAGGATTTGGATATGTTTCAAGTGTATACAGATGAACAGAGTATACTGAAGAACGGTGTGTAGAAGGACGAGTGTTGCAATTGTGATGGGGATCACGATCCTGAGTTCCCGGAGTGTCCTGTAAGGGTGAAGGAGATTGGCAAAAGTTAGAGTGGTCAATCGAATCTCCTATGCAGAGGTAATTAAATAATTTAGAAAACAAGTGATGCTAGTGAAGATATGTTAGTGGATACACCACAGCCTGTAGTAAATGTTTGTCGCTAGACAAAAGATACCTTGTGTGTTAAAATGTGTATTTTGTTGCGTTCATTGCCATAGTTATAAACTGTACAGCACAAGTCTCAAATAAGTATTTTTTTTATCATGTTTTGGCATGATCATATGTCTCATTTCAAGTAACTAGCTGCAGGCTTAAATAAACGTTCAATCATATACTTGGTATAGAAACCAAATAAAAGCATGTATATTGAAAGTTGTGTGTGTGTGTGTGTGTGTGTGTGTGTGTGTGTGTGTGTGTGTGTGTGTGTGTGTGTGTGTGTGTGTGTGTGTGTGTGTGTGTGTGTGTGTGTGTGTGTGCAGGGTCCACTCTACAGCGTGCTCTCTCTTGTAAAAGCAGGAAGTCTGATGTTGTATGGTCGGTCATAAAATACCCTGCCCCTATAATCTGTAGTGTTTGAGATAGGAATGTAAACTGTGGAACACAGAGAGGCCCTTGGACATCAAAAGTTTGAATAATTAAACAATATTTATATTTTTGAGAATGTGGGAGTGGTCCGTGGACACTTAAGGGACAGTCACGTCGAGTGTGTTTTATTTGGCAATCTCATGAAGGACAGGAAACACTCATTACTGTGACTTTGGTTGTGTACACTTCTTACTTATGTGGTTTACATCTAAATATTGTGAAACTTATGTGATTAAACATGAAACTATTTTTGAAAAGATGTAATGTGATGTTAACCTTCTAAATGATACCTTCCTGATGAAATTTACATTAGACCAGAAAATATGGAGCTGACGCTACATGTTGAAATGGTTAAGAACTACAACTCTATAGGCCCAGGGGACCAGACAGCGTGTAGTTTTGGCTACGCGGCTGGAAATGGTTCAACTCTGAGACTATCGATCACTACAGAATAAGAGCAAATCCTAGACGTATAATTATTAGTCTGCAGCTGGAAATTACATAAGTCTAGTACGAGAATACTGACAACCGCAAAAGCATCTATTCTATGCAACAACCATCTGTATGCCTGACGTATCCACTACAACAGACACTATCCAGAGCCACTGAGAAAGTGACAAATATGAAAGACATTGTGACTTCTGGGGAAGTTAACCAGAGACTTTCTGATGAACTGACTCTCCAACAGACGGACCGACAATTCCAACAGAGAAGACAACAACGACATGTGGGTGTAAATATACGCATTGCAATTATTTTTAAATGATCGGCCATTCATGTGCAAAGGATGAGCATTTCAATGAATATAATGATCAACTGTGTGTAGTGAATCCATTTAGTCTTTCCCGCTTTTCCTGTCCCCACCCCTTTCGATTGTCTACCATGCCGTGATACCGGTTTAGCCCACTAGGGAGTTATCAATGCATTGTGTTAGTAGCCAATATCTACTGTTTGTTTGTTATGTATTTCTGTGATTACTTAGTTAGTTAGTAAATAAATAAATAAGCCAATTTGTATATCGCTGATTCATCATTTAGGCCAGGGTTCGTTCAGATATCCAAGGGTTTGCAACGGTCAGTAATGAGAACTGATGAGGTAATAATGATACATTAATAGAAGACTAATCGATATGAGAATATCTGAAGCGTCGATTCGGGAAATAGAGACTCTGTAAACATTTTCCCGTGGTGCCTCGACTTCCTAGTTAATTAAAGTTTACATGATTCACTTAATCACATAATAATAATTACACATAGACAATTGATTTTATAAAATAACAGTCTTCGCGTTTAATGATAGTCCAGACACAACAGTGTGTGTCATGTACTGTATTCTAGAATGGAGGTTTAAAAACGACATCTGCATATGCATATTAGCCAATACATATGGCATAGCCTAGACATATAGCATACCTTGCAATAAGAGTTCTCAAATACTGGCCGCCTAATACCATAGTGGGCATGCATAATGTTGGACAAATTGGAATATAAGATATGGAGAATGATAAAAAATATATTTATAAGCCTCGTGATATTACAAAAAGGAACTTAGAAACTTCAGTGAACAGGCTTTTTACATTAACTTCATTTTAGTGACCTTAATTGTATTTCACCTATCCCTGAACCTGATTTAGATTTCAGCTTTTTTTGTAGATGTTAAAGGTAGGGTTAAAGGCGGGTTGAATGCCTCGTACACTCCGAAATTATCAGAAGTTATTAATTAAAGAGATGATGCTTGGGTCAAGGCCAAGAACACAGGCTTAGGCCCAGACTGGCAAGCTTTTAATAAGCAACTGAAGAATAATAGTGTAAGACAAACCAGAAATGCTAAATTTGATTATTAGGTAAGCGCTCTTTCGGATTGGAATAGGAACCCGGCTAAATTCTGGGAAAACTGTAAAATCCCTGAAGGGTTCTACTTCCTCCTCTCTGCCACAACAAATTAATTCAGACACTGGCCTCAATACGGGGAAAAAATCCATAATTGATGCATTTAATCACCATTTTATTTCAGCGGGCTATTCTAAAGCCTTCACAATAATACTGGGCTGGATGCTGATAGGGGAAACTTGTTGAATGATCAGAGAAGTGATAGTCAAAGAAATCCACAGGGGCTGACCAATTAGATTTGCTTAAGTGAGCAGCTCCCATCATTGTTGGCTCAAAAATCCACATTTTATATTTCATATTCTTATCAAGAAATATTCCAAAAGTATGGAAATCAGCTCTTGTGCTGCCCCTCCATAAGGATAGTAGTGATCTTAAAAACCTCTTAATAAGGATCGGACCCTTTACATTTTTTTTGCCTAAAATGACATATCCAAAGATGTGCATATTCTTGAGACCATTTGAAAGGCAACATTTTTTAATTAATGTAGGATAATATAACACATTATTTCTGGTGAAAGATAATACAAAGACAAAAACATGCATTTTTTTGTATTTCTTTTGTACCGTCATCTTTGAAATGCAAGAGAAAGGCCATAATATATTATTCCAGCCCAGGCACAATTTTGATTTTGGCCACTAGGTGGCAGCAGTGTATGTGCAAAGTTTTCGACTGATTCAATGAACCATTGCATTTCTGTTCAAAATGTTGTATCAGGACTGCCCAACTGTGCCTAATTGGTTAATTAATAACTTTTCAAGTTAATACATGTGCACTCTCCTCAAACCATAGCATGGTATTATTTCACTGTAATAGCTACTGTATATTGGACAGTGCAGATAGATTCACAATAATTTAAGCTTTGTGCCAATATCAGATAAGTCCTGGGAAAATGTCTTGTTACTTACAACCTCATGCTAATCACATTAGCCTACGTTAACTCAACCGTCCCGCAGGGGACCCACCAATTCTGTAGAGGTTCATAATTATTGCCATATTTCAAGGCTTCCTTGTCAAGCTAAGATTCTTGAATCCTTGGTAAATGTACAACTTTGTTCTTTTTTTATCTGAGAAATGTATTTTGAATGTAAACCAATCAGGCTTTAGGCTTGGGCATACCACTATTACAGCAACCACTTTAGTTGTTAATGATCTTGTCAATGCTTTAGACACTAAAATAAAATGTTCTGCTTTGTTTGTGGACCTGTCAAAAGCTTTTGATACAGTGGATCATGCTATTTGATTTAATACATTTGATGCTGTAGGTCTGAACTCTGAACTCTGAACCTTCGTCATGGTTTCATTATTATCTTAGTGACAGAACTCAGGCCATCGTGATTGTTGGGGTTAAGTCTGAATTTCTTGAAGTACATAAAGGTGTACCACATGGGTCGATTTTGGGACCTGTTCTCTTCACAATTTATAAAAACACCATTGGTCAATCTGTTAAAAAATGGTGAACTTAATATATAGTACCAGTCAAAAGTTTTGACACACCCACTCCTTCAAGGGTTTTCCTTTATTTTTTTTACTATTTTCTACATTGTAGAATAATAGTGAAGATATACATTACACATATTTAAGTCATGTAGTAACCAAAAAAGTGTTAAACAAATCAAAATATATTTCTTCAAAGTAGCCACCCTTTGCCTTGATGACAACTTTGCACACTCTTTGCATTCTCTCAACCAGATTCAACTGGAATGCTTTTCCAACAGTCTTGAAGGAGTTCCCACATATGCTGAGCACTTGTTGGCTGCTTTTCCTCATCTCAAATTGAGGTGAGGTCGGGTGATTGTGGAGGCCAGGTCATTTGATGAGGCACTCCATTACTCTCTTTCTTGGTCAAATAGCCCTTACACAGCCTGGAGGTCATTGTCCTGTTGAAAAACAAATGATAGTCCCACTAAGCGCAAACCAGATGGGATGGGGTATTGCCACAGAATGCTGTGGTAGCCATGCTGGTTAAGTATGCCTTAAATTCTAAATAAGTCACAGACTGTGTCACCAGAAAAGCACCCCCACACCATCACACCTGCTCCTCCATGCTTCATGATGGGAACCACCCATGCAGAGATCATCCGTTCACCTACCCTGAGTCTTACAAAGACACAGCGGTTGTAATCAAAAATCTCACATTTGGACTCATCCGACCAAAGGACAGATTTCCACCGGTCTAATGTCCATTGCTCGTATTTCTTGGCCCAAGCAAGTCTCTTCTTCTTTTTGGTGTCCTTTAGTAGTGGTTTCTTTGCAGCAATTCGACCATGAATGCCTGATTCACGCAGTCTCCTCTGAACAGCTGATGTTGAGATGTGTCTGTTACTTGTACTCTGTGAAGCATTTATTTGGGCTGTAATTTCTGAGGCTGGTAACTCGAATACATTTTTCCTCTGTTACTCTGGGTCTTTCTTTCCTGTGGCTGCCCTCATGAGAGCCAGTTTCATCACAGCGCTTGATGGTTTTTGCAACTACACTTGAAGAAACTTTCAAGTTCTTGAAATGTTCCATGTTGACTGACTTTCATGTCTTAAATTAATGATGGACTGCTGTTTCTCTCTACTTTTTGAGCTGTTATTGCCATAATATGGACTTGGTATTTTACCAAATATGGCTATCTTCTGTATACCACCCCTACCCTGTCACAACACAACTGATTGGCTCAAACACATTCAGAAGGAAAGAAATTCCACAAATTAACTCTTAACAGGGCACATCTGTTAATTGAAATCCAAGTGACTACCTCATGAAGCTGGTTGAGAGAATACCAAGAGCATGCAAAGCTGAACAGGCACCTCTCAGATTTGACTTTTTTTGTATCGGCACTTATTTGCCTAGATCCGGTACCTCTCGCGGCATGATTTATTCATTATTTCACTATTCGCATTGTTGAGAATTGTTAGATACTACTGCACCGTTGGAGCTAGGAACACAAACATTTCGCTACACCCGCAATAACATCTGCTAAAAATGTGTATGTGACCAATAAAATTTGATTTGATTTCTAGCCATCTCCCTACTGAATTTGAATCATGGGAAGGCCAAATTAAAAATAAATTTAAAAAGACAATGGAGTTTGACGTTTTTCAAGTCCAAAAATCCAGAGAAAGATGGCGAGTTGAACCCAGAATGAGCCAGAGAACTGTCAGTGCCGGAGGAGAGTGAGGGGCACACTTCCTGATGGCGATGCTAATGCCGATAGTTCAGCATCACCACTGGCATCTCCACTAGCTAGTAGGCCTACCAGCGAGTCAGGCTCAGTGAGAGAGGGAGATGGCGCAGTGGGGGGAAGGGGGGCAGTGGGTGGAAGGGGGGCAGTGCATCCACTCACGAAGTGCTCGGAGCAGCTGCAATTTGCAGTTCAAGAACAAGCAAATGTACAACCACTAGCTTGTCATGCAGAATTCAAACTTGGGCTGCACTATATGCAAAAAGGTAGGGAGTTTGGGTCTAGAAATGACTGAAGGGATTAAACTAGCAAAAGAGTGTGTAGAATGTACAGTAACATCTTGACATCCTATGCATCAGATATAAAAACCCAAACAAAGAGCCCTCAAAAAAAAACATTTTTGAACATGCCTGAACCAAGGTGCATTTAGTGGCAGTAAGCCTTGTAGACAAGGCTAAAGAGGATACCCAGGTTAACACTGAAAAATAAAAAAAGAATAGACACTACAGCCTACAGAGTCTTCAGAACAGCCTTGGAGGCTACACATCACAGCCTCATGCACGCTCATTGCTTTGAGCAAGGAGTTGACTCTCATGGACTTGACATGGGGAGAGTCATTGTGGAAGGTTGTGAATACAAAGGTAGGATTTTTTCCCCCCCTTTATCTTCACAGCACAGAACAAGTTTGTAATATGAAAATGTGCTTCATATTATCACATAGGCAGGAGGGCTATATATTCTCTTATGTGTGTTCTGCTGTAGCCTATATTTATTTATTTTACTTGAAGCTATATTCCAATATTGTGATATTTGTTCCACTTCTACATTGATGTCTTGAAAATATGAAATCCGGGTCTTGCAAGCCCCACAGCTGAGTATGTGTGCGTGTGTTCTGCGGTGTCGTCTAAAAATGTTGCTGTACATTGATGTCTAGAAAATTAAGCTATTTGGAATATGGACTTGTGTAGGCCCCGCAGCTATATTCAAGTATGTATTATTGCTATATTCAAGTATGTATTATTGCTATATTAAAGTATGTATTATTGCTATATTCAAGTATGCTTATTGTCTTGTATTGACATGCTATCTAGTGATAAAGCTATCTGCTCCTGCTAGCTAGCAACATATCTACCTGTTGTAGCTAGCTAACTAACTACCAAGCTAGCTACATTACTACGGTTGCTGTGATCTAAGTTGGGAGTCATTTTACAGCTTCTATTGATAGTATTGTGATTATTTTGTCATTCATTTTTTTGGTCTATTTTCACCTAATGTTTCCGCTATTATTTCTTGCAACCAACAAGAACTCTTGAACATCAGATCGGAAGTCTCTTACCCCAAGTCAGCCTTCTACTTCAACCGATCTGCTCTGGGCTCTCTCTGTAATTCCAACCCAATATTTGGGCTACCCAAGAGGAAACTCTGGCATTACAGAAGCAAGAGAGGGGGGGGATCTTGGTGAGATTAAGGCGAAGGGAAAACCGTCCACCTCTTCCATCCATTCTACTGGCGAGTGTACAGTCACTTGATAATAAGATGGGTGATCTCTGATCGCGAATTCGCTACCAACGGGACTCTCGGAATTGCAATATTCTTTGCTTTTCAGAAACATGGCTCTCAGACAACAGCGATGGAATTGGCGCACCAGTTGGAGTTGATGAAGAGGCAAACTCCTCCCCCTTCACCGAGTTCACTGTCCTGTCCACCTGCTGAATGGAGACTCCATTGAGTTGGACAGCCATGGGGGCCATGGGGGTCAACCCAGAGGACTGGGCGATCTCCCTCTCTGAGGCCAACATGAGAAGGGTCTTTAATCAGGTCACACTTGCAAGACTGCGGGGCCAGACGGTATTCCAGGGCGTGTTCTCAGAGCATGCGCAGAACAGTTGCCGGGCATATTCACAGCAATTTTCAACCTCTCCTTGTCCCAGTCTGTATTTGTTTTCACATTTTGTCTGTCATAGTTGAAGTGTACCTATGATGAAAATTACAGGCCTCTCTCATCTTTTTAACTGGGAGAACTTGCACAATTGGTGGCTGACTAACTACTTTTTTGCCCCACTGTACATTTATACTGTCTCGACACACACGCACACCCACTCACATGCAAGCTGCTGCTACTCTGTTTATCTTATATCCTGTTACCTAGTCACCTTACCCCTATACAGATCTACCTCCATCACTCCAGTATCCCTGCACTTGTAAATATGGTATTGGAACTGTTTCCTGTATATAGCATCCTTACTTAATTACTTTATTGTTTATTTAAAATGTCTTATTCTTATTATTGTTTTTGTTTTTTAGTTTTTTTCTAGTAATACATTGTTCTTGATTATTGCATTGTTGGGCTTTGAGTTTGCAAGAAAGACATTTCACTGTACTTGTGCATGTGACATTAAAACTTGAAACTATCACATTTCTATAATTAAATAGCTAGATTACAAATAACAAAAAAAGACTTTACTTGATAGCAGTTTTTCGAACGGAGATCACTCTCTCGATGTCACCAACTGTCTACTAACTTATATTTGGATAACATAATTGGCAGGCGTGATCAGCAGAGATAGTGCCTTGCCTGTCTAGCCAGCTAACATTAAAGTAAGAATTTTTACAAAAATTGCAAGAACTGACATTGCCAACAAATGGAAATGTGTTCAGAATAAATAAATACATATAATATGTGAAAAACCAGCTCCTCCCTCGACAGAGATCGATCCTCTCGAAAACTAAAACAGATAGCTTGCGGCCCACCACCTAGAAGTAGTGCCTTCAAGGAGTGCCTTTTATTTGACGGCTTGCAAATGCGCAGTTCAGCGCATACATTTAGCTAGCCATGGGTTTGACTACAAGCATGATCAAGGTTTTCTATTGGAGAAGCAGTTTCTTTCTGCCTACCTTCATACGATCTTTGGTGGCACAGCCACAAAGTCAAAATTGTCTGTAACGTTTTAAAAAATTATGAAAACCAAAATGTTATTTTCGCTCTAAATTTAAGGTTGTAAGGTTGGCACTGTGGTTAAGGTTAGGGTTAGGGTTAGGTTTAAAATCACATTTTATGAAGAGAAATTGTAGAAATAGGTAGGGTTTATGACATTGTGACTGTAGTAACTAGTGACGACCGCTGAGGAGACTGGCCAATCACAGATTGAATCCTGCCAAGAGTTTGTGTTGTGTTGACAAAAAGTTAAAGTATCTGAGATAAAATGACTTTGGCTGTGTCGATTGATATTTGTTCTGTTCAGTTAAAAGTCATATATTGGGCTCAAAGTCATATATTGGGCGTGTTTGAGTGGTAAGGCAAAAGCCACCGACTGTAGAAGAAATTTGAGGAGGTGCAATAGCAAAGCTCAGTGTGACACAATCCATTTTTTCAACTATAAAAATAATAGCTGTGTTCGAATACCCATACTAACATACTGTATACTACATACTTAATGAGAATATACAACATACTATATGCTATTAGTTCATTTTAGTATACTGCAAACGAACGGTATCCTTTCAGTTGAGCTTACTAGCGCTTCGCCTGTCTACCAGAAGTTGATGATGTTGCTATGCAACCTCTTGCTAGCTTGTTAGCATAACAAATGACTAGCTAGACATTTTACGAGTTCGGGTGTGTTCGTAAATTCAACCTGGAGTGCCCAAGTGCCCCCAGAGTGTGGTCTGGGTGTTCATAAATCCAGAGCGTTGTCAGATTGACCATTCCTACATTCAGAGCGTTTCGCTCTTGGAGTGCACACACTGGACGCTCTGGCCATGGAGTAGGTAGATCCGAGCAACCTCACAACAGCAGTCAAGCACCCAAGCTAATTGGCTAACGTTGGCTAGCTACTTCCGGACACAGATTAGAGAACAGCTCACTGACCATTTGACTCACCCTAGCAGAGCTGTTTGGGCTGTTTTCATGTTATCCAGAGCATTGATGACTGTAACTGTGCTGCTGGCAACAATTGAATCACGTTTTTTTTGCCGATGTTTACTGACACCGGCCATATTCAACTGGTGTTGAGAGTCCGTAAATTCATCAGTTATTCTGCCTTTTGGCCCACTCAGACGAGAGTGCTCTGAAATCGGAGTAGATAGACAGAATTAACAATGTCCATTGAGAATGCACAATGACTATACCACTTAGCTAAGAATGACGTGAGTAATCAAGTCAATAAACGTTGGGTAGTTAGTTAGATTATTGTAATATAATTAATATACTGCTTGGCAAGTTTGATGTACTAGCAGCCAACTGACGTTAGGTAACTAGCTAACATACCAGTAATGCTATAATGATATGCGGTTCGCAAGGATAGCGTAGCTAACAAATTGTCAGCCAACATAACGTGTAACGTAACTTCTTTGAAAAGTCATTACTTTATTACATTGCTCAACATTTTCTTAACATTTGTAATAATTACTTAAAGCAATGAATTTGTATCCATTTTCTTATATCTGAAACCGTTGTGAAGCCACACCCATTTGGAGAAGAATTGCATTATGGGCCCTAAAATAATGTAAATTGTGTCCACTGCTTGTATACCTCGTATTTTGGTTAGTATGAGTATTCTAACACAGCTAATGTTTCTTTGAAGGACAAGGATTGTCCTGATTTTCAACAATGCCTGGATTCTGGTTGGCTGGCAAGTTTCACCATCCAATCATTTCAGATCTACAGGAGTTCAAGTTTTACCATGGCGATACATGGGCACATTGAAATGTATTAAAAAATGGTCAATATTTGTCAATTATTGCATTCTATACATTCTGGCATTCACGTGCTATACCTCGGACATGAAACAGATAGGTGGGAGGGTGTACAGGCTGTCGCCAATTTATTAATGCACAGTTTGTCACTTCAAGATAGTTAAATGGAAATGCACCCAAGCAGGCAATTGTCTCATCTATTTTCTATGCGAAATGTCTAAATGTTGACAAAAAAAATCACTGAACAAGTTATTGGAAACATACAGCTGAAGTAGGAAGTTTACATACACTTATGTTGGAGTCATTAAAACTTGTTTTTCAACCACTCCACAATTATCTTGTTAACAAACTATAGTTTTTGCAAGTCGGTTAGGAAATCTACTTTGTGCATGACACAAGTAATTTTTCCAACAATTGTTTACAGACAGATTATTTCACTTATCATTCACTGCATCACAATTCCAGTGGGCCAGAACACTAAGTTGACTGTGCCTTTAAATAGCTTGAAATATTCCAGAAAATTAAGTCATGGCTTTAGAAGCTTCTGATAGGCTAATTGACATCATTTGAGTCAATTGGAGATGTACCTGTGGATGTATTTCAAGGCCTACCTTCAAAATCAGTGCCTCTTTGCTTGACGTTATGGGAAAATCAAAAGAAATCAGCCAAGACCTCCAAATTTTTTTTTTAGACCTCCACAAGTCTGGTTCATCCTTGGGAGCAATTTTCAAATGACTGAAGGTATCACGTTCATGTACAAACAATGGTACGCAAGTATAAACACCATGGGACCAATCACCACGGGACCAATCAATCCCAGAAAAACAGTGAAGGACCTTGTGAAGATGCTGGAGGAAACAGGTACAAAAGTATCTATATCCACAGTAAAACGAGTCCTACATCGACATAACCTTAAAGGCCGCTCAGCAAGGAAGATGCCACTGCTCCCAAACCGCCATAAAAAAGCCAGACTGCGGTTTGCATCTGCACATGGGGACAAAGATTATACTTTTTGGAGAAATGTCCTCTGGTCTGATGAAATAAAAAACTGTTTAGCCATAATGACCAATGATTGTTAAAAAGGGGGAAGCTTGCCAGCTGAAGAACACCATCCCAACCGTGATGCACGGGTTGGCAGCATCATGTTTTGGGGGTGCTTTGCTGCAGGAGGGACTGGTGCACTTCACAAAATAGATGGCATCATGAGGATGGAAAATTATGTGCATACATTTAAGCAACATCTGTCACGTTTTGACCTTTATTTCCTTTGTTTTGTATTTATTTAGTATGGTCAGGGCGTGAGTTGGGTGGGCAGTCTGTTTGTTTTTCTATGTTTTGGGGTATTTCTATGTTTCGGCCTAGTATGGTTCTCAATCAGAGGCAGGTGTCATTAGTTGTCTCTGATTGAGAATCATACTTAGGTAGCCTGGGTTTCACTGTGGGTTTGTGGGTGATTGTTCCTGTCTCTGTGTTTTGCACCAGACAGGGATGTTTTTGGTTTTCCACGTTTATTGTTTTGTAGTGTTCGTGTTTATCTTTTTTTATTAAACATGAATCAATATAATCACGCTGCGTTTTGGTCCGCCTCTACTTCACCCCAAGAAAACCCTTACAACATCTCAAGACATCAGTCAGGAAGTTAAAGCTTTGTCGCAAATGGGGTCTTCCAAATGATCAATGACCCCAGGCATACTTCCAAAGTTGTGGCAAAATGGCTTAAGAACAACAGAGTCAAGGTATTGGAGTGGCCATCACAAAGCCCTGACCTCTATCCTTTAGAAAATTTGTGGGCAGAACTGAAAAAGCATGTGCAAGCAAGGAGGTCTACAAACCTGACTCAGTTACACCATCTCTGTCAGGAGGAATAGGCCAAAATTCACCCAACTTATTGTGGGAAGCCCTCAAGGCAGGCAAGCAATGCATTCCACCAAGAGTCATTCACAATCTAGTCCGGTTGCAGCCACAACATACGTAGTTTCAAATGTATTAATAAATAATCGTATTTGTATGCCTAGCAATCAAGAAATGTACATTGTTTACAGCACACGTTTACAAATGACAGCTCCAATAAGCCCACTATGGTGAATGACATGAACAAGAGGCTTCTAGAATCAAGACTCTTTCAAGTTCATTGTTCGCCAGTAAGGGGTCCTGCATGCTCTGGGCATTACTGTCTCAAATAAACGAAATGAGTCAAAAGATTAATTATTTTGACTGAATGAGGTAGAGGCTACAGACATGAGGTAGAGGCTACATCCAAAAGGATGATGTATGTCGCGCAGCTGAGAGTCGAGTGGAGATGAATGGATTCAGTTAAATCAGTCTTCCTGATAAGCCCTTCCGGTTAGTTACAGTAGTCTATGCTGCTGGCAACAACAGCAGCATGGCACTAGTTAAAACTTTTAAAATAAAGTGATGTTTATTTCGATGGGTGAGGGATAAATACATTTTACATTTAACAAAAATATGAACACAACATGCAACAGTTTCAAAGATTTTACCGAGTTACAGTTCATGTAAGGAAATCCGTCAATTGAAAAATGTATTAGGCCCTAATCTATGGATTTCACAACTGAGAATACAGATATGAATCTGTTGGTCACACAAAAAGGTGGGGGCATGGATCAGAAAACCAGTCAGTATTTGGTGTGACCACCAGAATGTGGCCTGTTGAATGTTGTGCGATGTAGAGATGTGTCGAAAGATAATCAGCCTCTATCTGGGGATCCTTTCCCTCTAATGTCATTTTCATGTCAGCCAGGCCAATTTTTAAAAATAAACAACTTATTTCAAGTTCTAGTTGAGCAAAATAAATAGTGTTTTCAGTTTGTTTTGGACAAAAGATAATCCAAATAATTAAGGTTAACAGTGTCACACTCAGGCTGAATCCTCTGAGAACAAGTTGTTTCCATGGTTGCTACCTATGGCAGTTCCTCAAATAAACCACTGGTGCCTGTTGGAAATTGTGCAATTTGGCAAGTTTGCTAATTGACAAGACCAACCTGCGTGTCTTTATTGTTGTCAATAAGACATTATTGTTATTGACCCTTGTCCTCTCTCTGTACATTGTGTATGGAGGATGATTGTGGTGATGAATCAATCATCCAAGTTGGGATCAATATACTACTACTACAACAACTACTACTACTATCAGGGTTGAGGTCAATTCCATTTCCACTTCATTGAAAAGCAATACGAACTCATTTTGCCCACTTTTCCGCATATTCCAAATCTTCGATGTATTTGTTACATTGTGTACAAGAACCAGAGCAAGTTGTATACTGTTTTTTGACAAATCACAATGCAAATAATATGTTATCACCTCAAAGGTCGTCACCCCAAATACAAGCTGTCTGCCTAGCCTAACTGTAGCGTGAATGCTAAACAGGGCTGAAACAATTTAAAGGGGGGTTTGTGGCAGGTTCTTTTAAATTGTGAGGGGGTTTCAAGTCCATGGGGGGTAGAAATGGGGGAAGGTATCATTGGAGGATATGATGCATGAAATATTACTATGATTTGGGATTTATCAATAAATGGGGGGCAAACACAGGAGAAATGTATATTCTGAATAAAAATAAGACCCCTGGAAGGGGGGTTCTGAGCTGGCAACCCTGAGGTACCATAGTTACAATCTGATGCAGCATTCAAAACAACTGGGAACTCAAAAATCTCTGACTTCCGACTTCAGTGCGTTCATGACAACTGGGAACTTGGGGGGGAAAACGAGCTGGGATAAATAGTTTTGAACGGTCATCCAACTCGGAATTCCAACTCTGGAACTCGGGCTTCTTTCTAGAACTCCGACTTTCCGACCTGAAGATCACTGATGTCATGATTTAACCTCGTATTTTTTTAGTTCCCAGTTGTCTTGAAAGCACCATAAGTCGAGTGAACTATCCCTTCACCTTGTTTTGTTATAACATCTATGTCTGACAGACACTCACGAAACAACCAGAATGCATTGTATGATGTCAACAAACATGGCGCCACACATAGCTGGCAAATAGCTTAGCATTAGCTCATCATACACACATCATATGTCTCCATTACAATCTATGCAAGAATCGGAATGCATGATTTGTCACTAGTACTTGAAAACATGAATAAAACAGTTAATAAATTATGCTACATACATACATACATACATACATACATACATACATACATACATACATACATACAACAGTGGAGGATATTCAGAGGAGGAAGGGGAGGACCATCCTTCTCAGTGAAATTTCATAAAAATAAAAATAGTGAAACACTAAAAATCATTTTTTAGATAAAACTATACTAAATATATTCATATGTCACCAAGTTATTGATTAAAACACACTATTTTCCAATGAAGGTCTATAGTAATTTCAACAGCACTCTCTGGGTCAGCACCATGATGTAGCCGGAGGACAGCTAGCTTCTGTCCTCCTCTGGATCCATTGACTTCAATACAAAAACCTATGAGGCTCGTAGGCCTCACCCCCTTCCATAGACCTACATGGTAATTATGACCACTTCTAGAGGACGTTCTACAACCAATCAAAGTTTTTTCGGTATGAACTGACATGTTGTCCATCCAATCATATGATTAGGATCAGAAAACTAACCTAGTGCATTGTAATGGGGTTGTGCCGCGGAGCATTATGGGGGGGGTCCTATGTTGTTGAGAAGCTTGGTTTTATAACTTTATTTTTGTGTCCAGTTAGTGCAATTTATTTCAATTTCCTTTGCTAACTTCAGTAACTAGGTAGCTACCAGTTCGAGTGTGCACCTTTCGCCGCCAACACTACTGCAAATGTTGTTTGCTTTTTGTTGAACCCCTTTCATTCTCTGGGGTACACGGAAAAGGTGTGAATTTAAACCGAGGGTCGACCTCTGCCTGAGATCAGTTTCATGAAGAATGATGAAAGGGTGAGGGTGTTCAATACCAATTGGTATCAAAAGTATAGCAGATTGATAAAAGGCTCCCTGTTAATCTACCTATATTGCTGGCTTTGCCTGCCTTTTGGAAAGTCTGAGCCTTGGGCGGAAGAGGGTACAGTGATCTGAAGAACATTAATCTTTCAGGTAACTGGCAAAACAAAAGCAGGGAGCATATAAGATTCAAGCTTCTGTGAAAAGTTGCATTGATCATGACGAAGGTCTGCATATTCAGAATGCGCAACACAACGAGAAAGTAAGAAGAAACATGTATGTTCTCAAGCGGCTTATCAACACCACTGCGTTTTTGGGCATGCAATAATTGGCTTTTAAAGGACACAAGAGGGAATGTTCCGCTAACTAACAAGTGCAACCACAAGGAGCTTGTAGCGGTAATTGCACATTACGATGCTTTACTTGCTGAACATATGAAACTTTCTACTGTCTTTTCTGGGATCATTCAGAATGATTTGATAGCTTCCATCGCATCACCCATTACAAGTTAGATTAAAGAGAGAGGTTGACACAGCGCAGTTCAAGTAGGCTTTCCATTTTCCTACAGTATTTATTTATCAAAGAGGATAACACAAAATCACTCCGGACAGACGCAAGCAAAAAGTCATTGAACGCATGTTGCAGCAGCCTAGGATACACACATTAGAGATTTGACTTGCTGTATGGGATGAAACCTTTTTTTCAGTCTGATCAACTGTGGGCTACTAATAAGATCTGATGCATACAGCCTATGTGCGCTGTCTATTTGGTCGGAGTAACTAATTGGTAACGTTATGTATTTATAGTCCATTTGTGTGTCAGGAGAAAATGTGAAAGTGATAAAATTTGGTTCATATTCAAAATGGGGCTGGCCAGGCTGCCTACACCTTTTCAATCCAAAAATATTAACTGGAATTAATCAATCGACATATAAGCGATGGCAGATGTAAGTACGTTTTTTTTTTATAAAGCCTGCAGTTGCATAGACCGGCATGATGCAAACATGCAAAAAACAAGCTCAGCCCTGTGAGTTATATTGTCTATCAGTTGTTGTCTCTGTGTCTGGGCAGAGGAAATCCCCCTTCTAATCTAGTTTAAGGGTTCCCCCCCCAACAGGGCCACCAGGAGTTTTTTTCCGTTTTTTTAAACCATGTGACCTGATTAGGGACCTTATAGGGTCCAGTTTTCCTGGTTAGGTTAACAGATAAGGAAAAACTGGGCCCCAGGGCGTAAAAATTGCCCCCCAGCTTACCATCGTCAGTTATCATCAGGTATGTGGATGATCAGGGCTTTATTCAGGAACGTTTCTTGGGTTACTTTAATGTGTCAAGTGGGCGAGATGCACAGGCTTTGTTTAACTTCATGGACAAACTTGTTGTTCAAACCTACGATGGGGCAGCTGTAATGGAATATATCTGCTATTTGTATTTCCAGCTAAGTCCCCTCCTGTTCCCCTAAGAAGTGATGACAACTCCACTACCATTGTCAACTCTCTCCTGACATGAACTGAAGCCACGTCTCATGTGCCCGCTCATCCACTGTTAAATTTAAGTTTCCTCTCCAAGCACTGTGGGTACCCCTCTCTTTTTTTCTCTCATTACTGTATGTAGAGTCAATCACATACACAAACCCAATCACATTATTACACATCAATGATTTTATTCCTTGCTTGGACTAACTCATTCTTAGCTCTTTTGTCTAACTGTGAAGTGTGTTGTGTTATTGTTTTTTGTCTTCCCAGTCAAATCCTGTCCTGCACTGAAGTCAAGTCGCTGAACACCTCAATTCATGACTCATACCCTCATTCAATCACTGCTGTGATCCCTTCCCAAAAAGGTGTAAGTAGCCCTCTCATTCCCATTCCCCATAGCATTCTACTATGAATGTCTTTATTAAATGCTTTAGGTTAAAATATTTACTCTTTTTTGAAACACACTTTGACGTCTTCTTGCGTTCCGCGCCTATACCGTGGGTCTCCCATCCTCCTCAGTTTTTCAAATCATCAGCCTCCACTGATAAATAGATACGGTATGCTACAGTAGAAACAACAACACAATATACATTAAATAAGTTACTTACTTTGATAGGAATGCACATATGTCCAAAGTAATTATTTGTAAGGAAAACAACAATGAAGGCAATGAGGACACCAGACAGAAAATGTGCCACGGGGAAAAAGTTTGTGTAAACTATTAGTCACACTTCCAGTTCACAATTCCAGTTTACATAAGCCTTTATTTTACAAATTTGCCAAATCAGACTGTACAAAATTAATTCATACAATGAATTCACAATGGCTGTCTTTAGTGTCATTTGCATTGCATACAATTGACATTTTGAAAACATAGTCGCTCTGTTTATTCGCCATGCATTTCAATAAGTTAAGGCAACTATCAGTTTTCCATCCAGTTATAAATCAAGAAATGTTAGTGGGCCAAGCCTAGGAGACACCACAATTTCCAACTGGCACGAGTGTACAAAGTGTGTCTTTGCACACAATGTACAGAGAAAGAACAAGGGTCAATAACAATAATGTGAATTTAATGTCAACCAGGTCTGTCTTGTCAATGATAACAATTTATTCCAAGCACTTGTGATAACCAGATAAACCAAATAATTTAGGTAGTAAACAACGCTCCCCTCAGGCAGAAAAATGTTTATTCCCATGTCCCAACTTCAGCACACAAGTTTCAAATTCTCTCTGAAATTTCTAGCTACAAACATATTAAACTATCTGGCTACTGACTGAACCGATTTTGTTTGCCCCCACTCATCTCTTGCTGTGCAACACGTCATACATTTTGGGCACCAGGCATGTCTGTATAACATTCCTGTAAATCTTGCCTAGTTAACGTTACTCTGGTAGGAAGTTCTTATGCCGCGTTCAAAACAACTGGGAAATCTCCGACTTCCGACTTAAGTGTGCTCAAGACAACTGGGAACTCGGGGAAAAAAGATCCCAGTTGTCTTGAAAGCAGAATTACATGGTCAGCGGTCCTGACCCAACTAAAATGTACAGCTACAGGTAAATAGTTAAGCATCTAATGACTGCGGGTTTATTAAGATATAACAGTAAATTGACTGGTTGCTGAATGGTGAAAAGTTGCTGTCACATTCTTTAAAGAATAAAACTCAAGTTTTATTTGCACTTTGTCAAGTAGTTACAGTTGCCAGCTGGCTTTCACTACGTGGTATCTAACACTGTTTATAAGAGACTTTCTGTGTTTTTTTTGTATGTGTGTGTGTGTGTGTTTTATCTGACTTGGAGTTAACTACTTGAACATTATATAGGCCAATGTACATACAGAATGGATATAGCTACTGTTATGAAGAAATATGTCACAGAGTTAACTCCCTGTCTCTTTCAGCTTTCAGACATCACCTACCAAAAACCAAAGCATAACAAGCACATATACTTAATCGTTATTGAGGAGCCTATTGGGGGCCCTAAGCAAATTTGCTTGGGGGCCCACTACCTCATGGCAAAACATTTCAGTGGCCCCCTTCTTGATCGTGGAGAATATAGAAAATACAACATTTTTAATTTGGTTTGATTCAAAAAATGTTTTATATACATATACCCTAAGGGCATTTAAAAGTTCCAGAGTGGGGTCTTAGAGAAATTGGCATAGTAGGCAATGTAACCAATCACAACACTGCTTTTAATTGTATCATTGCACATCCTGAAAGTCACCAGCAGAGGGCGACCATTTTGAATCCATTCTGTTGGTAATGCTAAAAGGAGTCTAAAAGGAGCAGATATCCCACTATTTTATGTTCAACAGCATATACAAACATTTGACACATTTTCAATATTCATGTTTATATTTTTTAATACTACTCCTATTACAGAGCAAGCAGTAAATCTCCACTTGACACCAATGTTTGCTTTGTAGCACCTACAGACTAAACACTATTATTAAAGGAGGCCAGGGTAAAGCCAAAATGTTTTAAATATGCAAACTAAATTATTTCTCAATTATGCTTTCAGATGCAAATGTCAAATATATGTCAACAGTTGTTCCTCCAAAGGAATATTCTATGGTTTACATTTGGTGAAAATCCCCCAAATCATGCAATTTTTTTGTCTGGGTTTCAAAGGGCATCCAGGGCCATATTATAGTTTTTTTCTGATTGGTTAGGCACTATCTTTGAAACTATAGGCTATTTTTGCAAAACTCTACACACTATCCACAAAACCTTACACCAAACCAGCAAAACATTATACATCTCTTGCAAAAGCAAACAATTCTTGAAAAACACTTCAAACTCTTAAATTATTATTTTTTTTTTGTGTCAATACAGTACACACAAACCATCATTTGAATAAGCACACGAAGCACCAACTACGCATTGATAGTATAAATTAAAAACACTTGTGGCTTTTTCTTTTTCTGTGTGCAGGGTATAGCCGTTTGCAATAAAGTTTTGTCATACATGTAGTAAACACACATGTATTCAAATCGTAACACACAATACAATTAAGGGGGAAAAGTTTCTTTTTTTCCCAAAATGTTCTAACCCTCCTCAAACAACAAAAGCACAGTAGAAGAAAACAAAAACATTTGTGCTAGAAAGAAAATAACAGAATAGAATGAGGCTACATCTCGCCTTCTTTGTGGGTTTGGCCATAAGACTTCATCCACATCACATGTGATGTTGTCTTGAGCCAGTCAGCGTGGAAAGTATTGCCTGGAGTGCCTTATCCAGGCCTGGCATGACCCCTGACGATGTCTCCACAAGCCTCCTCTATTGCCTGTAGAAAGAGTATGTGTTGGTGGGGCTGGAGATCATACACCTTCCAACGCCATGCAGAGAATAATTCTTCAATATGATTCAAGAACGGAGAGTATGGGGGGAGATTGAGTGCAATTGAAAGTGGGTGACCTGTGAACCAATTGCGGAACACAGCAGCCGAGGGTGAAAACTAACTTTGTCCCAGATGATAACGTATCTGAGATGCTCTGGCCCCTGGTCATTAGGGATTAGTCTGTTGTGGAGGGTGTCCAGAAATGTGATAATGTGTGCAGTGTTGTATGGGCCTAAGATTGCATGATGGTGAAGGACGCCGTTTTGACTAATAGCCGCACACATTGTTCTGTTGCCACCACGTTGTCCTGGGACGTTGATGATGGCACGGTGTCCGATGATATTTCTGCCGCGGGCCCTTGTTTTTGCAAGATTGAAACCTGCCTTGCCACTTATATTAGCTCATGATGCACTTCTAGCTCCATGACTCTGTGAAAGAGACAAGACAAAACAATGTAGCACATTACGAAAAGACAGGGATCAGTCAATATGATGTAGCACCATACACTTCCAGAACCAGTACCAATTATAGGATAGTATAGCTTACCTGCACATATTCATTTCTCTGTTGTTTTACACAGTCTGAGTTTCCTTTGAAATGGATTCTGTACAGCTGCTTCATGCTAATTCTGTTGTGTTTCAGTAGACGAGACAGTGCAGAGAGACTCACTCTGTTGACGATTTTGGAATATGGTGCTATCTGCCATTATGTGGTCCTGCAGGTCTGAGTCTGATGCAGTTAATTACAATGACCATATTTACAATGTGGGTCTCCTGCTCTGAGTCGACCTCTTCCACCAGATACTGAGTTTCTTGCAGTTCTGTAAAAACATTTGAATGGTTTTAGTGATTTAGCCTTCTCATTCTGAAAGTACAGTCCATATTACTGTACCAGTAAGACTACAGCACTTACAGTTACTTACCGGTTCTCATTTAGAAATATCCGGATGATACCTGCAACAGTATAGTGGCTCAGATTTGGTTGAACCCGTTGCCCAGCCTCCCTCATGCTCAATCCCATGGTTGACAATATGGTCAACCACAGTCGCTCTGATTTCATCAGTTATTGTGCTCCTGACTCCTCTTCCCCGTCCTCTCCTTCTCCCCTGTCCTACTTCACCTCTTCATTCTCCTCCTCTTACTTCTTCAGATCCTCGTCCTCCTCTATTTCTCACCCAGGTTACTTTCTTTCCAATACTGGTCTCCATTGTTGTCCAAACCAATGTTTACCTGTGGCCTATTTATAGTGCTCAAGCTCTGATTTGTAAGTGAGCTCATTATCTAAAAGTGCTTTCACGTGTCAATGTGGAAAGGCAATTGGCGAAACAGTGTAGCAATGTAGAGACCAATGTTTACAGTTTTGCTAGAAGTGTGTTATTAAATTGCAAACTGAGTGTAAAGCAGTGAGTTGTGTTTACATTTTTGCAAAAACTGTGTTATAAAATTACAAACTAAGTGTAAAGCAGAGAATGTGCATTCAGTTTGGCACACTTGGTAAATGCATTGGCTTCAACTGTTAATGGTTTCAGAGATAGTGCTTCAAGAATCACTGTTAGTTTTTACTGAATGCTTAAACACTAACTCCTGCTACATGAACTCCGCCCTCTTCAGGTCAGCGATATGGTGGTGATGATGATGGTGGTGATGATGATGCCTATAAAGAGGAAATTAAGAGAAACACATACTGACAAAGCTTGCATAAAATAATACGGCACTGTGACTTTCTTGTGATCAATCCCACCCTCTCCCTCTCGCTCTCTCTCTCTGTCTCTCTCTCAATTTCAATTGAAGGGCTTTACTGGCATGGGAAACACATGTTCCATGGCCAAAGAAAGTGAAATACACTACCGGTCAAAAGTTTTAGAACACCTACTCATTCAAGGGGTTTTCTTTATGTGTACTATTTTCTACACTAGAATAATACTGAAGACATTACAATTATGAAATAACACATATAGAATCATGTAGTAACCAAAAAAATGTTACACAAATCAAAGTATATTTTAAATTTGAGATTCTTCAAACAGCCACCCTTTGCCTTGATGATAGCTTTGCACACTCTTGGGATTCTCTCAACCAGCTTCAGGAGGTATTCACCTGGAATTTCAATTAACAGGTGTGCCTTCTTAAAAGTTCATTTGTGGAATTTCTTAAAATTAATGTGTTTGAGCCAATCAGTTGTGTTGTGAAAAGGTAGGGGTGGTATACAGAACATAGCCCCATTTAAAAACCAAGTCCATATTATGGCAAGAACAGCTCAAATAAGCAAAGAGAAATGACAGTACATCATTACTTTAAGACATGAAGTTCAGTCAATCTGGAAAAATGTAAGAACTTTGACAATTTCTTCAAGTGCAGTCGCAAAAACCATCAAGTGCTATGATGAAACTGGCTCTCATGAAGACCGCCACAGGAATGGAAGACCCAGAGTTACCTCTGCTGCAGAGGATAAGTTCATAAGAGTTTACCAGCCTCAGATATTGCAGCACAAATAAATGCTTCACAGAGTTGAAGTAACAGACACATCTCAACATTAACTGTTCATAGGAGACTGTGTGAATCAGGCCTTCATGGTCAAATTGCTGCAAAGAAACCACTACTAAAGGACACCAATAGGAAGAAGAGCCTTGTTTGGGCCAAGAAACATGAGCAATGGACATTAGACTGGTGGAAATGTGTCCTTTGGTCTGAAGTCAAAATTAGAGATTCTTGGTTCCAACCACCGTGTCTTTGAGAGGCGCGGTGTGGGTGAACGGATGATCTCCACATATGTGGTTCCCACAATAAAGCATGGAGGAGGAGGTGTTATGGTGTGGGGGTGCTTTGCTGGTGACACTGTCTGTTATTTATTTAGAATTCAAGGTACACTTAATTAGCATCGCTACCACAGCATTCTGCAACGATACCCCATCCCATCTGGTTTGGGCTTAGTGGGACTATCATTTGTTTTTCAATAGGAGAATGACCCAATACACCTCCAGGTTATGAATGGGCTATTTTACCAGGAAGGAGAGTGATGGTGCTGCATCAGATGACCTGGCCTCCACAATCCCCTGACCTCAACCAAATTGAGATGGTTTGGGATGAGTCGGACCACAGAGTGAAGGAAAAGCAGCCAACAAGTGCTCTGCATATGTGGGAACTCCTTCAAGACTGTTGGAAAAGCATTCCAGGTGAAGCTGGTTGAGAGAATGCCAAAGTGTGCAAAGCTGTCATCAAGGCAAAGGGTGGCTATTTGAAGAATCTCAAATATAAAATATATTTTGATTTGTTTAACTTCTTATGGGCAGGTGGGACGGTAGTGTCCCACATGGCCAACATCTGGTGAAGTTGCAGAGTGCGAATTCAAACTACAGAATTATAAATATTTAAATTTCATAAAATCACAAGTGTAATACATTCTTGATTTACAACTTCTTGTTAATCCAGCCACTGTGTCAGGTTTCAAAAAGGCTTTACGGGGAAAGCACACCATGCGATTGTGAAAAACATATTTCAACCAGGCAGGGGTGCCACGAAAGTCAGAAATAGCAATATAAAAAATACCTTACCTTTGATGATCTTCTTCTGTTGGCACTCCAAAAGGTCCCAGATACATCAGAAATGGTCCTTTTGTTCGATAATGTCCTTCTTTATATCCATAAAAACTCAGTTTAGCTGGCGCGCTTCAGTCAATAATCCACCCAGTTTCCCTCCATCAAAATGCATACAAAATTAATCTCAAACATTACTAATAAACTTTTCCACACAAGTCAAACAACGTTTATAATCAAACCTTAGGTACCCTAATACGTAAATAAACAATACAATTTAAGACGGAGAATCGTTATTGTCTTTACCGGAGAAAAATACCAAGGCACTCTCTTCCACGCGCTTGGAAACACTACAGCCAAAATGGGAGCCACCTAGAAAAACTACAATTTCTGGCTCATTTTTCCAAAAACCAGCATGTAACTCTTTCTAAAGACTGTTGATACCTAGTGGAAGCCCTAGGAACTGCAATCTGGGAGGATTTCGCCTTGTAATAAAAGTGATAGCCATTGAAATCAGTGGTAGGCTGAATTTTCTTTGGGGGGGTGGTGGTTTGTCCTCGGGGTTTCTCCTGCCATATCAGTTCTGTTATACTCACATACATTATTTTAAGAGTTTTAGAAACTTTAGAGTGTTTTCTATCCAATTTTATGCATATCCCAGCTTCTGGGCCTGAGTAACAGGCAGTTTACTTTGGGCACGCTTTTCATCCGGACGTGAAAATACTGCCCCCTACCCAAGAGAGTTTAACACTTTTTTGGTTACCACATGATTCCAAATGTGTTATTTCATAGTTTTGATATCTTCACTATTATTCTACAATGTAGACAATAATTAAAATAAAGAAAAACCCTAGAATGAGTAGGTATTCTAAAACGTTTGACCAGTAGTGTAGATAATTAACATAGTAAGGGGGGTGGGTAGGAAGGACTTTGTGGAAGGCAGCTGCCGGAGCTTGGCTACTGCAACACATTCACTACATTGGAGAAAGGAAAATGTCTGCTTTGTAATTACTCTTGTAGTTAGCCTTTACTAACCTTTCACAGCTGTAACTCTAATGAAGTAATGTAATATCTTTGATAGGACTGAGTGTGAATATGTGTGCGATTGTATTCTCTTTCAGATCCAGAGGAGTTTCTCACCCTCATCATATCCTATATTCTCTGTCTGGAGCCTCTCCTCAAACTGTAAGTTTACCTTATTCTTAATGTTTTCAATGTAATACATATCATATTACTAGACTTTACATTATAATACATGTTTATTATAATCTCTTCTCCAGGTCAGCTGGGGGTAAGGTCCAGGTGAGTTACTATTATCAGATCTTCCTGGATCACAATCACACCCTGGTCCTGCCTACCGTCCAACACCTAATCTAGTTTAGGAAAGATCAATCAGGAAGGCTGGTCTGAATGCTCGTTTAAGTATGACATAATTCACTTTTGTTTCCTATTCTATGGACATAGTGGGAATGAATACAAATGTATCATCATCATCTTGTTTCTTCTCCTCTTCCTATTAGCCATGTGTGGGATGTCCTTCATCTCATTTACCTTATAGCCTATAAGCACAGCACAATGATGTACATTCCTCACACTTGCTGTTTAACCTATGGGCTCACTTTTGCAATTATCACTTTTCTCTCAACCAATGGGTGTAAATCTTTGGATGTATTTATGTTTTTCAGCAACAGTTTTTCAACTACGGTCTCTGCTTTCCGAGTTGTTTAAGTCATGTCAGATGCCGAAATCTCCCTTGAGGGAGAGAATACGTGTTAAAGAGATCGATCTACACCCACTCCCAGGTGATTGCAGGTGATTCCTCCACGACTACAACATTTTTCGGCTCATCTCTGCAACTCCCAGACAACGGCACCCCTTTCTTGGGAGAAGAGGTTGTTTTTCCCCCAGAGGGAAGAAAAGGCTCCAGAAATTGAATTCCCCAACGAAGGGGAAATTTCCAAGACCCAAGGCGTCTCCAACCAGGCTATTCCTTCTTCCTCTGCTCCCTACCTCACTGCTGCAACCACCTAAACTGCCTCCACCGCTCCGGTGCTGGCGGCTCTAATCCCAGGCTACAGAGTATAATTTTCATCACAGAGTTTGTGGTAGCATTTAGCATTTGCGTAATGTTTTTGCTCCATGTTTACACTTAGGAGAAAAGAGCTTGATAAATTACATCTCTAAGATTTGCAGCTGTAGTTAGCCTTCATCCCACCTTGATATATAATATAATTCACTTCAGCTATCAGATCTGGTTGGATTTATCGTAAATTAACATTTTGCACATAGTTTCTTGAGGCATAGGGAACACAAACATATGAGTTTTCTTTTCACCCAGAATTCATATTCACTATCATGAATATTTACTATAGCTGTGTAATGGAATTGAAATGTTGTACTTTTCTTATAACTAATTTCTGTGTTCTATTTATGTGCTGTTCTATAAACCATTTTCTGTGTTCATGCAAGTGGCTGACTGAAAAATGTTAATTATCTCTTTATTATTATTCATTATCCCTTTATGGATAATTTGATGAAGATGAGGTTAATTAACTTCACTAGGGTAGGGGGCAGCATTCGGAATTTTGGATGAAAAGCGTGCCCAAATTAAACTGCCTGCTACTCAGTCCCAGAAGATAGGATATGCATATAATTAGTAGATTTGGATAGAAAACACTCTAAAGTTTCAAAAACTGTTAAAATAATGTTTGTGAGTATAACAGAACTGATATGGCAGGCGAAAATCAGAGGAAAATCCAACCAGGAAGTACTATTATTTTGAAAGGCTGTTTTTCCATTGAAACCCTATCCACCATACAAACACTTAGGACCCAGTTCACGAGCTCTGTGCCTTCCTCTACATGTAGTGTCACGCCCTGGTCGAAGTATTTTGTGTTTATCTTCATGTATTGGGTCAGGCCAGGGTGTGGCATGGGGTTTTTGTATTGTGGTGTGTTTTGTCTTGGGGTTTTGGTGTGTATGTATTGGGATTGTAGCTAGTGGGGTGATCTAGCAAAGTCTATGGCTGTCTGGAGTGTTTCTCAATCAGAGGCAGGTGTTTATCGTTGTCTCTGATTGGGAACCATATTTAGGCAGCCATATTATTTGAGTTTGTCGTGGGTGTTTGTCTTTAGTGTCCTTATGTCCGTGTTCATGAGCACGAGAATTAGGCTGTTTCGGTTTTCGTTCCGTTTATTGTTTTGTAGTTTTTGTATTGATTCGTGTTTACGTTGTGTTATTAAACATGGATCGAAATCTACACGCTGCATTTTGGTCCGACTCTCCTTCTACCGAAGAAAGCCGTTACAGAATCACCCACCTCAAAAGGACCAAGCAGCGTGTCAACAGGCAGGAGCAGCCCAAAGAGGAGTACAGTATGGACTATACTTCTTGGGAGGAGATAGACAGGTGGGCGGTCGACCCAGGGAGAGTGCCGGAGCCCGTCTGGGATTCGATGGAGCAGTGCGCAGAAGGATATAGGAGAATGGAGTTTGCGAAGCAAGCAAGGCGGCGCGGACGGAGGCCCGAGAGTCAGCCCCAAACATTTCTTGGGGGGGGGGCTCAGGGAGAGTGTGGCAGAGTCAGGGTTCAGACCTGAGCCAACTCCCCCTGTTTATCGTGAGGAGCCAAGGAGGAGACCAGAACCAGAGTCGGTGTTGGAGGTGAGCGAAGCAGAGACTGTGAAGGAGTTATTGGGGAAATTGGAGGAGAGAGAAATGAGGGAGTTGCTGTGTTGGTGCTTTTTGCATGGAATTCGTCCGACGGAACGTGTCGGGGATTTGATGGCACCTGGGTTAGCGCTCCATACTCGTCCTGAGGTGCGTGTTAGTTGGCTGGTGAAGTTGGTTCCAGCCTCACGCACCAGGCCTCCTGTGCACATCCCTAGCCTTGCACGTCCTGTGCCAGCACTGCTCTCAAGATCTCCAGTACGCCTTCACGGTCTAGCCCATCCTGTGCCACCTCCACACCCCAGCCCTCCGGTAGCAGCTCCCCGCACCAGGCTTCCTGTACGTGTCCTCGGCCCAGTACCACCAGTGCCAGCACCACGCATCAGGCCTACAGTGCGCGCCGCCTGTTCAGCGCAGCCAGAGCCTTTCTCCTCTACAGCGCTGCTGGAGTCTCCCGCCTGTTCAGCGCAGCTAGAGCTGCCAGCCTGCATGGAGCAGCCAGAGCTGTCAGTCTGCATGGAGCAGCCAGAGCTGTCAGTCTGCATGGAGCAGCCAGAGATGTCAGTCTGCATGGAGCAGCCAGAGCTGTCAGTCTGCATGGAGCAGCCAGAGCTGTCAGTCTGCATGGAGCAGCCAGAGCTGTCAGTCTGCATGGAGCAGCCCGAACTGCCAGTCTGCAAGGAGCTGCCAGTCTGCAAGGAGCTGCCAGTCTGCAAGGAGCTGCCAGTCTGCAAGGAGCTGCCAGTCTGCACGGAGCCGCCAGAGCTGCCAGTCTGTAAGAAGCCGCCAGAGCTGTCAGCCTACATGGAGCAGCCAGAGCCGCCAGTCAGCGTGGAGCAGCCAGAGCCGCCAGTCAGCATGGAGCAGCCAGATCTTTCAGTCTGCCAGGATCCGCCAGTCAGCCAGACTCTTCCAGATCTGCCAGTCAGCCAGACTCTTCCAGATCCGCCAGTCAGCCAGACTCTTCCAGATCCGCCAGTCAGCCAGACTCTTCCAGATCCGCCAGTCAGCCAGACTCTTCCAGATCCGCCAGTCAGCCAGACTCTTCCAGATCCGCCAGTCAGCCAGACTCTTCCAGATCCGCCAGTCAACCAGACTCTTCCAGATCCGCCAGTCAACCAGACTCTTCCAGATCCGCCAGTCAACCAGACTCTTCCAGATCCGCCAGTCAACCAGACTCTTCCAGATCCGCCAGTCAACCAGACTCTTCCAGATCTGCCAGTCAACCAGACTCTTCCAGATCTGCCAGTCAACCAGACTCTTCCAGATCCGCCAGTCAACCAGACTCTTCCAGATCCGCCAGTCAACCAGACTCTTCCAGATCCGCCAGTCAACCAGACTCTTCCAGATCCGCCAGTCAGCCGGGATCTGCCAGGATCTGCCAGTCGGCCAGGATCTGCCAGTCAGCCAGGATCTGCCAGTCAGCTGTGTTTTTCTGTGACAAGGTGCAGACCTAACATAATCGTTTGGTGTGCTTTCATCGTAAAGCCTTTTTGAAATCTGACACTGTGGTGGGATTAACAATAAGTGTATCTTTAAAATTGTGTAAAATACCTCTATGTTTGAGGAATTGTAATTATGGGATTTCTGTTGTTTTGAATTTGGCGCCCTGCAATTTCACTGGCTGTTGTCGAGGTAGGACGCTAGCGTCCCACTGGTACCAGAGAGGTTAAATAGAACCAATGATTTTCTGTATTCACCTACTCAATCATTTAAAGTGTTCGGTAGAGACTTATTATGGACAGAGCATGACATCTATTGGGGACTGAGACCGTGCCAACCCAGTTAATACATATTGATTCCTCCAAAGCATTACATTTGAATGTTAAATTAAGACATTTAATAAATATTGAAGCAAATAAAATATCCAACAGAGATTGGTATTAGGAGTAGAGATTGAGAATGTTTTTCTTCTACTGGAAAGAGGAGAAGGGTTTAAATTGAAAGAAACAGATTATGGAGACTATTGATCCATTTTTCATTTTAGTTTTTTTTTTTGTAGTTGTATGAGCACTTATTAAACAACTCAGTTTATACCAAGTTCGTTTTCCTGCGCCTGACTTCCTAGCCACCAACACGCATCCATTACATAGGTCCCTCAGTTGAGCAGTGCATTTCAAACACAGATTCAACCGCAAAGAACAGGAAGGTTTTCCAATGCCTTGCAAAGAAGGGCACCTGTTGGCAGATGGGTAAAAATAAAACAAGCAGACCTTGAATATCCCTTTGAGCATGGGGAAGTTATTAATTACACGTTGGATGGTGTATCAATACACCCAGTCACTACAAAGTTACAGGATGTCCTTCCTAACTCAGTTGCCGGAGAGGAAGGAAATCGGTCACGACTTTCACCATGTGGCCAATTTTAAACAGAGTCTAATGACTGTGATAGAAGAGAACTGAGGATGGATCAACAACATTGTAGCTACTCCACAATACTGACCTATTTGACAGAGTGAAAATAAGGAAGCTTGTACAGAATAAAAAATATTCCAAAACATCCTGTTTGCTTGTTGTGCTAAAGTAAAAATGCTATTTTTAAAAACTTTTGTTTTGAATACAAAGTGTTATGTCAGGGGCAAATCCAACGCAACACCTTACTGAGTACCACTCTCCATATGTTCAAGCATAGTAGTGGCATCATGTTATGGGTATGCTTGCAGTCATTAAAAACTGGGGAGTTTTTCAGGATAAAAATAAGTACAGGCAAAATCCTAATATAAAACCTGGTTTAGTTTGCTTTCAACCAGACACCTGTCATCAAGACAATAAGCTAAAACACATGTCCAAATGTACAATGGAGTTGCTTACCAAGAAGAGAGTGAATGTTCCTGAGTGGCTGAGTTACAGTTTTGACATAAATCTATTTGAAAATCTATGGCGAGACCTGGAAATGGTTGTCTAGCAATGACCAACAACAAATTTGACATAGCTTAAAGAATTTTGAAAAGAATAATGGGCAAATGTTGCACAATCCAGGTGTGGAAAGCTTTTAAAGACTCACAGCTGCAATCATTGCCAAAGTTGCTTCTACAAAGTGTTGACTCAGGGGTGTGAATATTTATCTAAAGTAGATATTCTTTATTTAATTTTGAATAAATTAGCAAAAATTTCTAAAAACATGTTTTTACTTTGTCATTATGGTGTATTGTTGGTAGATGAGTGAGATTTGTTGTTTATTTAACTTCACATGTGAGTTCCAAATATCTCTAACGGACACCGTTAGAGTGTCCGTTAGAGACATTTGTGAATTGTTTCATGCATGTGATGTCAGAATGCACTCACTGTTCCAAAATGTGATTATTATGCAACTGTACAGTTAACACGTGCTACCTGCTAATTATCGATAGGCTATGTTTCAACTTGTCAATTTCAGAAGTTATATGTTCTAATAATAGTTTGAATTGAGGTGTGTTCCGCCTCCACATTAATTCACTTAGCAGTAGCCCATTTCAGCATTGCGGACAATCTATGTTTGAGGCTTTACTGAGCCGATAAACTTCTCTCTTCTCCTCGAGGAGAGCCAACCGCACATACCTCATGTTTGCGTAGATCAAGTATGCATACATTTGCCCAGTCTTGCAAGAATTTGAACATTTTCTTGCTGGCGCTCGCTTTGCCTTCCATGTTGTTTTGGCAGAGAAGAAGGCAGATGTTTTACGTGCCCCCAACCGATTGTGTTTTTTGTTCGTTTTTTTGCATTGTTTGTAACTTGTTTTTTTAAACCTTTTTTAAAAAATTTTGTACATAAATTTGCCGCTACTGTCTCTTATGACCGAAAAGAACTTCTGGATATCCGGACTGCGATTAATCACCACGGATTGGCAGAATCCTTTTTTTCCTTTAACGAGTCTGGCGAGGCCGACGAGAACGATATACTTCTTTCTGATTTGGTGAAGAGGAGATGGAGAAAAAGGGTACGGAGGGCGGGCTGCCTTCTGAGAATTCGTAGGCGATCGAATAAACCCCCACTGCCTTGCATTCTGCTAGCAAACGTGCAATCTTTGGGCAATTAAATTGATGACCTAAGTGGAAGATTAAACTACCAATGGCACATTCAAATAGGTAATGTGTTATTTTTCACCGACTCGTGGCTGAACGACAACACTATCAACATACAGCTGGCTGGTTATACGCTGTACAGGCAGGATACTGTATCCTTATGTAATACATGTATCACTAGCCACTTTAACTATGCCACTTTGTTTACATACTCATCTCATATGTATATACTGTACTCGATACCATCTACTGTATCTTGCCTATGCTGCTCTGTACCATCACTCATTCATATATCCTTATGTACATATTCTTTATCCCCTTACACTGTGTACAAGACAGTAGTTTTGGAATTGTTAGTTAGATTACTTGTTGGTTATTACTGCATTGTCGGAACTAGAAGCACAAGCATTTCGCTACACTCGCATTAACATCTGCTAACCATGTGTATGTGACAAATAAAATTTGATTTGATTTGATTTGATAGAACAGCGGCGTCTGGTAAGACAAGGAGCGGCGGACTATGCATATTTGTAAATAACAGCTGGTGCACGATATATAAGGAAGTCTCGAGCTATTGCTCACCTGAGGTAGAGTATTTCATGATAAGCTGTAGACCACACTATCTACCTAGAGAGCTTTCATCTGTATTTTTCATAGCTGTTTACATACCACCACAGAGGCTGGCACTAAGACAGTATTGAATGAGCTGTATTCCGCCATAAGCAAAGAAGAAAACGTTCACCCAGAAGCGGCGCTCCTAGTAGCCGGGGACTTTAAAATCTGTTTGACCAAATTTCTATCAGCATGTTAAATGTGCAACCAGAGGAAAAATAACTCTGGACCACCTATACTCTACACACAGAGACACATTCAAAGCTTTCCCTCGCCCTCCATTTGGCAAATCTGACCATAATTATATCCTCCAGATTCCTACTTACAAGCAAAAATGAAAGCAAGAAGCACAAGTGACAAGATCAAAAAAAAGTGGTCAGATGAAGCAGATGCTAAGCTACAGGACTGTTTTGCTAGCACAGACTGGAATATGTTCCGGGATTCCTCCGATGGCATTGAGGAGTACACCACATCAGTCATTGGCTTCATCAATAAGTGCATCAATGACATTGTCCACACAGTGACCACATACCCCAAACAGAAGCCATGGATTACAGGAAACATCCATACTGAGCTAAAGGCTAGAGCTGCCGCTTTCAAGGAGCGGGACTCTAACCTGAAAAATTATAAGAAATCCCGCTATCCCCTCCGACGAACCATCAAACAGGCAAAGCATCAATATAGGATTAAGTTGGAATCATACTACCCCGGATCTGACGCTTGTCAGATGTGGCAGAGCTTGCAAAGCATTACAGACTACAAAGGGAAGCACAACCGAGAGCTTCCCAGTGACACGAGCCTACCAGATAGCCAAACTACTTCTATGCTCGCTTCGAGGCAAATAACACTGAAATATGCATGAGAGCACCAGCTGTTCCGGAAGACTGTGATCACTCCGCAGCCGGTGTGAGAAAGACCTTTAAACAGGTCAACATTCACAAGGCCACAGTGTTAAGCGGAGCGACACAGGGGAACCCAAGAGCAGACTCAGATGAGGAAAAAGGGATGAATGCACTAACATATTTATTGTTACACGGGGAGATATGGAGCGCAGATCCGGGGAAGCTTGGATGAGTTGCAGATGTGGAAACTGAGGTTGGAGTTAGCTGAGTAAAACAGGGTAAACAGGTCCTGTGGAAATCCAAGGTAGTGGTGGTGAGTAAAAATCCAGAGCAAGGTAGTTGGGTGGTGAGATGTGAAACAGGAGACAGGAGCCAAAGACAGAGTGGTAACTGCAATGAGAGGATAAATTATGTCAGGCAGGGAAACAGGCACAGCAGAGTAACAGGATCTTGATTATGGAACGAGTTGCAGCTGGTAGGGATCTGCTCTGACTCCAGTACACCTGTCTCCAACCATATAATCACAGAGAGAGAGAGAGAGAGAGAGAGAGAGAGAGAGTACAGGGGGAGTAACTGCAGGTCAAGAAGACACCGGATGAACACCAGAGGGCGTAGCAGGAGCAGATGTGACACGCAGACCCAGATGGATTACCAGGACGTGTACTGCGAGCATGAGCTGACCAACTGGCAAGTCTCTTCACTGACATTTTCAAACTCTCCCTGTCCGAGTCTGTAATACCAACATGTTTTAAGCAGACCACCATATTGCCTGTGCCCAAGAGCACTAAGGTAAACTGCCTAAATGACTACTGACCCATAGCACTCATGTCTGGAGCCATGAAGTGCTTTGAAAGCATGATACTGGTTGTATCACTGCCTGGTATGGAAATTGCTCAGCCTCTGACCGCAAGGCACTATAGAGGGTAGAGCGAATGGCCCAGTGCAACACTGGGGCAAAACTTCCTGCCATCCAGGGCCTCTATACCAGGCGGTGTCAAAGGAAGGCCCTAAAAATGTCAATGACTCCAGCCACCCTAGTCATAGACTGGTAAGCGGTACCGGAGCACCAAGTCTAGGTCCAAGAGGCTTCTAAAGAGCTTCTACCCCCAAACCATAAGAATCCTAATCAAATCGGTACCCAGACAATTTGCAGACCATTCCTGTATGGACCTCGCTTTGTGCACAGGGGCATTGTCATTCTGAAACAGAAAAGGGTCTTCCCCTAACTGTTGCCATAAAGTTGGAAGCACAGAATCGCCTACAATGGCATTGTATGCTGTAGCATTAAGATTTCCCTTCACTGGAACTAAGGGGCCTATTCCAAACCATGAAAAACAGCCCCAGACCCTTATTCCTCGTCCACCAAACTTTACAGTTGGTACAATGCATTGGGGCAGGTAGCGTTCTCTTGGCATCCACCAAACTCAGATTCATCCTTTGGACTGCCAGATGGAGAAGCGTGATTAATCATTCCAGAGAATGCATTTCCACCGCTCAACAATCCGATTGCGGCGAGCTTTACACCACTCTAGCCAATGCTTGGCATTGCGTATGTTGATCTTGGGCTTGTGTGTGGCATCTCTGCCATGTAAACCCATTTCATTAAGCTCCTGATGAACAGTTCTTGTGCTGATGGCAGTCCTGTTTTGTAAGCTTTTGTGGACTACCACTTCGTAGCTGAGCTGTTCTTGTGTGGCCTACCACTTTGTGGCTGAGCCATTGTTGCTCCTAGACATTTCCGCTTCACTGCACTTTCAGTTGACAGGCAATACAATGCAATACAGCTTTCCTCAGTATGAAATCCTCGTTGACCCAGTGTGCTGTCATGGGGCTGACATCGCTGGTCCAAATGTCAGTCGTGAAGCCAATAGCAGTGACGCCCATAGCAAGTAGCTCATGGATGTGAGTTTCAACAATACTGTGTAACTCCGGTAGGGCAACATCTGAAAAATAGCACAATACTTGGTAGTGTGTACCTGTGCATGACCAGTCGGCAAAAGCCAACATCATCCACGACAGAGAACGGTTGCTTGTCAAAGGGCTAAGAATTACATTGTCTTTGCTTTAATGGATTTCACCTTTGAGTTGTCTCGCTGAAATTGTTTTACTCTCTCAAATGCCTGCTCAACTTGTTGTCTGCTCGATCCACACAGCAGACTTTGTGGGCTAGGTTAGGAATGCTGTGTTGCACGTGTAGTGCTATATTTTTCAATGAGTCATTACGTCATCTACCTACGTTACATAGGCATGTCCGGTTTGACATCGGATTTGCACATCGCCGTAAAACTAGACATCAGGCCGATGCCCATGTTGGCATTTTTAGCTAATATCGTCCGATTCCGATATCATGCATACCTAATTCTGAAAGTATTCAGACCCCTTGACTTTTGCCACACTGTTACGTTACAGCCTCATTCTCAAATGGATTAAATAAATACAAAAATCCTCAATTTTTTGATTGAGTACGGAAACACCGTACACCTGGCGACCGTGTCAGCGTGCACTGCACCCGGCCGACCACAGGAGTCACTAGTGCGCGATGGGACAAGGATATACCTGCCCTGCTGGCAAAACCCTCCCCTAACCCGGACAGCACTGGGACAGTTGTGCGACGCCCCATGGGTCTCCCGGTCGCGGCCAGCTGTGACAGAGCCTGGACTCGACATAGCATCTCTAGTGGCACAGCTAGCACTGCAGTGCCTTAGACCATTGCGCCCCTCGGGAGGCCCCTTTCCTCATCAATCTACCCACAATACCCCAAAATGACAAAGCAAAAACAGGTTTTTAGACATTTTTGCAAATGTATTAAAAATAAACTTGATTTACGTAAGTAGTCAGACCCTTTTCTATCGAAGGCCAGCATCCCAGAGTTGCCTCTCCACTGTTGATGTTGAGACTGGTGTTTTGCGGGTACTATTTAATGACGCTGCCAGTTGAGGACTTGTGAGGCGTTTGTTTCTCAAACTAGACACTCTAATGTACTTGTCCTCTTGCTTAGTTGTGCACTGGGACCTCCCATTCCTCTTTCTATTCTGGTTAGGGCCAGTTTGCGCTGTTCTGAGAAGGGAATAGTACACAGCGTTGTACGAGATCTTCAGTTTCTTGGCAATTTCTCGCATGGAATAGCCTTCATTTCTCAGAACAAGAATAGACTGATGAGTTTCAGAAGAAATGTCTTTGTTTCTGGCCATTTTGAGCCTTTAATCGAACCCACAAATGCTGATTCTCCAGATATTCAACTAGTCTAAAGAAGGCCAGTTTTATTGCTTATTTAATCAGCACAACAGTTTTTAATTGTGCTAACATAATTGCAAAAGGCTTTTCTAATGATCAATTCACCTTTTAAAATGATGAACTTGGATTAGCTAACACAACGTGTACAGGTCCAGAATTTCCAGATTGGTGCATGCCAACTAAAACCAGATAAACTCAAAAAAAGAAATGTCCTCTCACTGTCAATTATGTTTATTTTCAGCAAACTTAACATGTGTAAATATTTGTATTAACATAACAAGATTCAACAACTGAGACATAAACTGAACAAGTTCCACAGACATGTGACTAACATAAATGGAATAATGTGTCCCTGAACAAAGGAGGGGGTCAAAATCAAAAGTAACAGTCAGTATCTGGTGTGGCCACCAGCTGCATTAAGTACTGCAGTGCATCTCCTCCTCATGGACTGCACCAGATCTGCCAGTTCTTGCTGTGAGATGTTACCCCACTCTTCCACCAAGGCACTTGCAAGTTCCCGCACATTTCTGGGGGGTATGGCTCTAGCCCTCACCCGCCGATCCAACAGGTCCCAAACGTGCTCAATGGGATTGAGATCCGGGCTCTTCGCTGGCCATGGCTGAACACTGACATTCCTGTCTTGCAGGAAATCACGTAACAGAATGAGCAGTATGGCTGGTGGCATTGTCATGCTGGAGGGTCATGTCAGGATGAGCCTGCAGGAAGGGTACCACATGAGGGAGGAGGATGTCTTCCTGGTAATGCATGGGATTGAGGTTGCCTGCAATGACAACAAGCTCAGTCCGATGATACTGTGACACACCGCCCCAGACCATGACGGACCCTCCACCTCCAAATCGATCCCGCTCCAGAGTACAGGCCTCTGTATAACGCTCACTCCTTTGACGAAAAATGCAAATCCGACTATCATCCCTGGTGAGACAAAACCGCGACTCGTCAGTGAAGAGCACTTTTTGCCAGTCCTGTCTGATCCAGCGACGGTGGGTCTGTGCCCATAGGTGACATTGTTGCTGGTGATATCTGTTGGAAAGCAGACTGAACCAGGTTCTCCTCTAGGATTTTGCCTGTGCTTTGCTCTATTCCATGTCGTTTTGTCCCCAACAATTCCCTAATCCTTAACGATGACAAGCATACACGTTCCAAAAAAGTGATTTGCGGAGGGATAGGGTTCTACTTCTACCAATAACTGTTTTGATCAGAAGAACCCTTTTTGGAAGACAAGGGTTATTTTTAAGGGAAAGGGTTCTACATAGAACATTTAACATCCTAAGAACCGCTTTTTAAAGAAAGGGTTCTTTGGAAGGCAAGAAGGGTTTTACATTGAACTATATTTCCCAGCATGCTCTATTGCAGGGATATTTTAAGAATGGTTTGTTTTACTGTAATATCTGTACATTGCTTGGTTGATATATTCTATGCTACTCAAAGATAAATAACATACTATCGTCTAAACTAACCAATCTGTTAGTAACAGGATTTATTGCAACCATTACTGAGATGGTTGTTCCAGTTTAGATTATTGAGGTAGTCTCAGAAATCAATATTCCCTTTCCTGGCAGTAGGAAAGAGGCAGGTGATTAACAATGTCAGTTGTTGGAAATCCTAACTCTGGCTGCATACCAATAGGAAATACAAATCTCTTTGCATCTGGCCTATAAACTAGGAGCTTCCTAACATCACTGTGTTAGGCTATAATTAGGCCCTCAAATAACGGCCTGGTGATATATACAATGTACAGTCATAAATAATTACATGTTTAATGCTGGTAGAACCCTTCATAGATTGTTCTAGTTAGAACCATATACAGGGAGTTATTTGAAGTACCTTACATTGAACCCTCTGCAATGGTTTCTACCCAGCACCAAAAAGGGCTCCCCCTGTATGGTTCTACTTAGAAGAAAAGGTGCTAAGAGTGTACCCATAACATGATGCAGCCACCACCATGCTTGAAAATACTAAGAGTGGTACTCAGTATTGTGTTGAAGTTGCCCCCACCATAACACTTTGTATTCAGGACATAATGTGGCAAAGAAATTAACTTCTTTAGCAATTTTACTTTAGTGCCTTATTGTAAACAGGATCCATGTTTTGGAATATTTGTATTATTATACATATTTGTGACCGGGAAACAGACATGACCCAGAATATGAAATTTGTAATAATTTTTGACCTCCATTGGACACAACAGTCTTGCAGAGAGAGGAGGGGGAGGGAGAGAGAGAGAGATGAGAGGAGGTGGAGAAGGAAGGAGAGAGAATGGAGGGAGGAGGGAGTGTGAGTAGGGGGAGAGTGGGGGAGGGGGATAAAGGGGAGAGGGTGAAGGTGGGAGAGGGGAGAGAGAGGAGGGAAGCAAGAGCAAGTCAGCAGACAGACAAAGGAGGGAGAGAGAAGGGAGAGAGAATGGAGGGGGAGAGAAAGGATAGTGTGGAGGGAGGGAGAGAGACAGACAGAATGAGAAAGAGAGCGCGAGAGAGAAGGAGGAAGGGATAGGGTGGTGTAGTGAAAGAAGGGGGAGTGAGAGGGAAGAGAATTGGGGGCATAAAGAGGAGGTAGAGACAAGAGACAGGGGCAGTTAAAGAGATGGAGAGAGGAGGGCGGGAAAGAGAGAGAGGAGAGAGAGATTAGAGGAGAGAGAGAGAGACATGTCTGTCTGTGAGTTTATATGTCTGTCTGTCATAACGAGTGTGAAAGCGACCGCTACAACACAGCTGGATCCAAGTGCCAAATTCTTGTGTTACTGGGGAGAGACATTATCAGCGTACACAAGGTGAGAGAACAAATCAACGGACCACAATGCCCCTTTTTTCTCAGAAATACGACTTGATGCATGATGAATAGAGGTAAGCCTAGGACACTTATCTACTATGTAAACTCTGACGCTGGCTGGTGTAATTGTTGCAATGCTTGTTGTGTTGAGGTTGTCAACCAGTGGCTGACATAGCAATAAGGAACTCAGGAAATTGCCCGGGGCCTCACATCATCAGGGGCCTTGTGAAGTTGGCATACTTTCCTTTAATAATACATAATTTCTCTGTTATCTTGCCTTCCTCTTCCTCTCTAGGCCCTTCTCTGATATGCACGTGTTTAGCGGTTGTGACCAGCTCTGGTTGTGGCAAATGGAGCGGACAGACAGGAAACGCCACGTGTTCGTTTAATATTAAAATTCATGCAATACGCTAGGCTCTGCTCCTTCAGGGGGGGTGGGGGGGGGGGGGCTCACTGCCAGAGCATGCAATACGCTAGGCTCTGCTCCTTCAGGGGGGGTGGGGGGGGAGCTCACTGCCAGAGCATGCAATACGCTAGGCTCTGCTCCTTCAGGGGGGGTGGGGGGAGCTCACTGCCAGAGCATGCAATACGCTAGGCTCTGCTCCTTCAGGGGGGTTGGGGGGGGAGCTCACTGCCAGAGCATGCAATACGCTAGGCTCTGCTCCTTCAGGGGAGGTGGGGGGGGGGAGCTCACTGCCAGAGCATGCATAATGTTAAGATAATAATAATTACAGGCAGAGGAAGGTATGCTACACCAACCCCCTGCAGGAAGGAAACACATATGCATGCGAGTAACGACATTACAGCAATAGCATGTCACCAAAAACACCAAAACATACTGTAGCTTGCACCCAGCAGCCATCAGAGAAGTGTTTCCAGAACCTGGTGGACTAAGTAGACCGCCATAGAGTGATGATCTAATTGGTGCAACATCAGCTTATGCTATCAGGTGATGCAACACTCAGGTTTCCTGTCTGAACCAACTGTGCTTGATTTTCTGTTTGCTTCCTCCACCTTTTTATTTACTTTTTAAACGGTTGGGTATATTTGCTATTACGACACATTTCCTGAAAGCTAAAACAATCAGGAACACATCCGTTTCATCTATTTCCCTCTACAACCCAAGCTCTGCAAGATACGCTTGAAGGGACTGTGGCAATAATCGCAACTGAAAACAATGCAGATCTTTTTTTCTACACACACAATTATCTGATGATTTTCCGCCATGTTTACAGTAACCTTTAGATTGGTACACCTTTCTGATATTTAAGTCATTTGACATATTTTCTTATTAGCCTTATGAACATAGAAACTTGGTTGCAGTTTGTTTCTGTGCTAAAATTGTGTATATCTCTATTGGTAGATATTGCAAATAAATTATCTGTTTCACATGTCTTTGTACTTGTCTCCACCCCCCACCAGGTGTCTCCCATCTTCCCTCATTATCCCCTGTGTATTTATAGCTGTGTTCTGTTGCCAGTTTGTTTTGTTTGTCAAATCTACCAGTGGTTTCCCCTTGCTCCCAGTGTCCTGGTTTTGACCATTCTGCCTGCCCTGATACTGCCACCATCTATCTTCAGAGTTCGTTCTGTTAGGTGACCTAAACTGGGATATGCTTAACACCCAGGCAGTCCTACAATCTAAGCTAGATGCCCTCAATCTCACACAAATTATCAAGGAACCCACCAGGTACAACCCTAAATCCGTAAACATGGGCACCCTCATAGATATTATCCTGACCAACTTGCCCTCCAAATACACCTCTGCTGTTTTCAATCAGGATCTCAGCAATCACTGCCTCATTGCCTGCATCCGCCATGGATCCTCAGTCAAACGACCACCCCCATCACTGTCAAACGCTCCCTAAAACACTTCTGCGAGCAGGCGTTTCTAATCGACCTGGCCCGGGTATCCTGGAAGGATATTGACCTCATCCCGTCAGTCGAGGATGCCTGGTCGTTCTTTAAAAGTAATTTCCTCACCATCTTAAATAAGCATGCCCCTTTCAAAAAATGTAGTACTAAGAACAGATATAGCCCTTGGTTCACTCCAGACCTGACTGCCCTTGACCAGCACAAAAACATCCTGCGGCAGACTGCACTAACATCGAATATGTGATATGCAACTTTTCAGGGAAGTCAGGAACCAATGCATGCAGTCAGTCAGGAAAGCAAAGGCTAGCTTTTTCAAACAGAAATTTGTGTCGTGTAGCTCTAACTCAAAAAGGTTTTGGGACACTAAAGACCCAGTGGAGAATAAGAGCACATCTTCCCAGCTGCCCACTGCACTGAGGCTAGGTAACACTATCACCACCGATAAATCCACGATAATCGAGAATTTTAATAAGCGTTTCTCTACGGCTGGCCATGCTTTCCTCCTGGCTACCCTAACACCGGTCAATAGCTCCGCACCCCCCGCAGCTACTTGCCCAAGCCTCCCCAGCTTCCCCTTCACCCAAATCCAGATAGCAGATCTTCTGAAAGAGCGGCAAAACCTGGACCCATACAAATCAGCTGGGCTAGACAATCTGAACCCTCTCTTCCTAAAATTACCTGCCGCCATTGTTGCAACCCCTATTACCAGTCTGTTCAAAATCTCTTTGGTATCGTCTGAGATCCTTAAAGATTGGAAAGCTGCCGCAGTCATCCCCCTCTTCAAAGGGGGTGACACTCTAGACCCAAACTGTTATAGACCTATATCCATCCTGCCCTGCCTTTCTAAAGTCTTTGAAAGCCAAGTTAATAAACAGATCACTGACCATTTCGAATCTCACCGTACCTTCACCACTGTGCAATCCGGTTTCCGAGCTGGTCACAGTTGCACCTCAGCCACGCTCAAGGTACTAAACGATATCATAACCGCCATCGATAAAAGACAGTACTGTGCAGCTGTTTTCATCGACCTGGCCAAGGCTTTCGACTCTGTCAATCACCACATTCTTATCGGCAGACTCAACAGCCTTGGTTTCTCAAATGACTGCCTCGCCTGGTTCGCCAACTGCCTCCCAGATAGAGATCAATGTGTCAAATAGGAAGGCCTGTTGTCCGGACCTCTGGCAGTCTCTATGGGGGTACCACAGGGTTCAATTCTCAGGCCGACTCTTTTCTCTGTATATATCAGCGATGTAGCTCTTGTTGCGGGTGATTCCCTGATCCACCTCTACGCAGACGACACCATTCTGTATACATCTGGCCCTTCTTTTGACACTGTGTTAACTAACCTCCAAAGAGTTTCAATGCCATACAACAACTCCTTCTGTGGCCTCCAACGGCTCTTAAACACTAGTAAAACCAAATGCATGCTTTTCAACCGTTCGCTGCCCGACTAGTACTACTCTGGACGGTTCTGACTTAGAATATGTGGACAACTACAAATACCTAGGTGTCTGGCTAGAGTGTAAACTCTCCTTCCAGACGCATTTTTAACAAATCCAATCCAAAATCCAAACAAATCACTCGTGCTGCCAAACATACCCTCGTAAAACTGACTATCCTATCGATCCTCAACTTCGGCGATGTCATTTACAAAATAGCTTCCAATACTCTACTCAGCAAACTGGATGCAGTCTATCACAGTGCCATCCATTTTGTCACCAAAGCCCCATATACCACCCACCACCGCGACCTGTATGCTCTAGTCGGCTGGCCCTCACTACATATTCCTCGCCAGACCCACTGGCTCCAGGCTCCGCCTTATCTCAGCTCACTGGTCACGATAACAACACCCACCCGTAGCATGCGCTCCAGCAGGTATATCTCACTGGTCATCCCCAAAGCCAACACCTCCTTTGGCCGCCTTTGCTTCCAATTCTCTGCTGCCAATGACTGGAACGAATTGCAAAAATCGGTGAAGCTGGAGACTTATATTTCCCTCACTAACTTTAAACAATAGATATCTGAGCAGCTAACCAATCGCTGCACCTGTACATAGCCCATCTGTAAATATCCCACCCTTACTACTTCATCTCCATATTGTCAGGATTTGGCCAGGGTTGTTCCGGTTTTTGGTCACTAGATGCCCCCATTGTACTTTTTGACCTTTTGTTTTCCCTTGATCCCCATTATTATTTGCACCTGTGCCTTGTTTCCCCTGATTGTATTTAAACCCTTAGTTTTCCTCAGTTCTTTGCTCTGTGTTTGTATGTTAGCACCCAGCCCTAGTATTCTGTGAACTCTTGTTGATCCCGGTGGACTCTCTTGTGGAATTCTGTTTTTGTTCTTGTTTATTTATTTTTGAGTATCTTTTGAGGCTTTTTATGCTATTCCTACCACCTTGTGGATTTACCTTTTTGTCTTGGAGGATTACCTTTGTTCTTGTGGAATTCCTTTTGAGGTTGTGAAGTTACATGTTTTCCTGAAGGACTTCTCTTTTTACTTCATTAAATACACCGTCTCAAGTACTGCTGTGTCTGCCTCATCTTCTGGGTTCTGCCGACTATTCGTGGCTCAGTAGGTTAAGTGACTGTTTCTTACTCCGGAGACCCGGGTTCGTAACCGGGTCCTGACAGAAACACAGAGCCAAAAATGAACCCAGAGGCAGCCAGTTCCCAGGACCTTGTTGCCATGCTGTCCCACCACCAGGAGATTGTCCAACGCCACGAAGCCGCCCTGGTTCAGCAAGAGGCCTTAATGGCTAGACATTCTCATCTTCTGTCGGAGATGCTAACTTCCATAAAGCAGATATCTGATCGACTTACTCCGGCAACAGTTCCTGTCCCAGTACCTCAGATTCACGTACCCATGGCAGTTAACCCCCTGGCTGAACCTCGTCTTCCACCTCCCCAACGGTTCTCAGGTGATCCAAGTGCTTGTAAGGGGCTTCTCACCCGTTTCAAGTGCTTACGGACCACAAAAATCTGGAGTATATCCAGCAGGCGAAGCGGTTGAAGTCTAGACAAGCTAGATGGTCTCTATTCTTCAATCGATTCCAGTTTATCCTCACCTATCGGCCCGGGTCGAAGAATCTCAAACCGGATGCCCTGTCCCGAGTCTACGCTCCTGCCATTCGAGATGACACGGACATGCCTGTCCTTCCTGCTGCTAAGATCGTGGCTCCGATCTCGTGGCAAGTTGAGGATACCGTGAGACGAGCTCAAGCTATCGAACCGGACCCGAAAGGAGGCCCTGCCAATCGGTTGTTTGTCCCCAAGGCAGTGAGGACTCAGGTCCTTCTGTGGGGGCACTCCTCTCGCCTCACCTGTCACCCGGGCGTAGGTCGCACCTTGGAGTTCATCCAGCGTAAGTTCTGGTGGCCTACCATAAGAGAAGACGTTGCCACTTTCGTCAATGCCTGCCCTGTGTGCTGCCAGGGCAAATCTTCTCACCTCCGCCCTCAAGGACTCCTTCACCCTTTACCTGTTCCCCACAGACCCTGGTCCCATATCTCGTTGGACTTTATTACTGGCCTTCCTCCATCCTATGGCAATACTACTATCCTAGTCATAATCGACAGGTTTTCTAAGGCGGCCAGGTTCGTCCCTCTGACTAAGTTACCTTCTGCCAAGGAAACTGCTGAGTTGGTAATTAATCATGTGTTCCGAGTCTTCGGCATTCCTCAAGATATGGTTTCTGACAGAGGTCCCCAGTTCGCCTCAAGGTTTTGGAAGGCCTTCTGCCAACTCATGGGGGCTTCTGCCAGTCTATCTTCAGGGTACCATCCGGAGTCCAACGGTCAAACAGAGAGGATGAATCAAGAGCTGGAAACCACCCTCCGATGTATGACTCGTAACAACCCGTCCACATGGTCGTCCTTCATTGTTTGGGCCGAATACGCGCACAACACCTTGCGCTCCTCCTCCACTGGTATGTCCCCGCACGAGTGTCAGTTTGGCTATGCCCCTCCATTGTTCCCGGACCAGGAGGCAGAAGTCAGAGTGCCTTCAGCCTTGAAGTTCGTCAGACGCTGTCGGCTTATGTGGAGGAAGACCCGTCTTAATCTTATGCGTTCCTCACAGAGGTACCAACAACAAGCCAACAGACGTCGCCGTCCCGGGCCTACCCTGCGCCCCGGCCAGAGAGTCTGGCTCTCCACAAGAGACTTACCACTACGGGTGGAGTCTCGCAAGCTGTCCCAAAAATACATCGGTCCCTTTAAGGTTGCCAGGAGAGTTAACCCAGTTTCTTATCGCCTACACTTACCCAGATCCCTTAAGATTAATCCCACGTTTCACATTTCCTTATTAAAACCTGTTGTTTTTTCTCCCCTTGTCCCGGCAGACAGACCTCCCCCTCCGCCTCGTGTCATTGGAGGCCAGCCGGCTTATACCGTCCATCGGATACTGGATTCCCGCCGGGTGCAGCGGTCCTGGCAGTATCTGGTGGACTGGGAAGGCTACGGTCCCGAGGAGCGCTCCTGGGTTCCTGCCAAAGACATACTGGACCCTGACCTCATTCGTCGGTTCAGGGCCCTCCACCCCGAGAGAGCTGGTAGGAACGTCAGGAGCCGTTCCTAGGGGGGGGATTCTGTCAGGATTTGGCCAGGGTTGTTCCGGTTTTTGGTCACTAGATGCCCCCATTGTACTTTTTGACCTTTTGTTTTCCCTTGATCCCCATTATTATTTGCACCTGTGCCTCGTTTCCCCTGATTGTATTTAAACCCTTAGTTTTCCTCAGTTCTTTGCTCTGTGTTTGTATGTTAGCACCCAGCCCTAGTATTCTGTGAACTCTTGTTGATCCCGGTGGACTCTCTTGTGGAATTCTGTTTTTGTTCTTGTTTATTTATTTTTGAGTATCTTTTGAGGCTTTTTATGCTATTCCTACCACCTTGTGGATTTACCTTTTTGTCTTGGAGGATTACCTTTGTTCTTGTGGAATTCCTTTTGAGGTTGTGAAGTTACATGTTTTCCTGAAGGACTTCTCTTTTTACTTCATTAAATACACCGTCTCAAGTACTGCTGTGTCTGCCTCATCTTCTGGGTTCTGCCGACTATTCGTGGCTCAGTAGGTTAAGTGACTGTTTCTCACTTCGGAGACCCGGGTTCGTAACCGGGTCCTGACACATATTGTTTTTATTTACTTCTCTGCTCTTTTGCACACCAGTACTTCTACTTCCACATCGTCATCTGCTCATCTTTCACTCCAGTGTTAATTTGCTAAACTGTAATTAATTTGCTACTATGGCCTATTTATTGCTTTACCTCCTCACGCCATTTGCACACTGTATATAGACTTTCTTTTTTGTTCTATTGAGTTATTGACTGTACGCTTGTTTATTCCATGTGTAACTCTGTTGTTTGTGTCGCACTGCTTTGCTTATTCTTGGCCAGGTCGCAGTTGTGAATGAGAAATTGTTCTCAATGAGCTTACCTGGTTAAATAAAGGTGAAATATATATTTTAAAAAATTAACAACTAAAACCAGGTATAAAGTATGTAGAAAACAGCCCATTATCAGCCTCATAATGTCATCCTGTGACAATTTTGGATAAAAAAGTTAAGGGTCACAACATGATGCTCATGTCAATGCATTGCAGTCAATGGAAAATATGAGCGTCAACCTAGTATAAAAAAATCCATGCATGTTTAATGGCCGTCAATCATTACGTAGGCTGTACCTGGATTATCGAGCACGCAGATTGACAAAGCAATGAGCAGACAAGTCAGAACCATGGAGAAATAATTAAGCCATGGCTACACCTTGTTCTTTAGAATAGTCGGACAGTAAACAAAATAATAATCATGCAAGATCTGGAAGACCGCAGTCTATAACATACACTGTAAACAGAAAACACGTCCACTTCATTTCAATATTGCTTTCTGTAGTCGGGCACAACAAGCAACTGAATCCCATGTGCCTGTTTGGTTATAGTTCAAACTGTAATCTTATATAGAATAGTCTACTTTTGCTTTCAGATTCCATTTACAAACAAGTTACAGGAAAGAACACTACAGTGAGCCTACTCACCAAACACATGTGTTTTGTCATGGGGTGAAATGTAATTCATCATTCTCAGTGGGCATGGCAATTCTATTGTCGTGGAAATTCTACACATGGGAAACTCAAAGTCAATCTTAAATGAATCATTGTTTATTACAGCAAGCTGGAGAAGTCACAGTCAACTTTAGGAGAATATAAGAATGTATTTTCTGCTGAATTAACAAGCAAGGGCAAGGCTAGGACATTGCAATTGCATATAGCCATAATCACCAGCATCCAACCAGGAGTGCAGCACCAGGGTATGGCGACAGACACAGACATTGCTTAATAAAATAGGCAACACCAGCTCAGACCAATTCCAGGATTTAATCAAATCATATGGATATCAATTATATATACACGGTACATTTGCCATGTTTTATAATGTTATGGGAATGTTTTTGGTACATTGTCAAAATAAATAATTATATTCAAAAACTCCAGGAACAGGGGGGCCTAAGGTGGTCGCACCCACAGGCTTTGCGCCACCTCCACCTCTGTCCAACCATTACCCTAGCATCATGTCCACACCCGGCTCAACCCTAACCCTCTCAACATCAGCGTTTGTTTTCAATCTCCAGGAACTGTGGGACGCAGGTAGCCTAGCGGTTAAGAGCATTGGGCAAGTAACTGAAATGCAGCTGGTTCAACTCTCAGAGCTGGCAAGGTAGAAACATCTGCCGTTCTGCCCTTGAGCAAGGTAGTTATCATCTCTGATTCAGAGGGGTTAAGTTAAATGCAGAAGACATGTTTTTGTTGAATGCATTCAGTTGTGCAACTGACAAAAAATGGACGAAGTACAAATGATTTATCCTTAGTCTCTGTGCTTAATCCTTTTCCTTCAATTCGCAAGAGGCTGACTGCATCTCACTGGAGCAAGCATCTGAGCGAGCGAAGCCCCTCTGTCTCTGTATGTAACACCCATCTGATGCTGTCTGGTCAAAAATTATGATATTGTTGCCACCTATAGCATTGAATACAAGGGAAGCCAGCGAGCATTTGGCCTCCCTTGATGTATTTTTATAATAGCCAAACAGCGTTGAGCTAAACTGAGTGAGCTTATCTGTGAATGGTCCTGGCGCACCAAAAAAAACATTCAATTTTATTTTTAATAATAAGTGTCAAAGGACGGCAGTTTGGATTTTCCTTCACACCAAGCCGATCACACCAAAAGCCCAATGTCATTTACAGAAAAAAATGAATTGTTGCTTCTCGTTGTGTGGCTGGCTAGCTAGCTGAAGTCGTTCCTTTCCTAAATTAGCCACAGAAGGAGATAGGGTTTTGGACTTGTGGCTTTGCTTAATTCTCCGTACTTGCCAATGATTAGAATGGCGATATTGATCCAACTGACACGACTCAGGATAAGACCCAAATGCAAACAGTTCGAATTTCAGATGTTTATTGCAAAAAGGCAGGTCAAGGGCAGGCAGAAGTCAGGCAGAAGTCAGTAATCCGAGGCAGAGTCAAGCAGGGACCGAATGGAAGACAAAAACCGAATAAAATTAACTTTAATAATGATTTAATATTTAACCGTGTCCATTTGATCTGTTTCGTCCTGTTATTACAGCCCTTTTGGAAGCCTTTGTTTAGACATGTAGAAGTGCAAATTATTTAAAACATCTAGTAGTCATTAATATGCAATAATATATAAATGCTTAGCAGCCATCCTGCTTACTCAAATCACTTGTAATTACAGTAAAATACTGTAGAAACTTTGCTATACTTTGCCACTTTTACAGTATTGTACTGTGTTTCAATACTTTGTCCATGGGGAAGCAGTTAGTTGACTAGTAGTGGCTATTCAGCAGCCTGATGGTCTTAGAGTAGAAACTATTGGCCAGACTTCCAGTTTTTGCCATGACGCTCCTGTGCTGCCCACGTCTGAGTGATTGAAGATGGGAGAACAGGGAATGGCTTGGGTGGCTGTGATCCCAGATATTCCTCTTGGCCTTCTTGCGACACCTGGTGTTGTAGGTGTCCAGTAAGGCAGGCAGTGTGCACCCAATGGTGCGTTCAGTTGCACTTATCACCCTTAGAAGTACCTTGCAGTCCGCAATGGTTGAGTTTCCGTACCAGGCTGTGATGCAGCCCAACAGTATGCTCTCGATTGTGCGCCTGTAGAACACTGAGGGCCCTCGGGACAGGACAAATTTCTTCAGCATTCTAAGGTTAAAGATACGCTGTTGTGTCTTCTTCACCACTGTGTCCGTGTTGTTAGACCATTTCAGCTTCTCTGAGATCTGTACACCAAGGAATTTGAAGTTATTGACCGTCTCCACAGTGGCCCCATTGATGAGGATTGGGGCGTGTCCAGCCTGGTTCCTCCAGGAGTCCACAATCAGCTCCTTTGTTTTGCTAATGTTGAGGGAGAGGTTGTTTACCTGGCACCAGGCCTTCAGAGTGCCTGCCTCCTCCCTGTTGGCTGTCTCGTTGTTGGTAATCAGGGCTATTACTGTTGTCGTCAGCGAACTTGATGATGGAGTTGGAACTGTGTGAGGCGCGGTCATGGGTATACAGGGAACACAGGAGGGGACTGAGGATGCACCCTTGTGGGGCCCCCGTGCTGAGAATTTGTGTCGGAGGTAATGTTGCCGAACCTTCATCACCTGAGGGTGGCCCGTCAGGAAGTCCAGGACCCAATTGCATTGGGAGGAGTTCAGACCCAGGGCCGTAAGCTTTGTAATGAGCTTATAGGACACAATGGTATTAAAGGCTGAGCTGTAATTGACGAACAGCATTGTCATGAACCGGCTCGTAGCCCGTAACAAAAAGGGAGACAACGTGGAGATCAAAGAATAACAAAAATATATTTATAAACAAGTAGCAATGGTGTGTGTAGTCAGTAAAGTAAGTGGTTTGCTTGCATAGATGTGATAATGAAGGGTGTCGAAGGTGCCAAAGCAGACAAACAAAACGGCCACAAAAATGCCACAACCAAAATGCAAGAGTGTGTCTGTGTGGAGAGTCTCCTCAATTCATGGGGGAAAGATGTATTCATCCCCAGGACACACAGCCCAGGTGTATCCCATTTTGCTGACAACCCTCCCGGCTCCGCCCACAAACATCCTAATAAGGAAAACAAGAGCAAAGAGAAAGAATTCGGCAGACAGAGTGGGATGGTCATCACACCCCCCTCCATAAACCGGGACCACCAAGGATCCCGGAACACCACACCAACCATAAATTCAAACAAAATACTGGCCAGGAAGCAACCTTTAAGAGGAAAGAAGAAAACGAGAACAAAAGGGAACAGACAGGAGCAACAGGACAATACAAAACATTAGATAAACAGTGGCCGGTCACGTGAACGACACCGTACACTCAGACAATGTGTATGAGAGAACGCGTGTCCACCAATCAATGGGACCTGACAACTCCAGAACATGGCACACGAGAGAGTGTCAGCAAAGACATTATCAGTCCCCCTGATGTGCACATCGAGATGGAATGCCTATATAAACAAACACCACCTAATTATCCTCTGGTTAGGACACATCATAGACCTCAAGAAGGTAACAGGGTTACGGTCGGTCGGTGTAGACCACAATAGGTACTACACCCGACCCAACAAAGACCTCGAAATGTTGTAGCGCCCATATGAGTGCTAGCACTTCTTCTTCCACCACGGATTAGTTCAACTGATAAGGGTTAAACTTCTTGGAAAAGAAACTAACAGGCTTCTCAACAACGGACACATCTGCTTGCAGCAGTACTGCACCTGCCCCCAAGTGACTCGCATCCACCTGCAAGGTGAATGACATATCCACACGAGGAGCAACCAGCACTGGAGTTGCGGTAAGCAACCTCTTTGCATCCTCAAAAGTCTGTTGACAAAGAGGAGACCAGACGTAAACCGCCTTATCTTTCAGCAAATCTGTCAGGGGAGCGACTACGGTAGAGAAGTTCCTACAGAAACGACAGTAATAATCAATCATTCCCAAGAACCGCATCAGTTCCTTTTTAGTAGTTGGCGGTGGAAAAGCATCAGTAGCTACCACTTTATCCCAAACAGGATGCACTTCACCCTGCCCAACCACCTGGTGGTTCATGCTCTAGGTACGCAATGGTCGAACAAGGCTTGAATATGGGACATATGCTCCTGCCAAGTATCTGCATAAACCACTACATCGTCCAGATAAACAGCACACCCGACCAGACTGGAGACAACCCTATTCATAAGGCACTGAAAAGTGACAGGTGCATTATGCAGGCCGAAACTCATAACCGAATAAGAGTACAGACCGAAGGGTGTAATAAAGGCAGAGATTTCACGTGCCCTACTTGTCAGTGGCACCTGCATTTAGCCCTTTGATCAAGTTTGATCTTTTTAAACTTAGCTGCTCCGACCTGATCAACGCAGTCCTCCATCCGAGGAAGAGGAAATTCATCTGGTTTACTTTACGGTAGTCTGTACAAAATCTGTTTGTCCCATCTGGTTTACTGACCAAGATACAGGGAGAAGCCCAGCTGGAGAAAGAAGGCTCTGCAATATTACTCTCCATGTACCGCTCAGCATTCAGACAACGCAGTTTCCCTAAAGAAACTCTATGGAACCGCTGACGGACGGGGTCAGCATCCCCAATATCAAGATCGTGTTCTATTCTACAAACCAATTTGACCGCAGTGGCAAGTCTACCAAAAAACAAACCAACAAAGGCACCCAACACTGGCCTACCAAACAGCACAAAAGATGTCACAAAAGATGAAAACAAGCACCGACAGAGTTTTCAAACACCATGTTTTCTCCCAAACAAATTACTCATACCAGTTAGCTCAACAACACTACTGTTAGGCCTACTGGCCCTTTTAATTCCATGCAACGCATAATTTGATGACATCACCGGACAACCAAAAACACTGATACATCTCTAAGGCACTATACTGAACACACAAGACTATGCAGTGAATACAAACCAAAGCACATCCCAAAATAGCATCAACCCATCATAATACTATACGCCAAAATGTCTAGGAACCAACCTTATATTCCCAGATGAGCTCCCACCTGTCACGCACCGGCTCGTAGCCCGTAACAAGAAGGTAGACAATGTGGAGATCAAGAAATAACACAAAATATATTTAGTAACTAAAGTAACAGTAGTGTAAGAGGTTGCGCGTAAATATGTGATAATGAAGGGTATTGAAGAGTGCCAAAGCAAGCTGCCACAACCAAAATCCAACAGTGTGTCTGCATGGAGAGTCTCTTCAATGAATGGGGGGGTGAAGGTGTATTTATCCCTAGGACACACCCGAACCCAGGTGTACCATTTTGCTGACAACTTTCTTCCCACCGACGTCGTAATAAGTCAAACAAGAGCAAAAAGAAAGAATTTGGCAGACAGAGTGGGAGGGTTGTCACAGCATCCTCACGTAAGCATTCCTTTGGTCCAGGCCCACTCAGCCAACTAGCTCCCTGTCCAATCAGTCTGTTTTTTTTTCAGACTTCCTGGTAGTTTGACATGAGAGAAACATTTTGAGCAGTTTTATCTGGAAATAATATAATGGGTAATCTTTTGATTAGAATCAGAATGATATTATCTGGAAATAATATCATGGGTAATCTTTTAATTAGAATCAGAAGGACTGTTCGGTGCCTTTTAAGAAGTCACAATTTGGTTACAATATCGTGGCCAATAAATTAGAATATTTTATGTAAAGATCAGTTTGGAGTCACTATTTCACGTTATTGAACCAGAGTAATTTCTTGAGTAAAAGTTAAAAATCTACTCGAATTTTTAAAAGTGGGTGTATTTACATGAAATATTAGTTTGCATTTATGTTATTTATTTGATTTTAACCTCCAACTTGAAATATAGTTTTTTTTAAATAATCAAATAATACAGTTGGCATTGAATCATATATTTGGTTTCAACAAGTATAGTATTTTTCCATTGAGAAAACCTAACTCTTATGTGTAATCACTTGAATTATTTGTATTTTTAAGTTGATCCAAAGAGTTGTTATTTTTATAGTGTAGGTCCCTATATCCTCCCCATGCTAATGTCCTGGCATGGCGACTAAGCCTAAAGATAATCCAGTTCATTAAATGTCTATGGTTGAGGACTGCCTGTGTTTGGACTCTATGGAAAAACAATGAATTAACGTGAATGGAAAATCAGTAACTAACAATCATATGTTAAAGATACAGATCATGTTGAGTTGCCAAATTAGAGCTATGGGTGCCTCATATCGTTTGTAACCCATATACTTGATGAAATATGTAGTGTATATGCACATAGTGTTTTAATTTTATTTATTTGACCTGTAAGCCTGTTGAGGTGGGGGGTTGTCTGTTAAATAGACCTCAAGGTAATTTTCTGACACCTACAGAAGTATCTATCCAGTCTCCAGCACTGTACCAGCAGAATGCACTACCCTCACGGGACAATAAAATGCATGTATGCTTAGGTCTACTGCAATTATGCTAACCATGGTTTCCCTAATATTTTAGTATTTAACATTAACAGTGGATACAAAACACTTTTATAACATAAGAAGCCAGTGGGCAAACTACGGTCGTTCTTTATCTCCAAAGAGGACAAGCACGTCTACTACTCCGACTGTGCGCGTGCGCTGCGCTGTACTGTACTGTAGCTGGCTTTTGAGTAGGAGGCGCGCACCTCATTCACTCAGTCGAGTCCTGTCTCTTGTACGAGTATGACGAAGTCTTGCTAGGAACTAAACCCAGCATAACTGCGCTGGAGAAACCCTGCAAAACTTCTGAATAACGGCGACAAGAAGGGTTACATACAGGCAAATGCCAAATCTGTGGATAACAGACTGAAAGAGAATCAAACAATACTAGTTTTCGTTCATGAGGTAGAGAAACAACTAACCAGTGTTTCATTAAATAATTAGGATACTTATTTAGAGTTATGTCAATGCATTGTACTATTCTTTGAACCATCTGTTATACTAAGAAAAGGGGCAATTAATTATAAAGGACAATGTTACTCACTAAAACTTCGTCGTTGAAATGGATACGTACGTTATTTGCTATTTGGCTGCATCAGATTGTATGGGGAACGGTAAGTAAATGCTTTTATAACATTCAAAACATTATTTCGACCTTTTTTAATTGCGAATCAATTTAATCATCAATATAGCATATTTTATACAATGCTCTATAACACACTATCCAAACTATACATTATTTCTATAGGTTAAATGAGAAAGAATTCTAAAAAGTTTGCGACTTAATTTCCCTGATTATTAGGCTGCAACACTGAATCTTTCATCCAGTCTTACAGATCATTGTCCTTCCAATTGTCATCATAGTCTCAGGATCCGGCTGGTTATTGTTAAGTTAATTTCCTTTGAGAAAGGATCTTGCTGAGTCTGGTGTGCTCCGGTGCCAACCACGGAGACCGGGACACAGCGACTGTGTCTAACAGTACTCCGTGCGGTCCTCGTACAGTATCATTTTTCTGAAGGCGTAAATGAGCAGCAAGAGTCCCGTTCTCCGGTGCTGACTGTGAAAGAGACTTGAGTGTCTCCCGTGTCTCTATTAGGACACATGTCCTTGGCATCTCCCTGTAGTGTTCAACGTCAAGCAAAATAAAGTGTAAACATATTAATGTTATCTTTCAATAGGGGAAAGACCCACAACTAGGGTAACTTGGGGGGAAACGCCTCCCCTTAAGGGAAATATTTGGTCAAATTTAAATATGTGCATATTGGCGATCCCCAGAACACATTTTGAAGGGAAATAATTGGGCAGAATTTTGGTTGTTGTTTTTCAATAAAAACAAAAAACTTGCCCCTTTAGGATTGTGTTCAAATCAATTGTATACCTTTTTATTTTGAATTTGAGTAATTGACTCTTAAAAGCTGAAGTCTATGTATCTTATTTTCTTTAAATTAATCAAATATCGGAGCAAAATGACATTGGACATTCTCACTAAGATGAAGTTTTGATGTATGGACCCTTTATTTTCACCCCATCACATCATGGGTGAACTCACCATTGATCGGAATAATTGAGTAAAACAGTTTCTAGAAATCAAAAGGAATCCAATGATGGGTAGTTTTTGCCAGCCGTCTGTTTTTTGTTTTGTTTGTTGCATCAACCAAACATAATAAGAGGAGACAAGATGAGTTCGGTCTGTTTGCAGTATGCATGTTGTCATCTACGGTCATTCACTTCCCTTCATTCCCTTCCGGAAGTTTACCCGAAAGATGAGTGACCCATTTCTTTACCTCATTATAACATCTTTGGTCTGACAGATGTTTTACGTGACCCAGAATGCATTGTATAGTGTCAACAAACATGGTGCCACACATAGCTGGCAAATAGCTTAGCATCATTATAATCAGTACAACCTTCAAAAAATTATTTTACACACATAGGTGTCCATTACAATCTATGCAATAATCGAAATGCATTATTTGACACCAGTACTTGAAAACATGTGAATAAAACAGTAAATACATTATGCTCCATACATATATACTGTATGCACCTACAGTAGAAACAACAACACAATATACATAAAATAAGGAACTTACTTTTATAGGAACGCACCCATGTCTAAAGTTATTATTTGTAAGGAAAACGACAGGGACTGCAATGCGAGCGCCAGCCAGAACATTTTCCAAGACTGCACAAATGTCTGCATACTTGATCTGCACAAACAGTGGTGACGTGTGTAGGCTCTCCTCGAAGAGAGAACCCATGAAGACATACGTTTCTCCGGCTCAGTAAAGCCTCAAACATAAATTGTCCGCAACGCTGAAATGGGCTAATTCTATGTGAATTAATGAGGAGGCGGATCACACCTCAATTCAAACTGTTAGAAAATACAACTTGTTAGAAAATAAGTTGGAATTGACAAGTTGAAACATAGCTAGCCTATAGATAATTAGCTGCAGCGCGTATTATATGTCCTGTTGCGTAATAATCACGTTTTGGAAAAGTGAGTGCATTCTGACATCACGTGCATAAATCAACTCTCGCTGGGGCGACCGTTAGAGATATTTGGAACTCGCGTATGAAAATGTTAAAACATTTTGAGGGTTGCCTATACTTGTTGCACCCGTTAGTGAGATTGCTGTACCAATTTAAGTGGCATGTGGTAGTAGTTCCCTAACACTGAGAAGTGTCCAGGAGGGCATGAGACGAAGGAATGTATGTATGTATGTATGTATGTATGTATGTATGTATGTATGTATGTATGTGTGTGTGTATTTGTGTGTGTGTGTATGTGTATGTGTGTGTGTGTCCGCAGGGCTGGAGATCGAAGGTGTCTGGCATGAGAAAGGCTGGTTGAGGTTGCCAAGGTCAGAGTAGTAGAGAAAGTGTTGAATGATGAAGCTGTGAAGAGTGGTAGAAGATGGTAAAGGGTGAGGGATCCTGAGAAGATTCCTGTGAGTAGGCAGAGACCAATAGAGTGTTGGGAATAATATGTGCTTCAGTAAGGTGGGTTTCTTAGCATTCATAGCCATGGTAGCATTCATAGCCAATCACAGAAAATAAAGGTTGTGGTGGCAGTTGCAAAGAAGTACTTGGGATTGAGAGGTTTTACTGCAGAAGAGTTGCAGGGGGTGTTGAGTAGGATTAGATGGGGTTAAATAGTGGAATGGGTTGGTGCTTTTTGTTTTGTTGTGAGGGCTAATAGTTGGCAGGGTAATTTTCCTTATTCTCAATTTTGTATTACCGGAATGTTATGTAGGTAGGCCTTGACTGGCCTCACACTCCAGTACAGTAGGTGGCAGTGTGTGCACCTAAAAGTTGGATGAACTGTTAGCAATTGTTGTAATTATTTTACAATACAATTTAACACTATCTTGCCATATATTTACCGCAGCATTCTGTAAATTAGAGAGAACATATTTTTAGACATGCCCCATGTAAGAGGCGAAATTTGTTGCACCCCGTTAGTGAGTGCTGTACCAATTGAAGTGATATGTGGTAGTAGTGTCTTAACAACTTAATATATTCAGGAGACAGGTCAGAGTGACAGTGTCTTAAATCTGTAGTGGTTGAATAGAGGTTAAGCCGTGTCCTTTTGATCTGTTCTGCCTTGTAATCAAAGCCAGTTTGGAAGCCTTTGTTTAGGGTGCTAGAAGTGCAAGTGATATGAAACACCAAATACTCATAAATATGCTGCAGTATACAAATACCTAGCAGCCAACTTGCTTGAACTAATCCCAGGTAATTAGTGAAATACTAACATGATTACAGTAGAATTGACTTCATTACAGTATATTAGGATCATTTCACAGTATTGTAGCATGACACTGTGCTGCATTGGAAAGTAACTGACAGAAAGATGGTGCAAAGATACATCCAAAATATATCCTATTACAATTACATTATAGTTTAAAGACCAATGTATTCTAAACTACAACAACATTCCTAGTAACGGTTACAGAAACATTGTTCTAGCTATAACTGTTAATATATATATATATATATATATTATTAATTATTTGATTAGATTTTTTATCAACCTTAGATGAATGCAGTGACTAAGTCAATCTGGACAAGAGCATCTGGTTATGATAAATGAATGTTATGTTAGATTTTTTTTGTTAAAAATAAGCTTTTGCAAAGCACACTGTTGGGTATTATTCTAATAAGCTCCGCACTCAAACGATTTGTATTTTCATCACATTTGGCGTTGGAGGTCATTAAATGATACCCGGCAGTGTGCCTTTGCATTTACGTTTTGTTCATTTATCATGCACTATTATCCAGAGTGAATTACAGTCAGTGTATTAAACTAAGGTAAACCACAGTCATAGCAAGTAAAAAATATTGTGCTGCCCTTACTGAAAATGCTGTAGTTAAGCGGGCTACTTGCAAGTCTATATTTTTATTAGAAAATACATGTATTCTAATTATACTGTTACAAAATAGCCTACATGAATTGTAGTTCAGGCCAGTGAAATACGAGCGACAGAATAGGTATGGAAGTACTTATATCAAATGCATGTCACAGAAACCCTGCCCATTGTTGGTCATATGCAGTCAAAATGATGTTCCCAATGTCAAACACTTAGATTTATTATTAAGATTTATTATTAAAATAGTATTCTCTTACCTAGTTTAAATAAGTATCGTCTTGTAACCAACATCGGAGAAGGCATGTTGCAGAGGGGCGTGGTTTATATAGCTCAATAGCTACTGTATTGATGCCAACATTTGACTGTAGGGTTATCAACTGTAACGCAGAAATGGAATGAAAATCACAGAAAATATATATTGTGGTGGCAGCTGCAGAGAAGTACTTGGGTGTACAAGATTTTGTTTCATAAGAGCTACAAAGTGTATTGAACGATAGTGTCCCATCCTCCCAGACGGATGGCCTAGTGTAGGGTCAGATAGGGCCAAAGTGGTGGAATAGTGGTGAGGTTTTAATGAGTGCAGGGTTAGTTGCTAGGGCAATTTTTCTCCCCTTTTCCCCCATCCTTTTTTCCTTCCCCTTTATGCGTCACAAAGTTGAATGAATTTACTGAATTTACCCAGAACAGTAGGCCGACACAGCCCACACAGAAGGTGGCAGCATACACCTCTAACGTATGCTTGCGGCGATCATAATGCCATAGAAGAAGAGGGAAAAAACAGTTTTGTTTACGGTAACTTACTGACAGTTACTGTAAAATAATAATAATGATTATTATGCGTTAACGCAGATACATTTAAACATTTTTTTTTAAATATCTGTTTTTTTGCATGTACATTGACTGAATGATTGATCTTATACTACACAAAAATAAATAACATAAATTTTCTAAACTAATCCAATCATTTAGTTAGATTTTTTGCACCTGTTACTGAAAGGCTTGTTCCAGTCTAAGTGGCTTAGGTAGTATCCTCAGCCTGTTTCCAACTCTGGCAGTCATTATGAATGCAGGTTGCAGGTGAAGAAAAATGTCAACAGTTGGATATTCTAACTCTCGCTGGATAACTTGCAGGTGGGGTTGCAAAATTCTGGTAAATTTCCCGGGTTTTACAGAATTTGTGGTTGGTTCAGGAAATCCTTCAACTGGTACAGTGTGGCTCAGTTGGTAGAGCATGGCACTTGAAATGCCTGGGTTGTGAGTTTTTTCCTATGGGGGAACAATATGTGAAAATATACACTACTGTTCAAAAGTTTGGGGTCACTTAGAAATGTCCTTGTTTTTAGAAGAAAATCATTTTTTTGTCCATTAAAATAACGTAAAATTGATCAGAAATACAGTGTAGACATTGTTAATTTTGTAAATGATTATTGTTGCTGGAAATGGCTGCTTTTTAATGGAATATCTACATAGTTGTACAGAGTGTCACGACTTCCGCCGGAGTCGGTCGCTCTCCTTGTTCGAGCGGCGTTCGCCGGTCGACGTCATCGGCCTTCTAGCCATCGCCGATCCACTTTTCATTTTCCATTTGTTTTGTTTTTGTTTTCTACACACCTGGTTTCAATTCCCACATTACATACATGTTCATTATTTAACCCTCTGGTTTCCCCCATGTTGGTGTGCGTGTTTGTTTTATTGTTCAGGCTGTTTCTGACGGCTGGTTTCCTCCATGTTTGTGTGCGTGTTTGTTTTATTGTAAGGCTGTATCTGACGGCTGGTATTTTGTTGCCGGGTTTTGTTATTATGCCCGTTTATTTTGTGGTACCGGTATTTTCCCGCACCGTAGTATTGTGTTTATACTGGTGTATCTTGTATTACATACCTTGTCCCCGCATCTTTGCTCTCCTGCGTCTGACTCCTTTCACCAGTTGCCCACAGCCTTGACACTGAGGCCCATTATCAGCAATCATCATTCCTGTGTTCCAGTGGCACATTGTGTTAGCTAATCTAAGTGTATCATTTTAAAAGGCTAATTGATCATTAGAAAACCATTTTGCAATTAGAAGGCCAGCATCCCAGCATCTTCACTGTTGATATTGAGACTGGTGTTTTGCTGGTACTATTTAATGAAGCTGCCAGTTGAGGACTTGTGAGGTGTCTGTTTCTCAAACAAGACACTTTAATGTACTTGTCCTCTTGCTTGTGCACTGGGGCCTCCCACTCTTGTTTCTATTCTGGTTAGAGACAGTTTGCGCTGTCTTGTGAAGGGAGTAGTATAAAGCGTTGTATGAGATCTTCAGTTTCTTAGCAATTTCTCTCATTGAATAGCTTTAATTCCTTAGAACAAGAATAGACTGATGAGTTTCAGAAGAAAGTGCTTTGTTTCTGGACATTTTGAGCCAGAAACAAAGAACCCGGAAGTCAGTGATGGTACTCTCATGTGGTCTACTCTATCCGAGCGCAGGTCTAAATCTTTGGTCCTTCCGTCACACCTCTTCTGATGTGGTGATGAATGGTTTCTGGTCTAGTTCTGTGAGAGTGATAGGTGTAGTGGGGGGAGGGGGAAGAGCGATGGAGAGGGAGACGGGGGGTGGGAGTAGTGGAGGGTATGTCTATCGGGCTGGTGCTGGAGGATAGAGTGAACAAACAGGACTCAGACCCGCCTGGCTTTGGTGCACTCACCAACAGTATGTGTGTTCATTGTGAGTGACTCCATGGGGGCAGATCTCTGTACGTACCTTGTGCTGTCTATGTGGAGTCAACCATGAGCAGCCATATATCTGCTGCTACCAGGGCTGGAAAACCAGGGGTTGGTGCTGCGTCTGGTGCTGGGACTGTGGGCCTGGAAGCAACAGGAACCGGGAACCAGGAGGAAAGACAACTTGAAGAGCAAGCAGACACACAAGGGAGCCCGAGACCCAGGGGTCAGGGATGGCCCTCCACTGGGGTCCGCTTGCTCCGGGTCAAGGTGTGATGTTTGGTTTCCCCGCCATCCTCTTTTGGTGGTGGAGGGTTCCGGGTTGGTTCCGTGAGTGTGATAGTGGGAGGTAGGTGTAGGTAGAAATCGAGAGAGACAGAAACGGTGGGTGGTAGTAGAAAATGTGTTCATCGGCCTTTGCTGGTGCTGGAGCCTTGGTTGTCGTGTAAAAAGCAAAGCGACGCGGCAGCCAGGCTGAAGGCTAAAAACCGGGTCTGAGTTTTGTCTTGGTCTGGGCAGCTCGGGGGGCAGTGAAGATTTCGACTTCTATCTTGTCACCTTCCTCCTCAGTCGTTCATTCCACCGTTTGTTGCTGGTAGATCCTGATGTTCCCTGTCTCCCACATATATAACATTTACTTAGAAATTCACTTGATGAAAGCGACAGGACTAAAAATGAACGAATTCAGCAACATTGTCTCTGTCACTAACAAATACAGTCATGGGTAATAACTCTGCAATCCACTTGAAAAGGCAAGGCGACCTGGGAAATTATATTGGAGGCGTGGCTTGGTGGGGGCAATGTTCAAGATGATACCACTCAAATTTGGACCACTACAGTGACTCTATCGGTTTCAGAAATGACAACAAAATCCCTTTACGTAACTGTACTCATATGTTACGTGCAACGGGTTTCCTTAAAAGTTTTGAGTAATGACAGCACATTGGGTTTTACAGTGCAGCCTCCACCTCCAGTCTGTTCACGTGTTCTTAGAAAGTTATTGCGCAATCACGTGTGAAAACAGAGTTTTGACTGGCCACTATTGAAAAAAGGATCCCAGCTTTCTTGGACTGCGACATGTATTGCTCAACTCTTAAAATTAAGCACATGAATCGAGACAACCAGTGTAGCCTATCTGGCAAATTAAAAACATATCCACAGGAAGAGCTTCCTCCATTCACTATTCACTGTCTTGATGAATATGAGGTTGAATGAATATGTTGATGAATATGAGGTTGAAAAGTGGTGGAATTTCCCTTTAAAGACGTTGGCTTTACTGTAATATATCTCAAAGATATAGACCTCTCTCACTATGTACACTTCTTCCACTGTCATTAATAATACTTTCCTCCAGTTGAGCAAGCACACAAAGTTTCTACCGAAACTTCTGTTTCTACTGTAGTTATAGATACTGTCACTGTCTTTGGAGAACTGTCACCCTCTCCCGTGGGTGTGGGTATATAAACAGAGCCCTATCCCAAACAGCATCAGTAGCAGATGGTCTCTATAATGAAGTAAACAAGTCATTTTGGTGGGACTGTTTTTCACTGCCCTACAGATGGGACAGGAGGGGAGAGATGGTTGGAAGACAGGGTGATAATGAGTGTGTAACTCTCTACAGTATGTGTTGAATAAGTTAATGATACAGTGTGCGTAAAGGGACAATGTTGTATGGTGGCACTTGTCGTCTCGGTAAAGATGCAGGAATATGTTTTCACATTACACAAGTTCTGTCCTTTTTCATAGATAAAAAAAATCTCCCCTTCCTTCCCTCCCTCTCTCTCATACTCCCTCCCTCCCTCCCCCCTCCAGGTGGAGGCCATCCATCCAGACTGTGCCTTGGTGTCCCAACACATGAAGGCCCAGCAGAGCTGTATCCACACACGCAGACAGGAGGGTCGCAACCGTTCTGCCAGGACAGGTACTGTACTGTAAACCCAAACAGTACTATTAATTTATTGGATTAAGTTCTGTAAACATAATCGATGTGAAAACTTTGTAGTCGCAAATGTTTTAGGTTCCCTTAACATGCATATTCAGTCTTGATTTTGTGAGACTATTTTTGATTCAGATGAAATTTACCAGAGGTTTTAGGTGAACAGGCCTTGTGGTGATAGATTTACAAATACGTCTTTCAAGTTTGACCTTGATTACATCTGACCTCCTAAACGATGACTGCACGTTTATGTTCATAAAAATATTTCCAAAAATGGTGGCACAAATTGGAATTATCTACGTAGCAAGCTTTTATCTATTGTTGGCGTCAGTGTAAACTTTCTTAATGGTAAAATGTTTAAATCTGTTAGTGACCATTTCTTCTTTGACAAGATAATCCATTCACCTGACAGGTGTGTCATATCAAGAAGCTGATTAAACAGCATGAATATTACACAGGTGCACCTGTGCTGGGAACAATAAAAGGCCACTCTAAAGTGTTCAGTTTTGTCACATAATGCCACAGATGTCTCAAGTTTTGAGGGAGCATGCAATTAGCATGCTGACTGCAGGAATGTCCACCAGAGCTGTTGCCAGATAATTTACCGTTTTTCTCAATTGCTAAAACACAATTTCTGAAACCTTGCTCCATTTCCTGAAAACATTCAACACAAAACCTCATCTTCAAGCACTATTTGCATAACCTCTGACTCCTCTTGCAAAATGAAACATTCGCCTCAAAACAGTTTTACCTGTGTTCAAAATCAAACACGGCTCTCAAATCACAAACAAAGTGATCAAAATGATATACACTCTCAAGCAGTCCGTAAACACAAATAGAAGACACACGAAAAATAGAAAACACATTGTTCAAAACATACAATTCTCAGGGAGAAGTACATTTTTAATCTAAAAAAATATTCATATTTTTCCGTCATTGTCTTTTGATGAACAAAAACATGTTCTATCATAGTAGCTGAAAATTGATCAGAAATTACTACTCTGCTTTGCTCTTTGCAATTTTGTTTTTTGTTCTTCCTCCTCCTTGTACCCCTATTTTTACAGTACTGTACCCTGCATCTCACAAACTTGTCCTTTGTCTCTGTGATACTGTACTTCTTGTTCTTTGTTGATATGAACCTGCAACCAGTCAAAATCTATTGAGCAGTCAGTACTGTTAATAAATGGAAAGCACAATGTGCAGGGCCATACAATTTGTCCATTGTACAGTATAAAGCCTACAATGCACTGTACCACAGTATCCATTCTCAGACTTTCTCCTTCCCACCTTCAACAACCTGTTTACTCTCTGAACTGGCTTATATTGGTTGTGTCACATCATTTGAAACAGGTTAAATCAATTTTGAGTGGTTGTGTTCAATCAATGACACATGTTCTCTATTTGTATTTGATTGTTGCCACTTGTGTTTACCAGTATGGATGACGTGCATTAGAGTGCAGAATGTGTTTTGAGAATGAGAATGTGTTTAGAGTTTTGCTGAAAAGTCTAAGTGAGATCTGCAAATTGTGTTTTACCATGTGAAATTGTTTAAGGTATTGACAACAGACTGCATAATTAGCTAAATGAGTCCAGGCAACTGAGAACTTTGTTCAGCCAATGGGTTTTAGTGTTTTAGCAATTGAGAAAAACTGTAATGTTCATTTCTCTACCATAAGCCATCTCCAACGTCGTTATAGAGAATTTAGCAGTACGTCCAACTGGCCTTACAACCACAGACCACATGTGGGTGAGCGGTTAGCTGATGTCAATGTTGTGAATAGAGTGCCCCATTGTGGCGGTGGGGTTATGGTGTGGGCAGGCATAAGCTACGAACACAATTGCATTTTTATCCATGGCAATTTGAATGCACAGAGATTCCTGAGGCTCATTGTGAGGTCCATTTTGTTAAAGGTATCTCTGACCAACAGGTGCATGCATATCTGTATTCCCAGTCATGTGAAATGTTGTATTTATTTTATTTAACCTTTATTTTGACAGGGAAGACATGTTTATACCAAGGTCTCTTTTCTTAATGCACCCTGAATAATTAAGTGATAATGCCCTCGAAGCCAATGTTTGGAGGATATATTGGCACGATACAACAGGTTACCAACATATGATTGGCTTGATGGGCACTTCTTACGTACTATACGGTCAAGCTGCTCCCACAACAGCTCAATAGGGTTGATCTGGTGACTGTGCTGGCCACTCTATTATAGACAGAATACCAGGTTACAGCTTCTTCCCTGAATAGTTAATGCATAGTTTGGAGTTGTGCTTTGGGTCATTGTCCTGTTGAAGGAGGAAATTGGCTCCAATTAAGCGCCATCCACATGGCATGGCATTGCAAAATTGAGTGATAGCCTTCCTTCTTCAAGATACATTTTACCCTGTACAAATCTCCCACTTTACCACCACCAAAGCACCCCCAGACCATCACGTTGCCTCCACCATGCTTGACAGATGGCGTCAAGCATTCCTCCAGCATCTATTTGTTTTTTCTGCGCCTCACAAATGTTCTTCTTTGTGACATGAACACCTCAAATTTAGATTCGTATGTCCATACACTTTCCCAATCATCCTCTGTCCAGTGTCTGTGTTCTTTTGCCCATCTCAATCTTTTATTATTTTTTGGCAAGTCTGAGATATGACTTTTTCTTTGCAACTCTGCCTAGAAGGCCAGCCTCCCGGAGTCACCTCTTCACTGTTGATGTTGAGACTGGTGTTTTGCGGATACTATTTAATGAAGCTGCCATTTGAGGACTTGTGAGGCATCGGTTTCTCAAACTAGACACTCTAATGTACTTGTCCTCTTGCTCAGATGTGCACCGGGGCCTCCCACTCCTCTTTCTATTATGGTTAGAGCCAGTTTGCGCTGTTCAGTGAAGGGAGTAGTACACAGCGTTGTACGAGATCTTAAGTTTCTTGGCAATTTCTCGCATGGAATAGCCTTCATTTCTCAGAACAAGAACAGACTGACGAGTTTCAGAGGAAAGTTCTTTGTTTCTGGCCATTTTGAGTCTGTAGTTGAACCCATAAATGCTGATGCTCCAGATACTCAACTTGTCTAAAGAAGGCCAGTTTTATTGCTTCTATAATCAGCACAACAGTTTTCAGCTGTACTAATATAATTGCAAAAGGGTTGCCAATGATCAATTAGCCTTTTTAAAATGATAAACCTGGATTAGCTAGCACAACATGCCATTGGAACGCCGTTGTGATGGTTGCTGATAATGAGCCTCTGTACACCTGTAGATATTCCCCCCCCAAAATCAGTTGTTTCCAGCTACAATAGTCATTTACAACATTATCAATGTATACACTGTATTTCTGATAAATTTGATGTTATTTTAATGAACAAAAAAATATGCTTTCTTTCAAAAACAAGGACATTTCTATGTGACCACAAACTTTTGGATAGTACTATATGTATGTTGGCTATCTTATCTATCTATCTCCTACTCATTCAAGGGTTTTTCTTTTTTTAGAATATGTTCTACATTGTAGAATAATAGTGAAGACATCAAAACTATGAAATAACACATATGGAATCATGTAGTAACCAAAAAAAGTGTTAAACAAATCAAAATAGATTTTATATTTGAGATTCTTAAAAGTAGCCACACTTTGCGTTCAAAACAGCTTTGCACACTCTTGGCATTCTCTCAACCAGCTTCATGAGGTAGTCACGTGGAATGCATTTCAATTAACAGGTGTGTCTTTGTTAAGTTAATTTGTGGAATTTCTTTCCTTAATGCGTTTGAGCCAACCAGTTGTGACGTGACAAGGTAGGGTTGGTATACAGAAGATCACCCTATTTGGTAAAAGACCAAGTCCATATTATGGCAAGAACAGCTCAGATTAGCAAAGAGAAACAACAGTCAACAAATTTCAAGAACTGAAAGTTTCTTCAAGTGCAGTCGCAAAAACCATCAAGCGCCATGATGAAACTAGCTCTCATGAGGACCTCCACAGGAAAGGTAGACCCAGGGTTACCTCTTCTGCAGAGGATAAGTTCATTAGAGTTAACTGCACCCCAAATAAATGCTTCAGAGACTGTGTGAATCAGGCCTTCATGGTCGAATTGCTGCAAAGAAACAAGTACTAAAGGACACCAATAAGAAGAGACTTGCTTGGGCCAAGAAATACGAGCAATTGACATTAGACTGGTGGAAATCTTTCCATTGGTTTAAGATGTTTGATTCCAACTGCCGTGTCTTTGTGAGACGCAGAGTATTTGAATGGATGATCTCCACATGTGTAGTTCCCACTGTGAAGCATGGAGATGGTGTGGGGGTGCTTCGCTAGTGACACGGTCTGTGATTTATTTAGAATTCAAGGCACACTTAACCAGCATGGCTACCACAGCATTCTGCAGCGATACCCCCCATCTGGTTTGCACATAGTCCCACTATAATTTGTTTTTCAACAGGACAATGACCCAAAACACACCTCCAGGCTGTGTAAGGGCTATTTGACCAAGCTGCATCAGATGACCTGGCCTCCACAATCACCCGACCTCAACCCAATTGAGATGGTTTGGGAGGAGTTGGACTGCAGAGTGAAGGAAAAGCAGTGTGCAAAGCCGTTATCAAGGCAAAGGTTGGCTACTTTGAAGAAACTAAAATATATTTGGATTTGTTTAACATTTGTTTTGGTTACAACATGATTCCAATGTCATTTTGTTACCACAATTTTGATATTGCAAGTGCACCCTCTTAAAATGTTTTATTCTTCCACAGAGCAATGGCAGCCTCAGACCCTCAAGCAATGTTACTTTGCATTGTTAATGCTGACCATACAAGGAAGATAAACCTCATCTCCCGTCCAGCAGCCGCTGTTGACGTAAACATTTTGAAGGAACATTTTGAGTTGAACCACGACTTCCTCTTGCAGTATGAAGACCCTGACATTGATGGACAACTTACCTGCTTGATGATCATTGAAGAGTTGCCACAAAAAGCAACACTGCACATTTCAGTGGAAGAAGGAGATTCAAGTTCTACTCCAACCACTGACAGAATTACGGGGACCATGTCTGTTCCCTCAGCAACGTGTTGTATCAGTTCCCACAGCCCTATATTTCCTCAGCCCTATTTTCCCTCAGCTGGTCCTTCAGCTGTCCTTCAGTTCTATCAGTTCAGCTGGTCCTTCAGTTCTATCTTCTAAACCATGGATCGGCAACCCAAATGAGAGATACTTTTTTCAAATTCTCTCAATAGCTAGTATTTTTGGAGCTGCACTGAATGTATCCCTGTTTAAGAGGGGGAAAGCAGAAAATATGGGCATTATAGACAACTGGATGTTATGTGATAACAAATATTTCACATGGCGTATATTTTTTACACCGTTGATGTACACTTACACTTACGTTGTACGATTATTTTCTTAAACACAATACCAGACGTATTTCATAAGGCCTTATTTTGAGGGCCTAGTTTTACCCTAATACAGGATCTTGAAACTCATACACATCACTTTCAACCAAACCACTCCCATCATTATCATATTTCCCAGCATATTCTGCAACAGCAAGTTGCAAGTGAATAAAAATTTTAAATTGGAAATACGGTTTATGTGTCTTTCTGTTGGGGAAGGGGCGACGTATGGGCTGGCAGTTCCTGGATTGAGGTGGCAGTTGTTTGATCGGTGTTGTGTCCAAATCATATTGTATTAGTCACATGCGTCGAATACAACAAGTGCAGACTTAACAGTTAAATGCTTACTAACCAACAATGCAGTTACAAAAATAAATATGAATATGAATAATAGATAAAAGTAACAAGTAATTAAAGAAAAACTGTAAAATAACAATAGCGAGACTATATACAGGGGGGTAATGATACAGAGTCAATGTGCGGAGGCACCGGTAAGTTGAGGTAGTATGTACATGTAGGTAGTGTTATTAAAGTGACTGCATAGATGACAAGAGTAGCAGTGGTGTAAAGAGGGGGTGAGGAGGTGGTGGGGGGCACTGCAAATAGTCTGGGTAACCATTTGACTAGATGTTCAGGAGTCTTATGGCTTGGGGGTAGAAGCTGTTTAGAAGCCTCTTGGACTTAGACTTGGTGCTCCAGTACCACTTGCCGTGCAATAGCAGAGAGAACAGTCTATGACTAGGGTGGCTGGAGTCTTTGACAATTTTAGGGCCTTCCTCTGACACCGCCTGGTATAGAGGTCCTGGATGGCAGGAAGCTTGGCCCCAGTGATGAACTGGGTCGTAGGCACAACCCTCTGTCATGCCTTGCGTTTGGAGGCCGAGCAGTTTCCATACCAGGCAGTGATGCAACCAGCTCTCGATGGTGCAGCTGTAGAATCTTTTGAGGATCTGAGGACCCATGCAAAATATTTTCAGTCTCCTGAGGGGGAATAGGTTTTGTCATGCCCTCTTCATGACTGTCTTGGTGTGCTTGGACCATGTTAGTTTGTTGGTGATGTGGACACCAAGGAACTTGAAGCTGTCAACCTGCTCCACTGCAGCCCGTTGATGAGAATGGTGGCTTACTCGGTCCTCTTCTTCCTGTCGTCCACAATCATCTCCTTTGTCTTGATTACTTTGAGGTAGAGGTGGTTGTCCTGGCACCACATGGCCAGGTCTCTGACCTCCTCCCTATAGGCTGTCTCATCATTGTCGGTGATCAGGCCTACCACTTGTGTCCTCTGCAAATTTATTGATGGTGTTGGAGTCGTGCCTGGATGCAGTCATGAGTGAACACGGAGTACAGGAGGGGACCGAGCATGCACTCCTGAGGGGCCCCTGTGTTGAGGATCAGCGTGGCGGATGTGTTATTACCTACCCTTACCACCTATGGGGCAGCCCATCAGGAAGTCCAGGATCCAGTTGCAGAGGTAGGTGTTTATTCCCAGGGTCCTTAGCTTATTGATGAGCTTTGAGGGCACTATGGTGTTAAATGCTGAGCTGTAGTCAATGAATAGCATTCTCACAAAGGTGTGGATCTGTTGGGGCGGTATGCAAATTGGAGTGGGTCTAGGGTTTCTGGGATGATGGTGTTGATGTGAGCCATGACCAGCCTTTCAAAGCACTTCATAGCTACAGACGTGAGTGCTACGGGTCGGTAGTCATTTAGGCAGGTTACCTTAGTGTTCTTGAGCACAGGGACTATGGTGGTCTACGTAAAACATGTTGTTATTACAGACTCAGACAGGGAGAGGTTGAAAATGTCAGTGAAGACACTTGCCAATTGGTCAGTGCATGCTCGCAGTACACGTCCTGGTAATCCATCTTGCCCTGCGGCCTTGTGAATGTTGACCTGTTTAAAGGTCTTACTCACATCGGCTGCGGAGAGCATGATTAGTCTTCCGAAACTGCTGGTGCTCTCTTGTATGTTTCAGTGTTATTTGCCTCGAAGCAAAAGTATCTATTCTTTCCATTAAATCTTTGACCAATCTCTGTCATGCTCACAGACCTGGTGGAGTAGCATGAATTTCAAGTAATTAGCAACCAAGCAGTTGTGATTTCAAATCCCAAGTGAAATATAGTCACAATTAACCAGCATTCAGCAGCATACTGTCCTTTTACAGCAATAACACCTTAATTCAGTAACTTGTTGTTGTTTACCTTACTTCCACTGCAACCAGTAGCCTGTAGTGTACCGTCAAATTACAGGATTTAAAAAAAAGTGCTGTCATGTCTTTGGTATCATTAAACTGAAGACTTATTTTTATCAAATACATTCTCTGTAATTATTATTATGTGGTTAAACTAACCTTAATCATGTAAATGTAATTAACTAGGAAGTCGGGGCACAAAGGAATATATTCAGATTACAAAATTATAATTTTCCAAAAAAACTTTCAGATATTTTAATATTGTAAATTGTTGGTTATCTGCATGAACCCAGTCTTCACTATGAGTCTATATGACTATACTATGACTATACTATGACTATACATCAATTGTCTTAAATTTTTTAGGTAGTTAGTAAATAAATGATCACAGAAATGCATAAACAAACGAACAGTAGATATAGTTACAAGGAAATGATAGCGGAGTTTCCTTAGTGGGATAAATGGGAATTGATGGGAAATGATGTAAATATATCACTAGCCACTTTAAACAATGCTACCTTATATAATGTTACTTACCCTACATTATTCATCTCATATGCATACGTATATACTGTACTCTATATCATCGACTGTATCCTTATGTAATACATGTATCACTAGCCACTTTAAACTATGCCACTTTGTTTACATACTCATCTCATTTGTACATACTGTACTCAATACCATCTACTGTATCTTGCCTATGCTGCTCTGTACCATCACTCATTCATATATCCTTATGTACATATTCTTTATCCCCTTACACTGTGTACAAGACAGTAGTTTTGGAATTGTTAGTTAGATTACTTGTTATTACTGCATTGTCGGAACTAGAAGCACAAGCATTTCGCTACACTCGCATTAACATCTGCTAACCATGTGTATGTGACAAATAAAAATTTGATTTGATTTGATTTGATTTGATTTTAAACCGGTATCGCGGCTTGGTGGACAAAAAAGACACTACAATGTTGATAATTATAACAATTGAAATGCTAACCCTTTGCACATGAACGCTCACTCATTCGGGAATAATTGCAATCAATATATATATTTACGCTCAGTGTGTCGTCGTGGTCTCTGTTGGAAAGTTTGTTTCTGTTGGAGAGTTTGTCCACCCTCTCACTCTCTGCCGTGGTTAGAATGGATAGTTCAGAGTAACATTCAGCAATGTTGTTATAGAATAGATGTTTCAGCGGTTGAGGGTCTTCGCGTTCAATGATACTGAATTCCTAGCTGCAGAATAGTAATTAGTATCAAAGATCGGTTCTTATTCTGTCTGTTCGATAGTCTCAGAGTTTAACCACGTGGTATGGTTAAGAATTCAGCAATCGTCTGAAACCTTAGCCCTCTCGTGGTTATCGAGGTAAGCTGGTCTCTACTCAAACCTTAGCCCTCTCGCAATTGAGAGAAGCATGGTCTGAAGATAAATTCCCAAGGTGGGGGTTATATTCGTAAGAACAGAAAGGGGCTGTCCCACGACGCCAGATCAATGTATGTGCTCATGGGGCAGACCTATGATTTAGTTAACTCCAACTCCCTTTGGAGTTTTCCTTCATTAAACTCGCTGTACCCAAAGAGTGCAACGTCATGACTGTGTATTTCATGGCATAAAAGGAAACATGTCAGAGAGGTAAAGAACAGGATGGTTCTTCACAACCATCACAGCTGTCCCGCCCTGAACGTAGAGAGCGTTTTATGTCTCAATTTTGGTTTGGTCAGTGTGTGATTTGGGTGGGTAGTCTATGTTCTTTGATTTTCTATTTCTATGTGTTTGGCCGTTGTGTGGTTCTCAATCAGAGGCAGCTGTCTATCATTGTCTCTGATTGAGAACCATACTTAGGTACCCTTTTCCCCCACCTGTTTTGTGGGAAGTTAACTTTGACTTTGTTCAGGGCACATAGCCCAAAGCTTCACGGTTTGGCTTTGTTCTTTGTTTTGTCGGTGTCATTTTTAATAAAGAGAAAATGTACGCTTACCATGCTGCACCTTGGTCCAGTCCTTCAGCCAGCTGTGACAGAACTTCCCACCACCAACGGACCAAGCAGCATGGTAAGGTGGACTCCTGGACATGGGACGACGTTCTGGACGGCAAGGGAGTCTACACATGGGAGGAGATCCTGGCGGGAAGTGATCACCTTCCATGGGAACAGGTGGAGGCAGCTAGGAGAGCAGAGGCAGTCAGAGAAAGGAACCAGCGGTATGTGGGAACACGGCTGGCAAGGAAGCCCGAGAGGCAGCCCCAAATAATTTTGGGGGGGGCACACGGGGAGTGTGGCAGAGTCAGGAAGCAGACCTGAGCCAACTCCCCGTGCTTACCGTGGAGAGCATGGGACTGATCAGGCCCCGTGCTATGGGGTGATGTTCACGGTGTCGAGGCGGAGCATTCACAGGCCGGTGTGCTCGGTGCCAGCGTCCCGCATTTGCCGGGTGTAAGCTGGCATCCAGCCAGAACGGGTGGGGCCACCTCTGCGCTCGAGACCACCAGTGCGCCTCCATGGCCCAGTGTATCCGGTGCCTCGGCCAAGGAAGAGGCCTCCTGGATGTCTCCCCAGCCCGGTGAGTCCTGTGACTGCTCCCAGAGCCAGGTCTCCTGTGCGTCTCCGAAGCCCGGTGAGTCCTGTGTCTGCCAGAGTCTCCCTCCTGTCCGAATCTGCCAGAGTCTCCCTCCTGTCCGGAGCTGCCAGAGTCTCCCTCCTGTCCGGAGCTGCCAGAGTCTCCCTCCTGTCCGGAGCTGCCAGAGTCTCCCTCCTGTCCGGAGCTGCCAGAGTAAAAAAATAAAAAATACAGTAGAAGATAAATAAATAGGTTTGTCCTTGCCCTCGTCCCCTTCTTACTCTCACTCCTCTTCCTCTAACTCTCTCTTCAAAATTGGCTTCCATTGTTGCCTATTTATAGTGCTCAAGCTCTGATTTCTAAGTGAAGAAATTAGCTAGGTGTTGTCACACGTCAGCACTGGGTGTAGGTAATCTGTAAATGAGTGTGGCATTTGGAATGGCAGTGTTTTCCAAACGAAACACAAGACCTGTTAGTTTTGAATGATGTGTCTAATGTAGAGAACTGTGTTTAGTGTTTTGCAAAAGTGTGTTTTACACTTGCAAACTGAGTGTAAAGCAGATAATGTGCTTGCAGTTTTGCAGACTTGGTTTGAAGATCAGGACATGAGTTAATGGTTTCACTGAGTGTGCCTCAAGTACCACTTTTAGTGTGTAAGCGATTGTGAAAAACTGTAATCTGAGAGTGGTTACATTTCTCCAGGCCCATCCCTCAGCTTTTTACCAAAACAGAGGCGGGGTGGCTGTTTTGTTATTGTCTCATCTGTGTATTTTCCCTTTAAACAGCTGCATTGTATTATTATATGTAGTTGAAAGCGATGGGTTAGAAGAAGCCTACATAACCAACCCTTGAAGTAAAACGTAGCATCCATATGTCAATTTTGATATTGATTTATCTTGTAATAGATGTCGCTCAATTGGTAACATTCATGTTTGTGTTCTTCTACTGTCTCTTAAGGGGAAAGCAATCTAAAAGTAACTGAATATAATCAGATTACATTACTGAGTTTGGGTAATCCAAAAGTTACGTTACTAATTTTAAAAAATGGACTAGTAACTAGTAACTATAACGGATTACATTTAGAAAGTAACCTACCCAACCCTGGTCTGTTACCTGTGTGAAGCAGGATATGAAATCTGACACCACTTGAAGCTGGGATGTCAATCTTATCATTTAATTCGCTCTTCCGACTGTCCATAAACTCATGGCTGAACCTTATATCACAGCCACTAAAAGCAAATATGCCTGGAATCAATACATCATAATGCAGCAGGAGAGAGTGGTTTTATTACTGTAGCACATATAGAGATTGATTTATTGCCAGTAATTTAAAATATTTCACAGATTTTAAACAAAACAACACTTTCTCTTTGTTAAAGACGGACAAGATTAATGAGATTTCAGGAAGCCAAGCTAGATCTCTGTGAGACGTTCACAGCGATCGGGGCAGAAGTTTTGATCAAGAGAGACGTTTAGAAAATATGCACATTTTCTCTAACAATAAATAAACAAATATGTATTTTACAATTATAAGGAAGGTGAAATCTTATACTTAGTAATTTTATAAATACTATATTTAGACAAAAATGTCACTTCAAGCCTTATTCATACAGTTTTGTTAAAAAGGAAATACGTCATATAAAATATTACATATTTTTATCATATTTGTACTGTGTACTTGAGCTTGTGTCCTCAAATGTGACTACACCTCTGCAATTTACAACTAATTTTACCAGAAAGGTGAGATGTTAACCTTTCTTGGACTATTACTAGTTATTATTACTAATAACTAGCATTACTAGCATTACTATTACATTTAAGAGTTAAATTTGATTCTTTGTAAGTCTGTTTCTCTATAGTGACCCGTTTGTGTTTCAAAATAATCCATTTTTATAGAGAGCTTTGTGAGACATATGATAACGTCTAAAGGTCATCAAATTCCTCCAGTTTCCTTTGACAGCCGCCTTGGAAAAGGTGAACATGAAAGGTAGCTTATCTGTCAGGTCTGTTTGTCTGTCAGGGCTCTTCAACCCTGTTCTTGGAGTCCTACCATCCTGTAGATTTTCAGTTCAACCCTAATCTAGCGCACCTGATTCTAATAATGAGTTAGTTTATAAGCTGAATCGGGTTAGTTATAACTGGGGTAGGTGAGAAAATCTGAAGTGCCGACGACAGTTTACTGTGTGTGTGTCTTCATCCTGGCTGACACCATTACAGACGCCCAAGGGGAGATGAAGCCTGAGCTCCTACTGGTCCTGGGCCTCCTAAGTGCCCCCATATCCCCTCATCCAGGTGTGTGTGTGTCTGTGGGCATCCTAAGTGTGCCCATATCCCCTCATCCAGGTGTGTGTGTGTGTCTATGGGCATCCTAAGTGTGCCCATATCCCCTCATCCAGGTGTGTGTGTGTCTATGGGCATCCTAAGTGTGCCCATATCCCCTCATCCAGGTGTGTGTGTGTGTCTATGGGCATCCTAAGTGCGCCCATATCTCCTCTAGAGTAGGGATGAAAGATGGTAACATTGAGATCAACCAACATAGAAAACATGTTAGATTGGTGCGTTAAAATCAAAAATGATTCAGTCAAAAAGAGGGCAGTTCACACACAAAACAGACAAACTCCAAAATGTTCATTTTGTGACTTTTACTGTGTTTCTTTTCTTGTTTGGAGGCGCATGGTGAAATATATTTATTTCAGTCTAAGCCAAACTCGGCCTACGGAACCCCAAGGACTGAGTTGTTTTTTTGCCCTAACACACACACACAAAAAAAGATCAGCTTTGTAGTGCTAGGTCAAAAACCAAAATGTGCACCCCTTGGGGTTCAGAGGACTGAATTTGGGAAACCTTGGTGTAAGCCTTCTACAGTGTGTGTGAAGGAGTGCTCAACCATTATTTAGATACAAATATACTGATCAATAATATAAACACAACATGCAACAATTGAAACAATTTTACTGAGGTACAGTTCATATAAGGAAATCAGTCAATTAAAATAAATTAGCCCTAATCAAGGGATTTCACATGACTGGGCAGGGGCGCAGCCATGGGTGGGCCTGGGAGGGCATAGACCCACCCACTGGGGAGCCAGACCCAGCCAATCAGAATGAGTTTCATCACCTGTCCGGGTGGCTGGTCTCCGACCATCCCACAATTGAGGAAGCTGGATGTGGAGGTCCTGGGCTGGTGTGGTTACATGTGGTCTGCGGTTGTGAGGCTGGTTGAACGTACTGCCAAGTTCTCTAAAATTACATTAGAGGCAGCTTATGGTAGAGAAAATCACATTAAATTATCTGGCAACAGCTCTGGTGGACATTCCTGCAGTCAGAATGCCAATTGCACGCTCCCTCAACATCTGTTGCATTGTGTTGTGTGACAAAATATGAACATTTTAGAGTGGCCTTTTATTGTACCCAGCACAAGGTGCTACTGTGTAATGATCTTGCTTCTTGATACGCCACACCTGTCAGATGGATGGATTGTCTTGGCAAAGGAGAAATGCTCACTAACAGGGATGTAAACAAATTTGTCCATAACGTTTTAGAGAAATAAGCTTTGTGCGTATGGAACATTTCTGGGATCTTTTATTTCAGCTCATGAAACATGGGACCAACACTTTACATGTTGAGTTTATACACCCTGTTTTGCAATGAAGGTCTACAGTAGCCTTGACAGCATTCTGTCGGAGGTCAGCTAACTTTGTCCTCCTCTGGGTGTTTTGACTTCAATACAAAACCTAGGACGCTCGTGGTTCTCACCCCCTTCCATAGACTTACAGTACACAGTAATTATGACAACTTCCGGAGGATGTTCTCCAACCTATCAGAGCACTTGCATCATGAACTGACATGTTGTCCACCCAATCAAAGGATCATAGAATGGGGTCTAATACTGAATGCATAACCTACAGCTAGCTAGCACTGCAGTGCATAAAATGTGGTGAGTAGTTGACTCAAAGCGAGAGCAAGATTATAGTTGAACAGTTTTGACAAATTAATTTATTCAAACATGAAGGAGATGCAAGAGAGAGAGAGAAACACAGAAAGAGAGCGGTTTGTTGTCATTTTTTCCACTTTCACTTACTTTGCTAGCGAATGCAGGTAGCTAGTCTAGTTTATACAAACAGCCGGCGCAAACCGAGGGATGCTATGTTAGCTAGCTGGTTATGACTATCCAACACTGGAACTCTTCCAAGTCAAGGTATGTTTTGGGTTTTACTAATTAACTGCTAAATTGCTTACTGACTGTACACTGTACTGCATGATTGTAGCGGGTTTACTAACGCATTAGTTCTATTAGCTATGTTGACTATGATGTTACTTTAGCTAATATGGTGACAATGATGTAGGCTGTGTTTTGAGGTTAGTGGTTATGATATGAAGGCTTTGCTTGGAAAGTTTTTTTTATCTGGTCACAACTGTGTTGTGCATTGAAGTCTACAAGTGAAGGGAAAAGGTGAGTGGAGGAGAGCTTGTAGATGCGAGAAGGAATACAATGAGCTGTTTGTATGTGGCTATGAAAGTGAACTGTTTGTGTGTGATCAGGGGTGTATTAATTCTGCTGATTATGTTGAAAAACGTTTCTTAAACGGAAAAAAACGTAACGAAACGGGGATAAACAAACCTGAATTTGTATAATAGAAACTCTCGTTTGCAACTGTTGAAATAATGATTGCACACTAGATCAGCTAGATGCAGGCAAGAGTGTGCAAGGCGGTATTGAATGTGTAGCATTCAAGCAAAACATCTGTACATGTGTCACTTATCTTTCACCTCAAATCTTTCTCTCGAGCTATGTGCACCTACGTTGTAAACTTTCATTCATAGGCTAGTTCGTAGCAACCTCATGATGGCTATAGGGAAAATTCAAATATCATAGTAGCCTAAACCTATCGATGTTACATTGAACAGCCGCATATACCCCCCCCCCCCCCCCATTTGACTCTATGTAAACTGGAAACCACATATCCTGAGGCTGCATTTATTGTAGCTGGGGGTTTTAACAAGGCTAATCTGGAAAAAAAATTCTATCAGCATATCGATTGTGCAACCAGGGCTGGTAAAACCCTAGATTATTGTAATTCTAACTTCCGTGATGCATATAAGGCCCTTCCACGCCCTCCATTCGGTAAAGCTGACCACGACTCCATTTTGTTGCTCCCTGCATATAGACAGAGACTAAAACAGAAAGCTCCCACACTCAGGTCTGTTCAACGCTGGTCCAACCAATCTGATTCCACGATTCAAGATTGCTTCGATCACGTAGACTGGGATATGTTCCCAAACAACAACATTGACGAATATGCTGATTCGGTGAGCGGGTTTATTAGCAAGTGCATCGGCGATGTCGTACCCACAGCAACTATTAAAACATTCCCAAACCAGAAACCGTGGATTGATGGCAGCATTCGCACAAAACTGAAAGCGCGAACCACTGCTTTTAATAAGGGCAAGGTGACCGGAAACATGACCAAATACAAACAGTGTAGCTATTCCCTCCGCAAGGCAATCAAACAAGCTAAGCGTCAGTATAGAGACAAAGTAGAGTCGCAATTCAACGGCTCAGACACGAGAGGTATGTGGCAGAGTCTACAGTCAATCACGGACTATAGAAGAAAACCAGCTCCATTGCGGACCAGGATGTCTTGCTCCCAGACAGACTTTGCTCGCTTTGAAGACACTACAGTGCCACTGATATGGCCCGCTACCAAAACCTGCGGGGTCTCCTTCACTGCAGCCGAGGTGAGCAAAACATTTAAACGTGTCAACCCTTGCAAGGCTGCAGGCCCAGAAGGCATCCCCAGCCACATCCTCAGAGCATGCGCAGACCAGCTGGCTGGTGTGTTCATGGACATATTCAATCAATCCCTATCCCAGTCTGCTGTCCCCACATGCTTCAAGATTGTTCCTGTTCCCAAGAAGGCAAAGGTAACTGAGCTAAATGACTACCGCCCCGTAGCACTCACTTCTGTCATCATGAAGTGCTTTGAGAGACAAGTCAAGGACCATATCACCTCCACCCTACCCGACACCATAGACCCACTCCAATTTGCTTACCGCCCCAACAGGTCCACAGACGACCCAATCACACTGCACACTGCCCTAACCTATCTGGACAAGACTTATGTAAGAATGCTGTTCATCGACTACAGCTCAGCATTTAACATCATAGTACCCTCCAAACTCGTCATTAAGCTTGGGTCTTGACCCTGGGTCTCGACCCCGCCCTGTGCAACTAAGTCCTGGACTTCCTGACGGGTAACAACATCTCCACCCCGCTGATCCTCAACACTGGGGCCCCACAAGGGTGCGTTCTCAGCTCTCTCCTGTACTCCCTGTTCACCCACGACTGTGTGGCCATGCACGCCTCCAACTCAATCATCAAGTTTGCAGACGACACTACAGTGGTAGGCTTGATGACCAACAACGACGAGACGGCCTACAGGGAGGAGGTTAGGGCCCTCGGAGTGTGGTGGAATTAAAATAACCTCACACTCAACGTCAACAAAACAAGAGAGATTATAGTAGACTTCAGGAAACAGCAGAGGGAGCACCCCCCTATCCACATCGACGGGACAGTAGTGGAGAGGGTAGAAAGTTTTAAGTTCCTCGGCGTACACATCACGGACAGACTGAAATGGTCCACCCACACAGATAGTGTGGTGAAGAAGGCGCAGCAGCGCCTCTTCAACCTCAGGAGGCTGAAGAAATTCGGCTTGTCACCAAAAACACAAAAACTTTTACAGATGCACAATCAAGAGCATCCTGGCGGACTGTATCACCGCCTGGTACGGCAACTGCTCCTCCGCCCATAACCGTAAGGCTCTCCAGAGTGTAGTGAGGTCTGCACAAGGCATCACCGGTGGCAAACTACCTGCCCTCCAGGACACCTGCACCACCCAATGTCACAGGAAGGCCAAAAAGATCATCAAGGACAACAACCACCCGAGCCTCTGCCTGTTCACACCACTATCATCCAGAAGGCGAGGTCAGTACAGGTGCATCAATCCTATAGAACATTTGTGGGCAGAACTGAAAAAGCGTGTGCGAGCAAGGAGGCCTACAAACCTGACTCAGTTTCACCAGCTCCGTCAGGAGGAATGGGCCAAAATTCACCCAACTTATTGTGGGAAGCTTGTGGAAGGCTACCTGAAACATTTGACCCAAGTTAAACAATTCAAAGGCAATGCTACCAAGTATTAATTGAGTGTATGTAAACTTCTGACCCATTGGGAATGTGATGAAATAAATAAAAGCTGAAATAAATCATTCCCTCTGCTATTATTCTGACATTTTACATTCTTAAATAAAGTGGTGATCCTAACTGACCTAAGACAAGGATTCTTTACTAGGACTAAATGTCAGGAATTGTGATAAACTGAGTTGTAATGTATTTGGCTAAGGTGTACGTAAACTGTAAACAACTGTAATCAACCATTTAAAACATATTTTACATACCAGCTTTAAAGTCAATTTGGATTAAATACAAATGTTTCCTCAATCTACACACGACACCCCATAATGACAAGCGAAAAACGTTTTTTGAAAACAGATTTGATTTTTGCAAATTTATAAAACAGAAATAACATAAATACCTTATTTACATAACTATATTGAGACCCTTTGCTATAAGACTCGAAATAGAGCCCAGGTGCATCCTGCTTCCAATGATCATCCTTGAGATGTTTCTACAACTTGATTGAGTCCACCTGTGATAAATTCAATTGATTGGACATGATTTATAAAGGCACATATCTGTCTATATAAGGTCCCACAGTTGACAAGTGTCATGACGTTGCCCTGTTGGTGAGGTTTACCCCCATAAATGTATTTCCCCCTTTCCTCTACAGAGTGTCTCTTGGAATGCCCTCTGTTAACATAGAGAGAGTCTGAAAACATCAAAATGTTGGGGACTAGAACCATGTTTCGGTAATCCAACCAGTTGAAAATATGCGTTGGTACTTAAAGAATATGATGTCAGATCACTTGTCATCTGAGACATTATTACTGATGATAGGATGACATAAACTGTATCTTGGAAAGTCTACACATTCTAGTTATTAGATTCACATGGAATTGGTGTGCAATTTAAATGTTTAAATATGGAACTATTTGTGAAAAGATTAAATTAATTTTAGCTTCTAAATGAGAGAATGGTTTTCATAGAGTAAAAACTCTGCTCACTCAGTGGCCCTGCCCAAGTGAACAGACGTTGGTTGTAAACTATGAAACACACCCTTCTCTCCACCACTATATAACCCTTTACAAATATGTAACATTTTTAGGCTGTAACCTAACAAAATGTCAAGGGGTCTGAATACTTTCCGAATGCACTGTATATATACACCATATAAAACACTCACTCATGCACACACACAAAACCCACACACATTCACATACACTACATACGCACCAATGGCGGTCAGTGCTGTTTAAGGTGAGGGAAGATGATACTTTATTTTATGAACATAACCTTATTTCTATTACAGCATACTGTCATTCATATTATATTCACCCAGCTTAATGTAACATCGACAGGTTTAAGCTACTACATGATGCTTTTCCCTGTACTCATCATGAGGTTGCTACAACCTAGCCTATGATTTAAAGAAAGTTTACAATGCAGGTGCACACAGGTTGAGAGAAAGATTTGAGGTGACAGACTGACAGATAGTGACACATTAAATATTACACTCTTGCCTGCATCTAGCTGATCTAGAGTGTAATCACTAGTCCAGTTGCAAACAAGATTTTTTATTGAACATCTTCTAGATACATACAGTATCTTGCCCCCCTCTTAATTTCTTTCTTTCTTCCCTATTGGCCAGATGTTCACAACAAATAATGTCATTTCTGGAATGCCTTAAGTGTAGAAATACAGTATAGTAATCCAGACTGAACAATATTGTAAACAGCATTACAACCAAAACGAGAGGTATCTGTGTATGACACATGGAGAAATGGAAAACAAATGTAACCACTAAACATCTGGAAGTAAAGCCTGAGGGGAAAAGTGCATGCCAGAGAGGAGTGAGAGAAGGAAAGATTGAAACCTGTGGAAAGGGGAAATAAAAGAACATACAGATGTAAGATCTTAATTGGATCACCCTGCAACGCAGGACATTTTTTACTTGTAGTGTATTTGAAGTTTAAAAAGGTTTCTGAGGTTTGTAATTTCCACTTCTAAATTTCAGACTTGATTTTCTCTTACGAAAAATGTATCCATTAATTAATAATTCACAAAATTATTCACATATCCTGGTGATGGAATATTATTTTCTTGCTGTAGCAAACTGGCTCAAATGAAGATCCTATATCTGTACACTCAGCTTATTTACCAATCTAATTCCACCACTCTCTCAAACCAGATCAGGTGCACTGTAAACCCTAACGTGCTGATAAAACCTGTTGCACTTAATATATAGTACAGTTACTTAAAGTACAGTTACTTAAAGTTATTTTGTACTCATTACTCTAACCTATAGAGTCACTGTGACCCTGTAGGTGGTTCAGATTTGAGTTGTGTCAGTTCCTGTGTCAGTTCATCAAGTTCCGAGGAGAATGTTCCATGGGCACGCATTCGGATCTTATATTGACGCCTCCCACGTTCACACTTCATGTACGCTGTTGCTACTCTGTTTATTATATATCCTGATTGCCTAATCACTTTTACCCTTACCCACATATGCGTACTGTATTACTTTAATTACCTCAACTACTGTACTGTACCTTGTACCTTGCACATTGACTCAGTACTGGTACTCCTTGTAAATAGCCTCATTGTTTTTTTATTGTGTTACTATCTCCTTTTTTATTTAGCAAATATTTGTCTTCCTTTTAACTCAACGTTTTTCAGAAAGTCTACAGATGTTGTATTCCGCGAATCCGACTAATAACATTTGATTTGATGCACATCTCTCTCTCTCTCTCTCTCTCTCTCTCTTCTGTCTCATGCATATGGGTCTTTCTATAAACTAGGATACCAGTGAGGATTTCCTACACTGGACAACTTGTAACAGCTGTTGATAAGTCATTGATAATAATCTGCCAATTTGTTCACGTCATTACATTAAAATATAAGGGGGAATCATAACTATATTCAATAAAATGCACCAATTCATAAGTTCTCCAGCTCCCTTATAATTATTTGTGATTATGTTTTTTTTATCCGTTTTTGCAAGAGATGTGGCCACTTTCATTTGTTTGCCACCATTTCAATTGAAGGGGGTTGTGCTACTCTGCTGCAGTAAAAACCATGTGTGGTTATTATGAGGACGATAACATCTAATGTTGGCTTCAACTTGGCTTTCCAAACAAATCCTTCCATTAAAAAAGGAACCTGGTTTTTGGTCACTTTCTCATAATAAAAACAATGATGGTGAGATTAATGATACAGCTATTCATGGTCTTTATTATGTGTGCCTGTGTTGGCCAAATACTGTAGATTACAGAAATATCTCCATGCATGCATCCCATCTATGTATTTAGTCAGGCAATATCCACATTATTTGCACATATTTTAGAATGTAAAAATAATTTCAACATCAAGGCTTAAAAAATGCATTATTCTTAAAGTGGTGAAGTGGTACACTTCATGCATGCCTTTTGGGGAGGTGGGTTCTACAGTATATTAGGCCCTATATGTACAATTATATAAATTATACAATTGTATTACATTGAGGTCCTTGAAAATTACAATTAAGTGCTTGAAAAAGTCCCTGAAAGTCCTTGAATTTGACTTGCCAATGTCTGTATGAACCCTGCTTAAAGGATGTATAATCCTAGGTCTATGTTGTTGCACAGGTGGAGCTATGGGCTAATTTGCATATATTCACTTTTATTTCTTTAAGTACACATGAAGAACTGCATTTAATTATTATTATTTGTTTTTTTTTCAAACCATTTTGAAATGTTTATCCCAATGTCACACATTGGCCCCATTTATGTATAGAAAGACCCATATGCACACATGATATTAGTGTTCTGTTATTAAAAGGGACTTTGTGTCTCATGGCCAAGAGTTGGTTATGATTACACACTGTCCTTACTTTCCCTGTTCCTCCAGTCCCACTGTGATCTTCATTCTGATCTACTGGTTGCATCACCACCTGGTATGGAAACTGCTCGGCCTCAGACCGCAAGGCACTACAGAGCGTAGTGCGTATGGCCCAGTAAATTGTTTGGGACAAGCTTCCTGCCATTCAGGACCTCTATAACAGGCGGTGTCAGAGGGAGACCCTAAAAATTGTCCAATTCCAACCACTCTCTGCTACGGCAAGTGGTACCGGAGCACCAAGTCTAGGTCCAAAAGGCTTCTTATTAACAGCTTCTACCCCCAAGCCATAAGACTCCTGAACAGCTAATCAAAGTGCTACCCAGACCCCTCTTTTACGCTGCTGCTACTCTCTGTTTATTATCTATCCATGGTCACTTTAACTCTGTCTGCATGTGCATATTACCTCAATTACCCCGACTAACCGGTGCCCCCACATATTGACTCTGTACTGGTACCCCCTGTATATAGCCTCCCTATAGCTATTGTTATTTTACTGCTTTTTGTTATTTTAAATGTTTTTTTTTTGTCTATTTTTTACTTAACACAGTTTTTTTCTTCACTTCTTAAAGCATTGTTGGTTAAGGGCTCCTAAGTAAGCATTTCACTGTAAGGTCTACACCTGTTGTATTTGGCGCATGTGACAAAACATTTGATTTGATTTGATTGTTAGAGTTTACAGTGGACCCATCAAACCCGGCAAAAATCTGCTGTCCGTTCTACAGCTTGCTGACAGGAAGTGACAAACTGTGTTCATATCCTTTCCTCCTTCCTCCTGTGTGTGCATTATGCGTGCGTGCATGCATGCATGCGTGTGTGTCTCTCAGGGTGTCGTATTGAGTGGGATGAAGTGAGGTGCTAACATCCATTCTTTCTGTGTGGGTGCGTGTGTGTGTGCATGCATGCCTCTGTGTGCGTTTCTCAGGGTGTCGTACGGAGTGGGATGAGGTCAGGTGCTGGTACCGGGCTGATGTGGGCCAGATTGTCAATGTGTCTTGCTCAGACATCTCCCAGCTCTTCGCCAACAAAGGTAATGATGTCCAACCTTTCACCTTTAACTTTGACACTATCCTTTGATCTTTGAGCGATTTGTCCCTGAGCAGTTTTCCCTAGACAATATGCCTCTGCTTCTGCTTACCCTTTAGGGTCTATAGGCTGGGTAATGGCATATGCATTTTGTGACAACTGCTGATGTAAAAAATAACTTTATAAATACTTTTCATAGATTGATTGATTGACCTTTAAACATGGCCTTAACCCACACATCACAGTGGGGAGAAGTTTATATAAGCAGAACCAATGTAGCTTCTGAAGAGGTGTAAGGAAGGATGTCAGTATGTGTGTGTTTCCTGATCATTCCACTGATGTAAATCGAAAGATCAGAGGTGAAAGCTTCTACTGTTGCTATTAGTTGGGTCATTAATAGCGCATGCAAACACTAAAGATATGAATCAGTTGGCGAATAAAGGCTTCTGCATGCTTCAGTTCGACAGGTGCATACCCAAACTCGTATTAGTTAACCGCCAGAGCATTTCTTTATGCTCCTTTGGCACAAAACTACCTCCATACTTCCATTGGTTTGTACGGGTTACCGTCAGACGAGTCCCGTGACACTCGTGGAGGTTGTAGAGAAAAATGGAGAACGCCATCATGTTCGTGAGAGTCTCCACTTTCCATAGTGGTTTGTAGCTCAAAAGGTTCGGACGCTGTAGACAGATGTTGGCACATCAGCGATACCAACTTCAGACGAGTCCCGTAGAGCAAAACACAGTACGTTAGCCAGCAATACACAACATGGGTTCCAGTAGACAAACTAAAGTTAGCTAGGTGGCTTGCAGGAAAAACAACTTACTTAGCTAGCCAACGTATTCCACCTGCACTCTTGGTGCTGGCATCGGCTGTAGCTGAGCTTCTAGCTAAATCCAACATTTTTTATCAAGTCCTCTTTGCTATATTCTGGTTGAAACATGTATGGTTGAATGTCACCATGTAGCTGATAAAATAGAACATACAGAAATGCTCCATTGTCAATTTCATGTTGATGAGAGGAATCACTTGAAGCCATTGCGGTCTGGTCAGTTCTTTCAGTTTTGCCCAAAGGATTGTGTTGTTAGTGTAAGGCTTTTCAAAATAGCCCACCTTGTGGGAGGGATGGGGCCAGAACACAAAGCACCCACCCCACACGAGTTGTCGTCTTTCAGAGACTGCAAACAAAAGGTTCAGCTTAAGCAATGCATCCGCCTATAGGAACATCTCTGAAATATGTCCAATTAATATATTGAACAAGTCCAACCATATCTACACGCACAAAACAAATAGTGCAATCAGGATAACATACAGCCTTTGTGAAATGCCACAAAGCAGGACAAAAAAAAATTCAGATCTCGCACCTCCCCTAGACCTGCCTTCCTCCTGGTCAATTATGTGTGAAACACATCTCACTGACCTAGAAATGCCTCGGACATTATGAAAACAAGCCTAGATTTCCCCAGGGTGAAATTCCCCTTGAAGGGGACAAGGTGACATCACCTTAACTCTAATTTTATAACACCAATGGTAACATGATATTCTATTACCTAATTTAAATAAGTACCGCCTTGGAGAAGGCATGTTTGCACAGGGGCGTGATATAAATAGCTGGATAGCTACTCTACTGGTGCCAAAATTTGACTGTAGGGTGTCAGCAAATACAATTAACAGTTTACCCTATTAATGTGTGGCAAAGATACTTATATACTGTATTTCCCCTTTCATCTGTGTCTTATATTAGCTAGTTAGGGTCCTGGGGTGCTAGGTCTTCAGGCTGTATGGAACCAAAGGAGGGGAGGGGTCGTTAACACCAACGCAGCTGTCAAATCAACACATCTGTCAGTGCTGCTGTGAACTGCGTCACAAAAGACATGCCAAATAGGATCTGTTTAAAAAAATCGTTGATACCTGTAGCTAGGTATACATCCAATTTGTGACATATTTTCATTTCAATATTCAAAAATCTGTATAAAACAAAATGCGCATTTTACCAGCAGAGGTTTTTCCATCAAGCTGACTTTTTACGGTTGAAAGACTGTGCGTGATAACATATTGCACATAAAAATAACTTTTGCCGTTAAATTCAATGGAAAATGATCAAATCAAATTTGATTGGTTACATACACATTAGGTTAGCAGATGTTATTGTGGGTGTTGCGAAATGCTTGTGCTTCTAGTTCCGACAGTGCAGCAATATCTAACAAGTAATCTAACAATTCCACAACAACTACCTAATACACACAAATCTAAGTGAAGGATTGGAATAAGAATATATGAGTATAAATATGTGGATGAGCAATGACAGAGCGACATAGGCAAGATGCAATAGATGGTATAAAATACAGTATATAGCCTCCCGGGTGGCGCAGTGGTTAAGGGTGCTGTACTGCAGCGCCAGCTGTGCCAACAGAGACTGGAGCCCAGGCTCTGTCGTAACCGGCCGCGACCGGGAGGGATAACCTTGTCTCATCGCGCACCAGCGACTCCTGTGGCGGGCCGGGCGCAGTGCGCGCTAACCAAGGTTGCCAGGTGCACCAGAGACTCTGTGTTTCCTCCGACACATTGGTGCGGCTGGTTTGGATGCGCGCTGTGTTAAGAAGCAGTGCGGCTTGGTTGGGTTGTGTATCGGAGGATGCATGACCTTCGTCTCTCCCGAGCCTGTACGGGAGTTGTAGCGATGAGACAAGATAGTAGCTACTAAACAATTGGATACCACGAAATTGGGGAGAAAACAGGGTAAAATGTAAATAAAAAATATATATTAAAAAAATACAGTGTATACGTGCACATATGAGATGAGTAATGCAAGATATGTAAACATTATTAAAGTGGCATTATTAAAGTGACTAGTGATCCATTTATTAAAGTGGCCAATGATTTCAAGTCTGTATGTAGGCAGCAGCTTCTCTGTGTTAGTGATGGCTGTTTAACAGTCTGATGGCCTAGAGATAAAAGCCTTTTTTCAGTCTCTCGGTCCCAGATTTGATTCACCTGTACTGAACTTGCCTTCTGGATGGTAGCGGGGTGAACAGGCAGTGGCTCAGGTGGTTGTTGTCCTTGATGATCTTTTTGGCCTTCCTGTGACATCGGGTGCTGTAGGTGTCCTGGAGGGCAGGTAGTTTATAGTTTAAATACACGTTAACCCAAAGTTGATGTCCGCACCCCGTGGAAATCTAATTATCATAATAAAAAAATCCCCATCAAAATCCGTCGGGTGAAAGCTATAGATATCTGGGGGGGTTTTGCACTGGATGTGCGCACAAGTGTCTTGGGACTCGTCTGAAGTCGGGACAGCCGATCTGACAAACTTCTTCAGTAGTGTCTGAACAGTTTGGGCTACATACTAATATAACCCCTCTGTGGAAAGGTGAGACTCTCACAAATACGTACAAGTTGTTTTGCTCTAGGACGCTCACAGGCCTCATAAGACTCTGACAGTCCCCCGGTACCAGCTGAATAAATGTATGGAAGTATATATGGAGTCCCAAATATAAGAGGTTCAATGTACATGTAAAATAAATACATGAAATAAAAATGTTTCCTGATCTTATATCTCTCAGATATAGGACAGACACTTCAGAAACAACTTTTTGTAGATATTTTTTGTACTTCAAGGGGTCTTAATAATCTAAATCAAAATGATTAAATGACCTTCGTAAAACAAGTAGAACCACCCCGGCTTAGACAGGGCTTAGACTGTTTTGGGTTAATTGAGTTTCCATCGCATTTTCAACTATACTGATGGTTTTGTCACAAAAACTGTTGCATTGTCAAGCAAATGTGCCCACTCTGGTCTTGGCACATGCACTCTAGCAAACAGCTAGCATCATACAGTGCGGGTAGGCTACCTACATTATGAGATTGTTATGGATAAGAGGGATATCATTTGTTTTTGTCAAACGTCAGCCAAGCATCGATCATCATATCACCAGAATAAGAATTTTGGAAAGGAGCATCAAGCTCATCACCTTGCAAATTCAAAACCCTGTGAAGTTCATCATAACTTATTGAATCTGTTCCCTAATAAACTGCATGCTTTCCTAAGTCATAGTGGGAGGACCACACACAGCTTGACATAGGCGTTTCAAAGGGCTGTCAGTCAAGGTGAGCTCATGAATATAAGTTCCCGCCCACTCAGCCTTTCTTTTCAAACTTTCTGGTAGTTAGCAATGAGAGAACAAAATATTTTCAGAATGACTGTTCAGGACCTTTAATATTATACTGTAGAGGTGGAGGCCTATCATATTATTGAAGGTGTGGCTTATTGGAGACCAGGCTTTCAGATTTGTTGGCCACCCGTTAGATTAAATCTCATCATGTCAAGTTTGTACACGGCAAAATTTCAATTTACCTTAAATATTAAAGCATTTTACAATTGCTGATTATATATAGTAATAAAGGGACTTGAGGAACTCATACACCACTGTAAGCCTCACCAAAACGACAAAACTGATAGCATTCAATCATACAGTGGGATGAAAATGCAACCGAACATATGAACAGGAATGACATTTACTCCCACAGGTCAGGTAAAAAGATCTAGCTGAACACCACACCCTTACTAAGCCACGCCTCTAGTCCAGTGTTCCTCTAAGAACCTTTTGCTACATCGAAATGTTAAAGGTTTCTCAAAGAATGCCACAACTAACCAAAGATGCCAATATGAATCCATTGACTGCAGGGGTTCCTTGAGGATTTCCAGGGTTCCTTGAGTGACCACTAATTCTAGGAGTGTACACCAAAGAAAACAAACACTGTTATGGCCTCTCTCATGGCTCGTAAAATGGTTGACATTGGATAAGGTGTTTAAACATGATACATTCATCACTGTGCGTGTGTTTTATGTTCTTAAAACGACTACACTAAGAACGTCTCCATGGAGTCAGAAACACACTCTGTGGAAGTATGTGTGTGTTGACCAAAATGTATGTGTGAAGGCAGGGAAATATGTAGTCTGTTTGATATGTGTTAACCAACATTAATGGGTAAGTTTAGGGAAATATTCTGTGTTTTTTGGTGTGGAGGTTTGTGTATATGGCTTGTACTTCTCAATGACAGGAAGAGCAAAAGACGGAGAGTGTGTGTGCTTGTGAGAGAGGGAGATAAATATAAAAAATAAAAATGTAAAGAACAAGAGAAAGGGAAAAACCCCTTGAAGCATTATCTCAGTGAAACTTGAGCTTGGACTTAAACTTTAAGAGTGAGTGGGAGTAAAGGGCGGGGGTTGTCAATGTGAACGATGACCTCATAACTCAATTAAGAGTGGGAGCTAGCCTACAGAGCACTCCCTGGATTCCCTCCCCCGCAGACTCAGTCAACGATAAGTACACCAGAGGCACTTAGAGCCACGGAGGGAAAAATAAAGAAATAATCAAAAATCAAAGGGTTCAACTCTGAGTGAGGAGGAGTGTGAGGATGAGCATTATTGAAGCTTGTTAGCCACCATTGTTCAGTCTCTACTGTCCCTGGAGTTTTAGCCTTAGCCCTCAGTTATGCTATGCTACCGCTAGGCTAGATAGTACTGCTGAGCCATCCACTCACCCACCAACCCTGTCTTACCATGGCTGCAGGGCTACAGGCCTCCATGCTATGGCCACTAGCCACTTTATGCTAATGCTAATACAGAATCTAAAATCTCACTGGCATCTTATCAGTCAAGCCGCCCACTCTTCACTATACTGTTCAATACCCCACATTCATTCTCCTACCGCTCACCGTCTCACTGTGGAGCAAGGTACTGGATGGGTGCAGTTCTAATTTATTATCCATAACAGCCAATAGACAGCTTCACAGTCCCATTGTGTTAAACCCTCTTTAACCTCCTTTTCTCAGTTAGCTGCTGTGTTGATACAGGGCTACTGAGCTGTTATGAAGGTGTCATTAGTGGATAGTAATTCACTACTTCTACAGTGGGAGGCCAGAGGCAGGAGAGAGGGGGCAAGGAGATAGCATAGTGGAAGATGCTTAGTCTACAAAATAAACACAACACCTATTCTCAAAGCCATAATCAAATCTCATGCGTGGGTATACAGCAACATCAACGCAACATGAGAGTGTGGACCAAGGCATTCAACTCTGGTCAGATTTCTGGGGATATGAATGAATACAAAACTACCCAAATACAATCAACGTGTAGCTCTCGTAGTTCATTGTTATACAATGGGTGGTGCTAATCCTGAATGCTGATTGGTTAAAACCACATTCCAGCAGGTGTCTATTCTACAAGTTACCACCGGCTAAATCTAAAACGTTAAAATGCCTATTTACTCTGTTCCATCTGATTGCGCAATCCACTTTTTCATCAGCCCAGCCAGACAATTTATAAACTTGATCTCCACTATAAAAAGCATTGAGACATTCTCACATTTCTTTTAGACTAACATTTAGTTTTTAACAGCAGAGATGTTTATAAACCTCGCTGCCTGTGTCTCTGATATTTGCAACATTGTTTCAATATTCAAAGTCGATCTCCGGCTGTCCCATAGTAATGAATGTGTCAGGAGTCGGGACGAGAGACAGGCAGGCAGCATTTCTCAGCCAGTCAAAATCATGAGTCAGCTGGCATCCTTTTTATGGAAACGTTCAAAGAAATGTCAATTGAAAAAAGGTCAAACAAAATGAAGTGCAGCTAGTTTGCAGTCTTTCCAGCTTCAGTTTGAAGTGATCGTGTTACTGTAGCTGTGTTGTTGGCTAGCTCCTCTGAACAACAGTGTCCTGACGAGTGAGCACATTTTCTGTGCCAGGCGAAATCGTGCCTCATTAGCTCATTGTTATGAATGTATCCAAATAAATGTCACTAGAAAACAGCTTAAACAAATGCAGATCAAATCAAACTGTATTTGTCACATGCACCGAATACAAGTGTAGACCTTACCGTGAAATGCTTACTTACAAGCCCTTAACCAACAGTGTAGACCTTACCGTGAAATGCTTACTGACAAGCCCTTAACCAACAGTGTAGACCTTATCGTGAAATGCTTACTTACAAGCCCTTAACCAACAGTGTAGACCTTACCGTGAAATGCTTACTTACAAGCCCTTAACCAACAGTGCAGTTCAAGAAGAGTTAAGAAAATATTTGCCCAAAAAACTAAAGTAAAAAAACTATAAAAAGTAACACAATAACGACGCTATATACAGAGGGTACCAGTACCGAGTGTGTAGGGGTACATGTTAAACGTAATTTGTACAAGTATTTAGGGGTGAAGTGACTATGCATAGATAATAAACAGCGAGTAGCAGCAGTGTACAATACAAATGTAATAGTCCTGTGGCCATTTGATTAATTCTTCAGCAGTCTAATGGCTTGGGGGTAGAAGCTGTTAAGGAATCTTTTGGTCCTAGACTTGGCGCTCCAGTATTGCTTGCTGTGCGGTAGCAGAGAAAACAGTCTTTGACTTGGGTGCCTGGAGTCTCTGACAGTTTTATGGGCTTTCCTCTAACACCGCCTATTATATAGAACCTGGAATGCAGGAAGCTTGGCCCCAGTAATGTACTGGGACGTTCGCACTACCCTCTGTAGTGCCTTACGGTTAGATGCCGAGCAGTTGCCATACCAGGCGGTGACGCAACCGGTCAGGATGCTCTCGATGGTGCAGCTGTATAACTTTTTGAGGATCTGGGGACCCATGCCAAATCTTTTCAGTCTTCTGAGGGGGAAAAGGTTTTGTCGTGCCCTCTTCATGACTGTCTTGGTGTGTTTGGTAGATTGTTGGTGATGTGGACACCAAGGAACTTGAAACTCAGCTACTTTGTTGTTATTCTGGCTGCACTGTTTGACGTGACTATAAGTTAGCCATAGTTGGCTAGCTAGCAAGCAAGGAATAAGAATGTGGCCAGCCAGTATGGCAATGGAACAATTACAACAAACAACTGGGTACAGAACAAATACAGAACAAAAAGACTGAACGACTGGGTCGTGTCTCTGGCAACCGAACCGATAGAAAGAAAATGCAGCTGGCTTGGGTAGCAACCCTAGATTTGTGTCGGGACTATATATTGTGGAAGGATGAAATAGTATGAATTAATTCATGAATTAATTTAATGAAAATATGTCAATCATTATTTGAATATGTTGTTAACCCATCGTATAAAGTGATAATGCCCTCGACACCGGTGTTTGCAGGATACATTGGCATGGTTTGCCAGCTCTTGACATCGTCTCTGGCCTAACAACACCCGTGCCAATATATCCACCAAACTCCAGCTTCTCTAGCATTATCACTTAAATAACCAACGGTTCTGAGACACCAAGACTACTCCATGGCTATTCTAAATAATACAATGTTCTCATCGATGTGTCTAATAACTGAACACCCAATACTATCCACGGTAGGGATTGTAATAAAACACAACAGGAAAACAATAAAATACATTAATTGATAAAGAAATAATCTACAAATATACCTTACCATTCAAGATAAGGAATGTTGTAAAATAATTAGTATTATACTTTCTATTCAAAGTATTTAGAAATATATATTTTTTTTAAACAATATTAGAAATAGAAATAATAAATTTTCTTATAAAAATAACTGAAACACAAAAGTACTAAAAAGCCCGAAATTACAGTACCAGTCAAAACTTTGGACAACAATTACAGTAAAAATAAATAAAAACCCTTGAATGAGTAGATGTGTCCAAACATTTGAGTGGTACTGTAGTTAGGTAGTAGTAGTAGCAGCAAATGGCTCTAGCAACTCCTGTGGAGGGCCGGGCGCATGCACGCTGACTTCGGTCGCCAGTTGTACTGTGTTTCCTCCAACACAATGGTGCGGCTGGCTTCCGGGTTAAACGAGCAGTGTGTCAAGAAGTGCGGCTTGGCAGGGCCGTGTTTCGGAGGATGCATGGCTCTCTCAACCTTCGCCTCTCCCGAGTCTGTACGGGAGTTGCATCGATCGGACAAGACTGTAAATACCCATTGGATATCATGAAATTGTGGAAATAAAGGGGTAACAAGTATTTTAAAAATAAATAAATAAAATAATGTTAACCATTTGTGCATACTGAGCGACGTATAACTCCTATCTGTCTTATGTACAGCTGGGTACCATCGCTAGAGTCAAGATGGGCTTAATGTTGGCACAACTGCCTATCTGCTAAGTAGCAGTGTACCCTAAAGAAGCACCACCGGGTACTATCACAGAACTATATGGGAAGCCTAATCATGTGGTCTGCACGAAGTATATACTATAAGCAATCTAAGTAATAAGCACCCAGCCAACCACCTGTACTGATATGCACTGAACTTTATTACGAAGACAACTGAAGCAAAGCTATTGACTGTGAGCTGAACGCCGACATTTTTATTTATCTATTTAATGCATGGGAACTCGCAGATGAACTCATCACTTTTAGCATCCAAAATCTCCTTGGCTTTTAATCGAATATAGAGTTCGTAGGAAGTAGAAGACCACGCCCTATGATCTTCAGTGTGTGTGCAGGGCCAGATAGGGAAGCCGCTGAAGCAGCGCCAAATCAAAATGAATGGCTGTGTATATCTCAGGGGTATGCCCGCAGCGTTGGCAGAGGAGACGGAGCCGTGATGAAAACCAATATCTCGTTTGCCAGCATCAGTGATAAATATTGAACAGAGGTTCGCCAGGTGCTGCCCGTGTTCAGCATGCAGGCCGCATAACATGAAAGAGAGGACAAAGCGGTGTTAGTTCTGGTGACGATGACAATGTTCCACAAGTGAGAGTCCGTAAAGCAAACCTAAGCGATCATACAAAAGTAAAGGGAAGGAACATTTAGTGTATTCAGACGGAAAGAACCCCTAAAGTCATCATATGGACCGCCTCTGGAAAAGTGTAATGTCAACCCAACACTGTTGCCTTAACGTGAACTCAAACTACTGAGAGGAGAGAAACTCTGATATGCATGTTCGCTGCTTCTCCATAGGTCATGAAGAGTAGGCAGACAGATGGATTCTTGAGCAGACTGCATGCAGACGGGTCTTGACGCCCAATATGAACTGAAACCCTGCTATTGGAGCATGATATGGCACATTTCCCGACTGAAATTGGAATAGAAAAGGCATACAGTGGGGAGAACAAGTATTTGATACACTGCCGATTTTGCAGGTTTTCCTACTTACAAAGCACGTAGAGGTCTGTAATTTTTTATCATAGGTACACTTCAACTGTGAGAGATGGAATCTAAAACAAAAATGCAGAAAATCACATTGTATGATTTTTAAGTAATTAATTTGCATTTTATTGCATGATATAAGTATTTGATCACCTACCAACCAGTAAGAATTCCAGCTCTCACAGACCTGTTAGTTTTTCTTTTTGAAGCCCTCCTCTTCTCCACTCATTACCTGTATTAACTGCACCTGTTTGAATTCGTTACCTATGAAAAAGAAACCTGTCCACACACTCAATCAAACAGTCTCCAACCTCTCCACAATGGCCAAGACCAGAGAGCTGTGTAAGGACATCAGGGTTAAATTATAGACCTGCACAAGGCTGGGATGGGCTACAGGACAATAGGCAAGCAGCTTGGTGAGAAGGCAACAACTGTTGGCGCAATTACTAGAAAATGGAAGAAGGTCAAGATGACGGTCAGTCACCCTCCATGCAAGATCTCACCTTGTGGGGCATCAATGATCATGAGGAAGGTCAAAAAAGAGGGATCAAAAAAAAAAAGGGATCAGCCCAGAACTACACGGCAGGACCTGGTCAATGACCTGAAGAGAGCTGGGACCACAGTCTCAAAGAAAACCATTAGTAACACACTACGCCGTCATGGATTAAACTCCTTCTTTGGAGGGAGCTGAAGGTCCGTATTGCCCAGCGACAGCCCCGAAACCTGAAGGATCTGGAGAAGGTCTGTATGGAGGAGTGGGCTAAAATCCCTGCTGCAGTGTGTGCAAACCTGGTCAAGAATTACAGGAAACGTATGACCTCTAATTGCAAACAAAGGTATCTGTACCAAATATTAAGTTCTGCTTTTCTGATGTATCAAATACTTATGTCATGCAATAAAGTGCAAATTAATTACTTAAAAATCATGCAATGTGATTTTCTGGATTTTTGTTTTAGATTCCGTCTCTCACAGTTGAAAAAAAAAAAAATACAGACCTCTAGATGCTTTGTAAGTAGGAAAACCTGCAAAATCGGCAGTGTATCAAATACTTCTCCCCACTGTATGTGCTTATATAACAGCGGACATTTTACAGAGAGAAGACCATACAGTAGGCTTCTGCAGAGCGGCACAACTCAGCCATGACATACCATCACATAGCATAAAACATACAGTATTCCTAACAATCCCCCAAAACCGCAACTAACAATAGCTACGTATCCACCTCATCTAAACAGCCTAATGTCTTACTGAAATTGCTCAACAGTGGCTGATGCATCTGCAGCATGCACAGTGTGCACAGGAAGAGTGACCTGATAATCACAATCTAGACCTACAAATAGTTTACCTGAGCTGAAGGCTAATGTCTAATGGTATACGCTGGTAAGCCATGAGAGTAGAATAAAATGATGCCCTGACAACGAAAGAAACAGACCCCATAGATTACTAGATCAGCCTGCATTTCCTGAATAACCGTTAACAGACCTTCCCGTTAGAGGCAATGAACGCTTGATCGTCAACACTGATCACCATGTGGGTGTTTAGCAAGCCCAGCACATGCTAGATAATGGTAGTGTCAACAGCCCATCCAGCACGCTGAAACTAAAGCAAGCCTTGATTAGTCATCGCACAGCTATACGCGTCAGCTTCCCCACTAAGGTCCAGTGTGATAACTTAAAATCTGAGGAAGAGAGGTGAGGATTAGGCAGTATTATCAATTTAAAAAGGAGGCTGTACCTTTTTGAATATACTGAAAATACCCAGTAATGTTTAGCCGATGGCAGACTAAACACCATTCAAGTAGCACAAGAGATCCTTCTACTTGACTGCTGAACAGTTCATTTAAAAAAATATATTTCACCTTTATTTAACCAGGTAGGCTAGTTGAGAACAAGTTCTAATTTGCAACTGCGACCTGGCCAAGATAAAGCATAGCAGTGTGAACAGACAACACACAGAGTTACACATGGAGTAAACAATTAACAAGTCAATAACACCGTAGATAAAAAGAGAGTCTATATACATTGTGTGCAAAAGGCATGAGGAGGTAGGCGAATAATTACAATTTTGCAGATTAACACTGGAGTGATAAATGATCAGATGGTCATGTACAGGTAGAGATATTGGTGTGCAAAAAAGCAGAAAAGTAAATAAATAGAAACAGTATGGGGATGAGGTAGGTAAAAATGGGTGGGCTATTTACCGATAGACTATGTACAGCTGCAGCGATCGGTTAGCTGCTCAGATAGCAGATGTTTGAAGTTGGTGAGGGAGATAAAAGTCTCCAACTTCAGCGATTTTTGCAATTCGTTCCAGTCACAGGCAGCAGAGAACTGGAACGAAAGGCGGCCAAATGAGGTGTTGGCTTTAGGGATGATCAGTGAGATACACCTGCTGGAGCGTGTGCTACGGGTGGACTAGCATGGACTTGTAGATGACCTGGAGGCAGTGGGTCTGGCGACGAATATGTAGCGAGGGCCAGCCGACTAGAGCATACAGGTCGCAGTGGTGGGTGGTATAAGGTGCTTTAGTGACAAAACGGATGGCACTGTGATAAACTGCATCCAGTTTGCTGAGTAGAGTGTTGGAAGCAATTTTGTAGATGACATCGCCGAAGTCCAGGATCGGTAGGATAGTCAGTTTTACTAGGGTAAGTTTGGCGGCGTGAGTGAAGGAGGCTTTGTTGCGGAATAGAAAGCCGACTCTAGATTTGATTTTCGATTGGAGATGTTTGATATGAGTCTGGAAGGAGAGTTTACAGTCTAGCCAGACACCTAGGTACTTATAGATGTCCACATATTCAAGGTCGGAACCATCCAGGGTGGTGATGCTAGTCAGGCGTGCAGGCAGCGAACGGTTGAAAAGCATGCATTTGGTTTTACTAGCGTTTAGAAGCAGTTGGAGGCCACGGAAGGAGTGTTGTATGGCATTGAAGCTCGTTTGGAGGTTAGATAGCACAGTGTCCAAGGACGGGCCGGAAGTATATAGAATGGTGTCTTCTGCGTAGAGGTGGATCAGGGAATGGCCCGCAACAAGAGCAACATCATTGATATATACAGAGAAAAGAGTCGGCCCGAGAATTGAACCCTGTGGCACCCCCATAGAGACTGCCAGAGGACCGGACAGCATGCCCTCCGATTTGACACACTGAACTCTGTCTGCAAAGTAGTTGGTGAACCAGGCAAGGCAGTCATCAGAAAAACCGAGGCTACTGAGTCTGCCGATAAGAATATGGTGATTGACAGAGTCGAAAGCCTTGGCAAGGTCGATGAAGACGGCTGCACAGTACTGTCTTTTATCAATGGCGGTTATGATATCGTTTAGTACCTTCATGTAGAACCCACACATTTGGAACAGCACAAGTTGGTAGATATGAGTCATGCTCAGTGAGCTGCATCAGGGTATAAGATGCCTGCATGTACAAGCATGCATGATAACGCAGATAAACTTGCTTACTACTATCCTAAAATGATGAGCCATCGTACTGCAATGCTCCAGCAGATGCCGTGGAAGGAGTAGCTAGTGTTCACCTCTAGGCAACCATAACCTCTGTGTGCTCTTGCAATAATAGCAAGCATGCCATAACACTATGTGCAGCCAGGCATGAATAACACAACATCCACCTACTGTAGATGATGTTTATGGAGCCTAACCAGCACGCACTCCCATAATGCAATATTGGCAGCCATGCCATGTGCTTACTGTGTGTAGAAAACGAAGCAAAGAATATCAGCTGAATGTACGTACATCTGAATGTACGAGTATTCACACCCAAATAAGAGTTGCAGCATAAACACATAATATAACTAGTACGTAAAACATGAGAATAACAAAATGCACAGAAATTGAATTACAGTTTTTTCTGATTGCTTAGGCACCATCTTTGAAACTATAGGCTATTTTTTGCAAAACTCTACACACTAACCACAAAACCTTACACCAAACCAGCAAAACAGTACACATCTCTGGCAAAAGCAAACGATTCTTGCAAAACTCTTAACTCTTTTAAAAATGATGTTTTTGCATCAATACAGTACACACAAACCATTTGAATAAGCACACGAAGCACTGATAGTATAAATGAAAAACACTTAACTGTGTGCAGGGTATAGCAGTTTGCAATAAAGTATAATCATACAAACACACATGCACACAGGTAACCAAATGTGTAAAGTATGGATGTGTTTTCCGAACATAACACACTATCAATACAAATGTCACGACTCCTACCGAAGGTGGCTCCCCTTCCCATTCGGGTGGCGCTCGTAGTCACCGGCCTACTAGCTGCCACTGATTCTTTCACCCCCCCTCCCCTCCCCTCCCCTCCCCTCCCCTCCTTGTCTGTTAATTGGTTACACCTGTTGTTTATTTGGTGATTAGTTGGGCTTTATTAGCCAACCTGCTCTTTGTGCAGGATTGTTTGTGTGACTAGTGTGCACGTTAGAGGTTAACGTGTTTTCCTGTTCGTGTTTTTATTTGCTGGACTGTTTTAGTCCCCGTGTTTGGGGCATTTGGTTTTGTGTGCACCCTGTGTTTTCGTGGGGTGGCTTATGTTCGCAGTTTGTGCATTAAATAGCACTACCCTGAAATATCTGCGTCCTGCGCCTGACTTCGCACCCACTACACCCAGATCGTTACAACAAATAAGAGGGAAAAGTTGTTGTTTTTTATTCTCAAAATGTTCTAACACTTCTCAAACAAAAAAAAGCAGTAGAAAAAACTAAAACATTGGTGCTAGAAAAAAAGACAATCCACATCACATAGGCAGCGTGGAAAGTATCGCCTGGAGTGCCTTATCCAGGCCTGGCATGACCCCTGACCGATGTCTCCACAAGCCTCCTCCATTGCCTGTAGAAAGGGTATGCGTTGGTGGGGCTGGCGATCATCCACCTTCCAATGCCATGCAGAGAAGAATTCTTCAATAGGATTCAAGAACGGGGAGTATGGGGGGGGGGGGGGATTGAGTGCAATGAAAAGTGGGTGACCTGTGAACCAATTGCGGACCACAGCAGCCCGGTGGAAACTAACATTGTCCCAGATGATAACGTATCTGATGCTCTGGCCCCTGGTCATTAGGGATTAGTCTGTTGTGGAGGGTGTCCAGAAATGTGATAATGTGTGCAGTGTTGTATGGGCCTAAGATTGCATGATGGTGAAGGACGCCGTTTTGACTAATAGCCGCACACATTGTTCTGTTGCCACCACGTTCTCCTGGGACGTTGATGATGGCACGGTGTCCGATGATATTTCTGCCGCGGCCCCTTGTTTTTGCAAGGTTGAAACCTGCCTCGCCACTTATATTAGCTCATGATGCACTTCTAGCTCCATGACTCTCTGAAAGAGACAAAACAATGTAGCACAGTACGAAAAGACAAGGATCAGTCAATATGATGTAGCACCATACACTTCCAGAACCAGTACCAATGATAGGATAGTACAGCTTACCTGCACATATTCATATCTCTGTTGTTTTACATGGTCTGAGTTTCCTTCGAAATGGACTCTGTACAGCTGCTTCATCCTAATTATGTTGCGTTTCAGTAGACGAGACAGTGCAGAGAGACTCACTCTGTTAACGTTTTGGAATATGGTGTTATATGCCATTATGTGGTCCTGCAGTTCTGAGTCTGATGCAGTTATTTGCAATGACCATATTTACAATGTGGGTCTCCTGCTCTGGGGTAAACACTCTTGCACCAGATACTGGTTTTCTTGCAGTTCTGTAAAAGTATTTGAATGGTTTTAGCGATCCTTCCCATTATGAAAGAACGGTACATATTACTGTACCAGTAAGACTACAGCACTTACAGTTACTTACCGGTTCTCAATATCCAGATGATACCTGCAACAGTATAGCAGCTCATATTTGGTTGAACCCGTTGCCCAGCCCCCCCTCATGCTCATCCCATGGTACATGGGAATCAGAATGACAGTTTGGGACCTTTTTTTCCCTTTTTGCACATGTCACAGTGGGGCTGAACAATTCCTTGTGTGTCCCTGGGGCATCCAGGAGGTCCACACTCTAAAAAGAAAAGGTTCCTGGAGTACCCTTTAGGGGTTCTTCAAATTGAAACTGTGGGGGAATCCCTACAAATTCTTCAAATAATCTCTTTTAATGGATCCTCAAAGAACCTTTTGAATTACTTTTTGGGGTACAGTTTTTTAAATACCCCTGATATTATTATTATTAATGATAATAATATGCATAACAATAACACCATATTTTATTTCTCAGTTTATTGTGATTTTAGTGGCAACGTAGAATAAAAAAATCCTAATCTGCAGAGCCCCAAATCCAGTGGGTATTTCCTCTGGTGTGTTGATGTTAATGTGTTGATGTTCTCCGTATCCATAGCCAGAATGATTTTGCGGTGCGTGGCGATTGAACAGGTTGCTTGTTATATTGTGAGGTTCTAATTCTAATCCATGGCTCTCTCCCCTTATCAATGTCTGCCATATGTGATCGATTTCCCAACACACAGTACATTCCAAGCTTAATTCCCCCCACCATATACTTTCCTCCTACAGATAACCATTAACTTCTGATGTAGACCCTCTAAACCTAAGCACTCAATATTTAAATATGATACCTGATAATTAACCCTATCCCAAGTTTAAGAGTTAGTACCCAGAATCCATCAATATTCATCAGAGAGGTAGGAAGGGTGAAGTCTGTGAATCCCCAAAAATGCAATTATAAGATTAACAGAACACACAACAGTATTCATACCTTGGTTTTTGTGGTGAATGTGAATGAAAAAATCTGTTTTGATAATGGTTTTCATACACATACCTTCTCCATAATGTAGAGGCCTGTGGCATATTAATTGAAGAGATAAGGGAGGAGGTTGGTAAATGTGATCTGCATAACATACCAATACCAATTGACATACCCTTGTATGCATCCCTGTCCGTATACCTGCCGACACAGACACAAACGTGAGCAATTCAGTCATCTGCAGCCAATACAGCTAGCCTTCAGCATATTCTTATAGCCTACATATTCTTACCTCTTTGTTGATTGATATCCATTGAATTGTGTCCAGTCATTGTTTTAGAAAAATTTGCACAAATATGAAAAGACAGATGGTATCACCATTAAACAATATCAATTTAGATCATATAAGGGACAAACCTGAACTGAAAAATGTAAAGATCTACTCAATTTAAGGTAAGTGCCTTAACCTGCTGTCCTTTCAAATTCAAATCGAAATGTTTCAGTTGGGCAGTTAGGTGCCTGCTAGAACCCCCACCAGCTAAGGAGGTTCCTTGATGAATCCCATTCAGTTGTACAACTGACTAGGTATCCCCCTTTCCCTTCTTGGTTGAACCTTTTGGGGTCCATTTTCAGTGCCAAGAACCCTTAGATTCTTCGAAGAACTTTGAGGATCTTAGAAGAACCCTTGTTGAACCCATAATTTGTATAGTGCACTTTCTCTTTGAAGCTGGATAAGCTTAGCCAAAGTACCCTTTCTCCCACCTCCACTAGGCTCATGATATGACCACAGCCTTGGATGGTACTATGGGAGGAACGGAGGCTCAGGTCTGTAATCATACAGGTCTCCTCCCAAGCATCCGGATCTAGGGTGTCCGAGTCCAGATTCTTCCCCAGCTCCTCCAGTAACTCAGCCTGATAAGCCAACAATAAAGAGGTCATGTTGAGGTCTCTACTTACTTGGGCTGAGTCTTTGTACATTTCTGAAAATGGAAGCAGTAAAGCCCTCTGCCTTTCCAGGGATTGAAGCGCTGGTGTTGTTAGTGACACGACACGAGGGGCTGAGGGGGTGAGCACAGTATAACTCTATAGACGTGAGGCTAGTGGGGCGTTAGCTAGCAAGCAGCTACCTCATGGTGAAGGCGTGCCGTGGCTAGCTCAGTGCTGGAGGCCCTGGTAGGCACTGGGCTTTTACCAGTATTTCCAACATTATCCACTACTGTAGCTACAGGTAGAAAATCAATGGTAAATGTTCTGTAATTGACATAAGCTGTCTCCAATCAATCAATGTTTGGTTGTGCATGTGTGTTTGCCAGGGGGATCGCCAGGGGAGGTGTAGCTCTGCGAATCTTAATCACACAAAACCTATTATTTGGCAAGGAATCGTATTTGTAGATTTTTTATTTAACCTTTATTTAAGTAGTCAAGTCAGTTAAGAAAAAATCTTATTTACAATGACCTCCTTCCCTGGCCGAAACCTAACGGTGCTGGGCCAATTGTGTGCCGCACTATGGGGCTCCCAATTACAGCTGGTTGTAAAACAGCCTGGAATCAAACCAGGGTCTCTAGTGACACCTCTAACACTGAGATGCAGTGCCTTAGACCACTGTGACACTCGGGAGTCCCTTGATAGATCAGTGATTCTACACCTCAAGCTGATCATCTCCAAGAAGTTGTAGTCAAAAATGGGTCATTTTGGGGCCGTTAAAGGGAAGAGTCAATGAAACCAACCATGCAAGTATATTTTTGGGAGTTTTGTGGGTAGCCCTGGCCAGGAGTTGAACCCTAGTCTATGTGTTTGGTGTGTGTTTCATTGTGTTCATTATTTCCTGCCACTATGGCCCTTATCTCTCTCTCTCCTCTTCTGTCATTGCCCTCTGTGGTGCATCTAATCCTCTATCTAATCAGTCTGTAGAAATAATAACACACAGCCCTCTGATCCCTTAGCCCATAACAACATGACAAAACAACACACACAAACATGCATGCACACACACACACACACACACACACACACAGGTGCACATGCACACGCACGCACATATGCACACACACACCAACAGCACCAACACAACACAACACATGCAATCATATACATGAGTATGATCATAAAGAAATAAACAGAACAGAGAGAAGACAGGTCCCTAGGCAATTAATTGGCCTGCTGCATTCTGAACTACAGTATTTCACTGTCTAGTATGATAAAGTATTGAACACGGTTTTACTGTAAACTTTCATTGCTTTGTGTCTTTGTTCTTTAACTATTGCAACGCACTGTATCAAGGGCATCATGCAACCCAAAAATCTGAATGGGTACAAAGTACGTGAGGATGGCTGGGGGGTGTTCTGGAGGGTGCTCATGCTACCCGTCCGTAATTTGGAGAATTTTGCAAATTTCAAACACTTGAAACAGATTTTCCCTGCATTCTAGAGCCATAATTATTATGCTTAAATCTTTGTAAAAAATATCTGTATTTTTTTTTCTGCATATCTAAGCATACCTCTTGAGCTGTCTATCCTCCTGACTGGTGGTTATTTTAAAGAAATATGCTTCTCTGCATCTCTGCTCAAATCTAGGTAACATATTGAAAGGAATGTGAGTCTTATTCAGTACATTTAGTTATTACTTGCTTTTCTAAAGTCTACCAACCTGGCCAGCAGGAATGTCAGCTAAAATAGTTAGACAAGCTAGCTACTCTAACTTGATTGATAGCCTGAAATGGCTCCTTGGTAGCTAGTTATGAGGTTAGGAGATTGCTATCATTTATCTATAAAATGTTCTTAATTTGTTTTTATCACTGTACACATTTATTTTGGGATTCCACCCCTGTAAATGTAATTTGCCTGACAGAGTGCGTGTGGAGAAGGATCGTCTCATTTCAAACAAGTGCATTTCCGTCCACGTTCCCTCTCCTCGATTACCTTTGATCCTTTTCAAAAGGAGGCGAGAGATGACGGAGGAGAGAGGACGCAGGAGGTGAGCAAATCTAGTTGAGAAAATACCTGCAGGCCACCAGCTCTGGTGGCTCCTCCTTCACACCCTCAGGGCTGGCTTATGATTGGTTGATCTGTTTCTCAGGTTACATCTTCAGGAACTGTACGAAGGATGGCTGGACAGAGCTGTACCCTACATATGAGGAGGCCTGTGAGTTCGCAGAGGAGTCAGAGACAGGATCAGAGGTTAGAGATATCACATCACTCACATAATGTACATTCTCTTTTAATCACTCTGTTATTCAGACACTCATTGAAATGTTCCACTTTCAATTTTGTTCTGTGGGAGAAGGAATGTGATTGGTTGAGGACAGAAGGAATGTCATGTTGATTCTGCCATTAGAAACAAATTGAACGAGGAAACCTCTAATGACCTATTCAGTCATGTGCTTGTTTGAATTATCTGGGCTGTACTGTACTCTCATTGTAACAGACCCATTTCCCAGGCGCATCATGAAAAGTTACGCTTGCAGTTCAGAATCAGAAACCGGTCTGTTTACATATAAGTAAATGCGATCAAGTCCGACTTCAGATGCAGCTCGTCTTTTTACCTTTCCTGTCTGGATAAGTTAATTTGCTAAGCTTACGTTGTTTTATCTACTTGTCAGTATATGATAATTATATAAATATATGATTGAGTATATGCAGGCAAGGTATTGATGGTATTTGAAGTTTTTACATTTTTTGCAAATGTAAAAAACTTCAAACAGAAAGACCTTATATACATAAGTATTCAGACCTTTTACTCTGAGACTCAAAAATGGAGCTCAGGTGCATCCTGTTTCCATTGATCATCCTTGAACTCTTTATACAACTTGATTGGAGTCCACCTGTGGTAAATTCTATTGATTGGACATGATTTGGAAAGGCACACACCTGTCTATATAAGGTTCCACAGTTGACAGTGCATGTTAGAGCAAAAACCAAGCCATGAGGTCGAAGAAATTGTCCTAGAACTCCGAGACAGGATTGTGTTGAGGCACAGATCTGGGGATGGGTACCAAAATATTTATGCAGGCGTGAAGGTCCCCAAGAACACAGTAGACGCCATCATTCTTAAACGGAAGAAGCTTCTCTGCAGCACTCTACCAATCAGGCCTGTATGGTAAAGTGGCCAGACGGAAGCCACTCCTTAGTAAAAGGCACATGACAACCCGTTTGGAGTTTGCCAAAAAGCACCTAAAGGACTCTCAGACCATGAAAAAAAAGATGATCTGGTCTGATGAAACCACGTTCGCCTGAATGCAAAGTGTCACATCTGGAGGAAACCTGGCACCATCCCTACGGTGAAGCATGGTGGTGGAAGCATTATGCTGTGGGGATGTTTTTCAGCGGCATGGACTTGGAGACTAGTCAGGATCGAGGGAAAGATGAATGGAGCAATTTACAGAGAGATACTTGATGAAAACCTGCTCAGAGCGATCAGGACCTCAGACTGGTGCGAAGGTTCACCTTCCAACAGGACAATGACCCTAAGCATACAGCCAAGACAACACAGGAGTGGCTTCGAGGTAAGTCTCTGAATGTCCTTGAGTGGCCCAGCCAGAGCCAGGACTTAAACCCGATTTAACATCTCTGGAGAGACCTGAAAATGGCTGTGCAGCAACGCTCCCCATCCAACCTGACAGAACTTTAGAGGATCTGCAGAGAAGAATGGGAGAAACTCCCCAAATACAAGTGTGCCAAGTTTGTAACGTCATACCCATGAAAACTCAAGACTGTTTTCGCTGTAAAAAGTGCTTCAATAATGTATTGAGTAAAGATTCTGAATACTTATGTAAATATGATATTTCTTAAACCTGTTTTTTATTTGTCATTATGGCGTATTGTGTATAGATTGATGAGGGATTTTTTTTATTTTATACCTCTCTTGGGTAGGGGGCAGTATTTTCGTGGCGCACCTGCCTGGATGAAATATGTTTTTCATGCTTTTGTATGCGGGGCGCTGTTCTCAGATAATCGCAGGGTGTGCTTTCGCCGTAAAGCCTTTTTGAAATCTGACACAGCGGCTGGATTAACAAGAAGTTAAGCTTTATTTTGATGTATTACACTTCTGATTTTATGAAAGTTAAATATTTATAATTCTGTAGTTTGAATTTCGCGCTCTGCAATTTCACCGGATGTTGGCCAGGTGGGACGCTACCGTCCTGCCCATAAGAAGTTAATCCATTTTAGAATAAGGCTGTAACGTAACAAAATGTGGATAAAGTCAAGGGGTCTGAATAATTTCCAAATGCACCGTAAGCCCTTTTTGGTTTCCAACTTCTCTTGCACACCATTTTCACCATTTTTCTATCTGTACTGTTTTGTCTTTCACTAGTTTTATTTGGTGCAAATAAATGAACCTCCCCCCAAATACTAAAACCAGTACTTCATGTTTCTTTTTGACCTTTCTCCTGTTGATTTCCAGACAACATACTTTTTGACCATCAGTCAGGTGTACACTGCTGGATACGCCACCTCCCTCATCTCCCTCATATCAGCCATTTTTGTCTTCGCTGTGTTCAGGTAACACTAGGACATACTCAGTCCAATATTAGTTCCTAAGAGATACACAGATACATGATAAATAGATAACACTGTAAGAATGGACTGCATTCATATAGGTATTATAGTTTATAATGGTACATTATATATTGTATGGGAATACATTTGCAAACATGGACCCTCTAAACTCGCCTGACAGGAAATGAGGTCAGTTTAATAAGAAGTTAACTCACCCGTACAGGAAGTTCCACTGTACCAGGAACTACATCCACATCAACCTCTTCTCCTCGTTCATCCTGAGAGCCAGTGCCGTCTTCATCAAGGATGGGGTTCTTTTTGCTGATGAGAACTTCGACCACTGCTTCATGTCCACTGTGAGTGTCATGATGTCATCAACAAAGGACACTTACTACACAGGATTTAATGTCCCAAAACTGTCTCTAACTCCCTGTGACTTCTACCTCTTACACCACCATATACAGTATTTAGATATTCTATACCGTATCTACATTAACTTCATGTAAGTTCATAGAGTATCCCATCGATCTATACTAAGTTCCTGAAACTTTATAAGTCTTCATCCTAGCACTTCCCTCCATTGAATGTCATTGCCTTCAGAGTGTATGACTCATCTTGTTGTATGGGAACAGTGTGAGATGGTAAACACAATCTCACTTGAACACATTTTAAGTTATTGAAACGAGTCTGTGAGAGAGCGAGTCGAGACTTTCTCCTCAGTATATTTTATGCTGATACATGCTTCTAAACAGAGCGAGTCGTCCAGTTGAGAGAAAAGGGCTGTGTGTACAGACAAGGCGATGGGGAATTCTATACTTAGAAAGTAAATCCACAGCACAGAGAGGAGATCGAGGCAATAGAGAGTCAACTATAGAAAGGTGTGAAAGTGTGATTGTGTCTCAGGGAGTCATTGGCATGGTGGATGGGGAACCCGAGGGTGAAGGGGAGGGGTGGAGGTGGCAGTGTGCAGGTAATTTGCAAATTTAACATTTCCTTGAATATTGTTGCACATTGCGTATTCTAATATAAAGTTAATAACATTATTATTTACATATTGTAACAAAGTGGTAACTATCCCGAAATTGGGATATGCATGGGTTTTTGTGGAACTCAGACACTTGTGTAAGCCTCATTAAAACTACAAAAGTGTCAGTGAACCGGAACAGATGAACCGGAATGACATTTACTCTCACGGCTGGCCAAAAATAACTATGTGGCAGCCACGCCCCTACCAAGCCACACCTCCAGTCTTCGGATCTGACTCACTGGGTCATATCTCAATATCCCAGCATCAACAACCCAACATTTTCCTTTTTAAAGAAAACAATTCAACAACTAAGTGACCCAATGCCTGTAACCCAGCAAATTGGGTCAGCCAAACAACACAGCATTTTTTTTCCGTGTGTGTGTATATTGTGTTCTCCTGCAGACGGCGTGTAAATCAGCAGTGGCGTTCTTCCAGTTCAGCATCCTGGCTAACTACTTCTGGTTGCTGGTCGAGGGCATGTACCTCCAGACCCTCCTTGCCCTCACCTTTGTCTCACACAATAAGTACTTCTGGTGGTACACACTCATCGGCTGGGGTAGGTGACCTTTCTCAATCTGTCCTCTTTCTTTCTCTCTCTCTCCCTCGTTCTGTCTTTCGCACACACACACACCTATCTCTCTTTTCACACTCACTCTCTCTCTCTTTTTCCTCTCTTCCCTTCTCCCTCTCTCCTCAACAACTCAAAGAGGCATGGCTTTGTTACAACATCTTGCTGATGTTTGTCCATTCTCTGTGTCTGTTAGGTCTCCCAACCACAGTATTGTTGGTGTGGGTTCTGACACGAAACTTCTATGATAACAGAGGGTAAGTATGGAAACTAGCATTTGCTTTGAATTTACTCTGAATTGATATGGTCATGTAGCCTAAAAATTCATACATGAATCCTAATGTAATACAATTGGAGATTGGTTATAATACGGTACTGTCTGATATCATCTTGTTCTGTCCCAATGTAGTTGCTGGGACGACACCGATGTGGCCTTCATTTGGTGGATTATCAAAGGGCCTATAACTGCATCACTGCTGGTGAATAGCCTAACACTCACCTAACCCTAACCTCAAATCTAACCCTGACCGTGGTCTCCATAAACCTAGCCTTAGCCTCAACTCCAACCCTAACCCACCCTGTGTTGTAAAGTATTCTGCCCTAACTCATCCTCTTTCTCCACTGCTTAAGGTCAACTTCATCATCTTCATTAATGTGATCCGTATACTGGTCCAGAAGCTAAAATCTCCCGGTGTCAGGGGACACAACACAGGCCACTTCATGTGAGTCCCCCCCCCCTCCTCACACACACACACACACACACACACACACACACACACACACACACACACACACACAACGATGATGGTTCAGTGACCACGCTTGCGTGATGAGTACATCTCAAACCAGAACAGTTGTAATGGCTCCCTCAACAAATACCTACGCATTGGCCTAGAGTGTTAATTGCTGTTTGTGTGTGCGCGTGTGTGTGTGTGTGTGTGCAGGAGGCTGGCTAAGTCCACCCTGTTCCTGATCCCTCTGTTTGGGATGCATTACATGGTGTTTGCCTTCCTACCAGAGAACACAGGAGAGGAGGCACGCATCTTCATAGAGCTGGGTCTGGGATCCTTCCAGGTAGATGTGTGTGTGCGTGAGTGCCCGTATCGCGTGCCTGCTCACGTGTGTGTGTGTGTTTATGCAACGTACAGAATGTGACGTGCAACGTGTGTTGGGGATGACGCTGTCTGAATAAGTGTATTTTGACGTAATACAGTTGAAGTCGGAAGTTTACATAAACTTAGGTTGGAGTCATTAAAGCTCGTTTTTCATCAATGGGAGCAATTTCCAAATGCCCGACGGTATCACGTTCATTTGTACAAACAATAGTACCCAAGTATAAACACCATGGGGCCATGGGGCTATGCAGCCGTCATACCGCTCGGGAAGGAGACGTGTTCTGTCTCCTAAAAATGAATGTACTTTGGTGCAAAAAGTGCAAATCAATCCCAGAACAACAGCAAAGGACCTTGTGAAGATACTGGAGGAAACAGGTACAAAGGTATCTATATCCACAATAAAACAAGTCTTTTATCGACATAACCTGAAAGGCCACTCAGCAAGGAAGAAGCCACTGCTCCAAACCCACCATAAAAAAGCCAGACTACGGTTTGCAACGGCACATGGGGACAAAGATCGTACTTTTTGGAGAAATGTCCTCTGGTCTGATGAAACAAAAATTGAACTGTTTGGCCATAATGACCATTGTTATGTTTGGAGGAACAAAGGGGAGGCTTGCAAACTGAAGAACATCATCCCAACCGTGAAACACGGGGGTGGCAGCATCATGTTGTGGGGGTGCTTTGCTGCAGGAGGGCCTGGTGCACTTCACAAAATATGGATTGAAGCAACATCTCAAAACATCAGGAAGTTAAAGCCTGGTCGCAAATTGGTCTTCCAAATGGACAATGACCCCAAGCATACTTCCAAACTTGTGGCAAAATGGCTTAAGGACAACAAAGTCCAGGTATTGGAGTGGCCATCACAAAGCCCTGACCTCAATCCTATAGAACATTATTGGGCAGAACTGAAAAAGCGTGTGCGAGCAAGGAGGCCTACAAACTTGACTCAGTTACACCAGCTCTGTCAGGAGGAATGGGCCAAAATTCACCCAACTTATTGTGGGAAGCTTGTGGAAGGCTACCTGAAACGTTTGACCCAAGTTAAACAATTGAAAGTCAATGCTACCCAAATACTAATTGTGTGTATGTAAACTTCTGACCCACTGGGAATGTGATGAAAGAAATAAAAGTTGAAATAAATCAGTCTCTCTACTATTATTCTGACATGTCACATTCTTAAAATGAAGTGGTGATCCTAACCGACCTAAACCAGGTATTTTTTACTTGGATTAAATGTCAGGAATTGTCAAAAACTGAGTTTAAATGTATTTGGCTAAGGTGTATGTAAACTTCTGACTTCAACTGTATATGATCTTGTAATAACGTAGCTAGTCAAAATGGCCTGATGTACAGTACAACTCACTTTCTATTCCTTCTTCTCAGGGCTTTGTTGTGGCTCTGCTCTACTGTTTCCTGAATGGAGAAGTAAGCAGGGGGGTTACCAACATAATTAGAATGACAGAATTAGAACTTTGATTGAATAACACTTAGTGTTCTTACTGCGGAGACGAGGATGAAAATCCAAAATTCTTATAATAGACTGCTTTCTCAAGTCTCTAATGTCCAGATTATCTTAAGTACTGTACGCCATGTACAGACCTCTCAATGTGCTTTTAAATGAGAGTTTCTCTCTCTCGCTCTCTCTCTCCCCCCATCAATTCTCTCTCCCCCCAACTACTATATCACTCTCTCTGACTGTGTGTGTGTGTGTGTGTGTGTGTGTGTGTGTGTGTGTCTAGGTGCAGGCGGAGCTGAAGAAGCGTCTGTGGAAGTGGCAGACCCAGGGCTATATGAGCTACAGTAGGAGAAGACGCACCCTATTCACAGAGAGCTCCACCGTCACACAGATCTCTGTGATGGAGAAGTCCTCCCCCAAGGAACTGCCCTGCATCAGTGACACATACACACTCACCGACACACACACACTCACAAACAGCTCTGTCTCAATCTGTGACGACACACACCCTAACACACAACTCTGATTCCACCTGCACTAACACACTCACACTGTCTGAGTGAACAAAAATTAAATGGTCTCTCCTTTCCTTCTCCTTCTCCTGCAATCCCCAAATATCAGATAGAACTGTCTCTAGAGAGGTCTCTCTTTGAATGTTGTTCTATAGATTGTGGTATCTGTTTTGTTGACTGATTGGCTTGGCTGGGGGGTTCCATAGACTGACAAAGAACTCTACAGGAAAATCCTTGAGTCCCTATATCACAATTGCCACAGTTTGACCAGATTCCCAACTGAAGCAACCCTTATAGTATCTACAATATACAGTATATTTCATAGTACAATGATAGACACAGCCTTGTGTGTCAGGGCATTTGGAACTGTGCTGTGTTTGGGTTGTTTGCTGGTATTTTTGCCAGACATGGGCTTGTATCCAGAGTAGTAAGAAATCAAACAGTGCCTGCATCTGAAATGGCAAATTATTCCCTATATCGTCCATGTTCAACTGACCTCTCTCCCCTCATCAACCTGAAGTGTACAGAGAAGAACAACCACTTATTAGTGGTGGGAAAAGTACCCAATTTTCATACTTGAGTAAAAGTAAACGATACCTTAATAGAAAACTACTAAAGTAAATTTGAAAGTCACCCAGTAAAATAATACTTGAGTAAAAGTCTAAAAGTATTTGGTTTTAAATATACTTAAGTATCAAAAGTAAATGTAATTGCTAAAATATACTATCAAAAGTAAAAGTATAAATTATTTCAAATTCCTTATATAAAGCAAACAAGACAGCATTATTTTTTTATTTTTTTTTATTTACTGATAGTCAGGGGCCTGCTCCAACACTCAGACATCATTTACAAACGAAGCATGTGTTTAGTGAGTCCGCCAGATCAGAGGCAGTAGGGATGACCAGGGATGTTCTCTTGATACGTGTGTGAATTAGACAATTTTCCTGTCCTGCAAAGCATAAAAAATGTAACGAGTAAGGGAAAATGCATGGAGTAAAAAGTACATCATTTTCTGTAGGAATGCAGTGAAGTAAAAGTAAAAGATGTGAAAAATATAAATGGTACAGTAAAGTACAGATGCCCCAAAAAACTACTTAAGTAGTACTTTCAAGTATATTTACTTAAGTACATTACACCACTGCCACTTCTACCTTACGGATTGCATTGCAACATGTTGCACAGTGCAGCAGCACATCTGGAGCACTACACTGTACAATTATTTATTTAGACCCTCTTGTTTTTTGTGATTAACAATAGATGTGTAAATCGCCATGAATGAATGAATTATATAGTCTAGTATGGGTTGTGTTTTTGAAACTGTGCACTCCTGTTTTCTTGGATTACATTGCATTTATTTAGAGATACGGAACCAGATTTTATAAATACCAATTTCAACTTATTTATATAAAATATCATATTTGAGCAATCTATACAATACAGTGCCATGAAAAAGTATTTGCCCCCTTTCTAAATGTTTGATTTTTTTTAATACTGAATGTTATCAGATCTTCAACCAAAAACAAATATCAAATAAAGGGAACCTGAGTTTTAAAAAATTGTATACTTGTTATTATCATTTTTTAAAAGTTTTACCCCTTTTTTGTGGTATCCAATTGGTAGTTACAGTCTTGTCTCATCGCTGCAACTCCTATACAGAGTCAACAGGAAAATGCCTAAAAAGCAACACATTTAAAGTTTTGGAATGGCCTAGTCAAAATCCAGACCTAATCCCAATTGAGATGTTGTGGCAGGACTTGAAACGAGCAGTTCATGCTTGAAAACTCACAAATGTCGGTGAGTTACAGCAGTTCTGCATGGAACAGTGGGCCAAAATTCCTCCACAGCAACTTGAGAGACTGATCAACAACTACAGGAAGTGCAGATAAAGTGACGCAAACAGCTATTGAGTGTAAGGGGGCAATTACTTTTTCACAATTACTTCGAGTGTTGCATAACTTTGTTTATGAAGTAAATATGTAATTGTCGTGTTATTGTTCACTCAGGTTCCCTTTATCTAATATTAGGTTTGGTTGAAGTTCTGATTCAGTATCACAAATATGGGGCAAATACTTTTTCATGGCGCTGTATATACCTAGACAACACATCTTAATGATTTCATTGTGATCAATCAAATATTTTTGTATCATATGTAACTGTACTGTAGGTAATAGGTTTATAATATAATTAAATGAGTAGGTTAATCAAATCAAATATGACATACTTGAAATAGAAATATATACATTTTATATTTCAACAATTGCAAAGAAGATGTGTTACATACTTTGTGTGCTATCATTACATTTTAGAGAATGGTTATTGTATTAACATATCTATTTGACTATACGTTAAAACTGTACAGTATGCGTATGTTTTCAGATATTTGTATCGTGTAGTTGGGAAAATGTGCAGTTCTTTGGATTAACGTGTCTGTTTATTTCTTGCTGTCAATAATTGCATTTCTCCACAAGGGAGCACTGGAGAGTCATATTTTATTTTTGTCAATGTAATACATTATATATACAAAAGTATGTGGACACCCCTTCAAATTAATGTTTTCGGCTATTTCAGCCACACCCTTAGCTGACAGGTGAATAAAATTGATCACACAGCCATGGAATCTCCATAAACAAACATTAGCAGTAGAATGGCCTGAAGAGCTCAGTGACTTTCAACATGGCACCGTCATAGGATGCCACCTTTCCAACAAGTCAATTCGTCAAATATCTGCCCTGCTAGAGCTGCCCCGGTCAACTGTAAGAGCTGTTATTGTGAAGTGGAACTGTCTAGAAGCAACAACGGCTCAGCCGCGAAGTGGTAGGCCACACAAGATCACAGAACGGGACCGGTGAAACCGCGTAATGCGTGAAAATCGTCTATCCTCGGTTGCAACACTCACTACCGAGTTCCAAACTACCTCTGGAAGTAACATCAGCACAACAACTGTTTGTCGGGAAATTCATGAAAAGGGTTTTCATGGCTGAGTAGCCGCAAACAAGCCTAAGATCACCAAGCGCAATGCCAAGTGTTGGCTGGAGTGGTGTAAAGCTCACCACCATAAGACTCTGGAGCAGTGGAAACGCATTCTCTGGAGTGATGAATCACACTTCACCATCTGGCAGTCCAAAGGACAAATCTGGGATGCCAGGAGAACGTGTCCTGCCCGAATGCATAGTGCCAACTGTAAAGTTTGATGGCTAAGCCCCTTAACTCTACAGCATACAACAAATTCTAGACAATTCTGTGCTTCCAACATTGTGGCAACAGTTTGGGGAAGGCCCTTTCCTGTTTCAGCATAACAATGCCCCCGTGCACAAAGCAAGGTCCATACAGAAATGGTTTGGAAAAACTTGACTGGCCTGTACAGAGCGCTGACCTCAACCCCATTGAACACCTTTGGAATTAATTGGAACCAGGCTTAATGGCCCAACATCAGTGCCAAACCTCACTAATGCTCTTGTGGCTGAATGTCCCTGTAGCAATGTTTCAACATCTAGTGGAAAACGTTCCCAGAAGAGTGGAGGCTGTTATAGCAGCAAAAGGGGGACCAGCTTCATATTAATGCCCATGATTTTGGAATGAGATGTTTGACGAGCAGGTGTCCACATACTTTTGGTCATGTAGTGTACATTATCTGAACAAGAACAAAGTCAGAAGTATTGGTACTGTAAAATGTGATAAGAAAATAGAACTGATCTGATTGACTGAGAAATTGTTACCTCTTACAAGGATCAATGGATTTATCACTTGAACTTGAGCTCCTGTGTAAACAGCTTTTTTGTTATTTAGGAGTTTAAATTGTATAATATTTCTGAATGTTTCTGGTGAGATGCTGTTTCTTTGGGATGAGGAATAGAGGGCTAGCCTTGTGCCAGATCTGTTTGTGCTGTCTTACCAACTTCTACTGGCATGTTCATCTAAGGCGAGAGAGTGGCCATAAATTGGTAAGAAAGCACAAACATTTATGTCCTAAACATTTCATGCGACTTAAAGTCAATAATGCAATAATATTATACAACACCTCTTAAATATGTACATCAAAACAAGACACGTAAACACTGCAGCAGTGAAAGCAGTGGCATGTATTCATGGATGTCAAAGGAAGCCAGGCTTCCCTTAAAAATGTGTTGCAGAATTGTCCTTCAATTCGCAAGAGGCTGAATGTATCTCAGAAGGAGAAAGCATCCTAGCGTGCAAAACAGCACCCCTCTATCTCTCTACGTGTAGGCCATCTATCTGATGCTGTCTGGTTCAAACGAGTATGACATTTACAAGATACTGCAATAGTAGCTTAATTCTGTGTCTTACACTATTTACATCTCATGTATTGCCTGACTACAGTATTGTATCTTGATATGTTAATAAATGCATGCTGTGTTCATTTTGACATGGTTACCTGCCTACTATACCCACTGTAGTGTGCGTAGGTCGCAATCCCATAGTAAGTAAATAGAGCTAACTGGCTAGCTACTACTGTTAGCTAGCCAGATAGCCACAAAGAATTGTTAGCATTTTTGCCTGTTATACTATCTGGTTAGCTACATTATTACGATCAGTGGCGAACCATCATTCAGGGCAGAGCCCCACCTGTATTGAGCCCCACTTTCTTTGCTAAAAAAAAAACTAAACAAACTAAAACAGTTTTGCATGTTATTTTGGCATTAATACATGTCACATATGATGCTACAAAAAATGCTACAATAATTGTTGAGTTAATAAAGCTGCAGTTGCGCCATGATTAGCTCAGTGTTCTGTCAATCATGGGGAGAGTAGTCCCTGTCAAGTCTAACGGTAGACTTTGAAAATTCAAGCCCCTTGGGTGCTGTCATAGAGTTAAATTAGAAGTGCCCATCCAAGAAGGCTCAAGGTCATTGGCCACAGATAAAATGATGTCAAATCACATTATATCTACTGTAGCTTTGATTGGACTGATCATGTCAACATCATACTTTCAAAATCTTAGCAAGCAGTCATCATCATGAATCAAGTCGACAAATCTACTGGCAAATCCTTTTTAATCCATGTCATATGAAGAGAAATTTTAGACCAAATGTATCGGTGCTCATTGGACATAAACATTACACAACAAGTTGGAATTCGCAAATTCAACAATGAGTGGTTTGGAAACAATCATTGGCAGGAGCTAAGTGCAAGCATTGTAAAGCAATCACTAGCCTGCTATTCAGTGGAGTGGCTGTGTGGTCCCAAATCTGGGATTAGGGGTCTCTTTTCCAAGTTTAAAATGATAAACATTAAACAATGGCCATGATGTCAATGGAGCATGATTTGTGCCATACTCAAAACAACTCTTAACTCGGAACGGCTGAAAACCTGACTTCAGTAAGTTCAAGACAACTGGGAATTCTGGAAAAAAACTAGCTCCAACTGGGAAATACGTTTTGAACGGTCATCCAACTCCGAATTCTCCGAAGTCAGGAACTCGGGCCTCTTTCTAGAGCTACAGTATGACCTGAAGATTAATGACGTCCTCATGATTCAACCTCGTTTTTTTTTACGAGTTCCCAGTCGTCTTGAAAGCACAGAGAATGCCGGACTTTGATGACAAAATTGGCCCACGGAGGACCGTTGTGCCACCTTCCTGTTCAAGTGAGCACAGCAAGGTGAGTCCAAACTGTAGAAAATAAAACTTAAATACTGGTTTAACTCCTGTCACCTGTCTTCCTCAAAATAATGCTGCGTTCAAAACAACTGGGATCTCTGAACTTCTGATGTCAGTACGTTCAAGACAACTGGGAATTTAGGGGCAAAACGAGCTCCGACTGGGAAAAATCTGTTTTAATCAGTCATCCAACTCAGAATTCCATGTCGGGCATCTTTCTAGAGCTTCGACCTTCCGACCTGAAGTTCACTGACGAGTGGCGCAGGTCCTAATCCAGGCACTTGTCCTCTCATCTGGACTACTGCAACTTGCTGCAGACTAGGCTCCTCGCTTGTGCCATAAAACCCCTGCAATTTATCCAGTATGCTGTCGTCCTCCTGGGGCTCAAGCTTCCCAAGGTCGCTAATGTCACCTTGCTCCTCCGCACAATCCACTGAATCCACTACAAGACCATGGTACATGCCTATGGAGCAGCAAGATTAGCAGCTTCCTCCTGAAGCTAGGACAGCAGAGTCCCGTTCCATCTTTCGAAAACATCTGAAACACTAACTCTTCAAAGAGTATTTGAATATTATTTTTATATTGGATTCTCACTGACCTGTTGGTACAGCAGGAAATTCAAGTAGTTAATAACCAGCAGGTTTTGAGTTCAAATCCCAATGAATTAGCATACAGCAAAAACACCTTAATTTAGCAGAAAAAAACTGTAATTTATTGTATATTTATCGTATTTTCACGACAACCAGTAGCTGGTAGTGTACCATAAGACATTTTTAACAGTGAAGTTACCTGAGGTTTGTGTCTCTTTGTTAACAACAACTGGTGCGCGATCTCTAATGTTAAGGATGTCTCGAGTTTTTGCTCACTTGAGTTAGAATACCTCATGATAAGCTGCAGACCATACTATTTACCAAGAGAGTTTTCATCTACATTATTCATAGCTGTCTATTTACCACAACAAACCAATGCTGGCACTAAGACCGCACTCAACGAGTTGTATACGGCCATAAGCAAACAATAAAATGCACATCCAGAGGTGACGTTTCTCATGACCGGTGATTTTAATGCAGGGGAAAAAAAACTCATTTTTTTACCAGCATTCCACCTTTGCAACTAGAGGTGAAAAACTCATAGATCACCTTTACTTCACACACAAAGATACATACTGTACAAGGCCCTACATCGCCCTACCTTTGGAAAATCACACGATAACTCTATCCTCCTGCTTCCTGCTTACAAGCAAAAACTTAAACAGGAAGTACTAGTGACACTCATTATGGAAGTGGTCCGATGAAGCAGATGCTAAGGTACATGACTGTTTCGCTAGCACAGACTGGAATATATTCTCGGATTCATCTGATAACATTGAGGACTTTAACACATACAGTGGGGCAAAAAAGTATTTAGTCGGCCACCAATTGTGCAAGTTCTCCCACTTAAAAAGATGAGAGAGGCCTGTAATTTTCATCATAGGAACAGTTCAACTATGACAGACAAAATGAGAAAAAAACATCCAGAAAATCCACCATAATTTGCAAATAAATTCATTAAAAACACTACAATGTGAATTTCTGGATTTTTTTCTTCTCATTTTGTCTGTCATAGTTGAAGTGTACCTATGATGAAAATTACAGGCCTCTCTCATCTTTTTAAGTGGGAGAACTTGCACAATTGGTGGCCGACTAAATACTTTTTTGCCCCACTGTAAGTGCATCGACGACATCGTCCCCACAGTGACCGTAAATACATACCCCAACCAGAAGCCATGGATTACAGGCAACATCCACACTGAGGTAAAGGCTGCCGCTTTCAAGGAGCGCATAAACTAATCTGGATGCTTATAAAAAATCCCTCAAATACCTCCGACAAGCCATCAAACAGGCAAAGTCTAAATACAGGACTAATATCGAATCCTACTATGCTGGCTCTGATGCTTAACAGATGTGGCAGGATTTGCAAACTATCACGGATTACAAAGGGAAACCCAGCTGTGAGCTGCCCAGCGATGCAAACCTACCAGAGGAGCTAAATGCCATCTATGCAAGCAACACTGAATCATGCATGAGAGCACCAGCTGTGTGATCTCGCTCTCTGTAGCCGATGTGAGTAAGACCTTTAAACAGGTTAACATTCGCAGGGCCGCAGGGCCAGACGGAATACCAGGACGCGTACTCAGAGCATGCGTTGACCAGTTGGCAAGTGTCTTCACTGACATTTTTAACCTATCCCTGACCCGGTCTGTAATACAAACTTGCTTCAAGCAGACCACCATAGTCCCCATGCCCAAGAACGCCAAGGTAACCTGCTTAAATGACTATCGTCCCATAGCACTCACATCTATAGCCATTAAATGCTTTGAAAGGCTGGTCAGGCCTCACATCAATACTATCATTCCAGACACCCTGGACCCACTCCAATTTGCATACCGCCCCAACAGATCCACAGATGATGCAATCTCTATTGCATTCTACACTGCCCTCACCCACATGGACAAAAGGAATATCAATGCTCATTGACTACAGTGTAGCAATCAATACCATAGTCCCTTCCAAGCTCATCACCAAGATCAGGACCCTTGCTAAAGTTGATCTCAACTCAACTTTAGCAAAACAAAGGACCTGATCATGGACTACAGGAAACGGAGGGGCAAGCACGCCCCCATCTACCTTGATGGACCGAGAGCTTCAAGTCGAGAGCTTCAAGGAACTTCAGGTCGAGAGCTTCAAGTTCCTTGGTGTCCACACAGTTTGAGCTTACATGTCTTTTTGATGAGCACAGACCCCCTCACGCAATCAACTTCGTAGAGATACAGAGTTCCCTTGTAAGCCTATTTGACGGGAAACTGTGAAGACAGCTATATATCACGTCTTGTTTCTGTTAATGAGTTTTTTATTAAATAATGTGAAACAATGTTGTGTCTGTTTGCTGCTTTTCATTAAATCATGCATAGCTGTTCGTTATATGGCCTAAAATGTATTTGTACATATTGGCAGAAAATTATCTGTAGGCTATAGCATACCAAATTTTGATCAGTTATGAAAATAAACATTTCATGTGGAAAATAAAATATCCTATAAATGGCCAACATTTCGACGTTTCAGTTAAGACAATTTGTCACATGATTAAAGCAACGAAAACAATGTGACTTTAGTGACAAAAAGAAACAATAGCCTATGATTAAAGGGTTTAGGGCTCTCACCATCATCATCATTATTATTATTCAAATAATAAAAATTCAATAAAGTCACAATTATCAGCTTTGGTATGGACAAAAGGAACACCTATGTGAGAATGCTGTTCATTGACTACAGCTCAGCGTTCAACACCATAGTGCCCACGAAGCTCATCACTAAGCTAAGGACTCTGGGACTAAACACCTCCCTCTGCAACTGGATCCTGGACTTCCTGACGGGCCGCCCCCAGGTGGTAAGAGTAGGCAACCACACGCCTGCCACACTCATCCTTAACACTGGGGCCCCTCAAGGGTGTGTACTTAGTCCCCTCCTGTATTTCCTGTTCACCCACGACTGTGTGGCCAAACATGACTCCAACACCATCAATAAGTTTGCTGACGACACAACAGTGATAGGCCTGATCACCGACAATGATGAGACGGGATATAGGTAGGAGGTCAGAGAACTGGCAGGGTGGTGCCAGGACAACAACCTCTCCCTCAATGTGAGCAAGGCAAAGGAGCTGATCGTGGACTACAGGAAAAGGAGGGCCGAACAGGCCCCCATTAACATTGACGGGGATGTAGTGGAGCAGGTCGAGATTTTCATGTTCCTTGGTATACACATCACCAAGAAACTATCACGGTCAAAACATACCAAGACCGTCATGAATAGGGCACAACAAAACCTTTTCCCCCTCAGAAGACTGAAAATCAAAAGGCTCATCAACAGCTTCTACCCCCAAGCTGCTGAACAATTCATAAAAATTAGCATCCTACAATTTACATTGACCCCCCCTCTTGTACGCTGCTGCTACTCAATGTTTGTTTGTTAAGTGACTAAGGCATAGTCACTTCAGCCCCACCTACATGTACAGATGACCTCAACTAGCCTGTACCCCTGCACACTGACTAAGTACCAGTGCCCCCTGTATATAGCCTTGTTAATGTTATTCTTGTGTTACTTTTTATTTGCCTACTTGGTAAATATTTTCTTCTTCTTGAACTGCACTGTTGGTTAAGGGCTTGTAAGTAAACATTTCACAGTAAAGTCTGCACTTTATTTGCATGTGGCAAATAAAGTTTGATTTGACATTGGTGAGCAGGATTTCAAAGTGAGGAGAGACACATGAGTAGGTCTACCAACGGAAAACATCTGAAAACAAAAATGATTATGCAATTCAGACCAGAGAAATCCAATGTTTACAGTATATACAACGTCTGCCTTTTCCCCTACATTTTAACAGTCTAATAAGTACATTTAATATAGGACAACATCACAAAATCAATTTGGCATCTTTTGAGAATGTTGTCCATAAAGTTTTGAAATCAGTATTTGTCCATCTCTCCCATTTTTGAACCTGTTTTAAAATGATATAGGCCTTTTTCTGCCTATGTGAACTTATTGCAGTATTGTAGACATTATGTCCTGGGATTTCCTATGATCTTCTAACGACTCCTGTGTAGCTTGTGAGCATCATAGAGCAAAACATGTTACACATGGGTGCTCGTGAGAGTCTCAGCTATTTGAAATAGTTTGTAGCTCAAACAACTGATGTTTTTGTAAAAAAAAAGACTCTGCCAAAGGCCCCTTCGGGATCCGCCCTTGTCTCACTAACACTTCTCTAGCTCAGCCCCCGTCAATCACACAGACTATTTGTTGGTACAAAAAAATAAACAAAATCCAATGACCCAGAACCCAGAATTCTGTCGCTCAAACATACAATGTTTAAAAGGGGTTAGAAGTCCTAAATCACGCCGCCGCAATGGTGGGACTCAATGGGTTAACAAACCTATGTTTGAAGTTGCAACCAATTTCTTTCAACGCTCAGTTTACTTTACCTCTTTAGTTAAACCTAACAAATAACTAATATATACAACTCATTTTGTCATGTTATACCAATAAGATTTGTCACTTTGGAAAAACATATGCACATTTCTACAATTGGGTTACAAGCAATTCAATACATTTCTTGGTAATCAATATACTAACTTGGTTCCATAACATGAAATAATGATTCCAAAAACTCTTTACATAAGACTTTATTAACTGGTTACAATATTGGCACCAAATCATAACCACCTCATCAACGTAAATCTTCCCTGCTCTTTAGTATCACAGTACTTACAACAATATCATTTTAGATTGAGTGCTGTCAGTGAACATCGTAAAAAAATTTTTTTTTAAAAAGATTAACTGCAATGACATATATACTCACGGGTGGCCAAAAATAACAAACTGAAAGTCACGCCCTCAATAGGCCACGCCTCCAACTCTTCTGATAGGCTTCCGCAGCTATGTCACACCCACCACTATGCAAAGCAAATATGAATGAGGTGTTGAAAGCAATTTAGAAACTTTCATTCAATAAAAAAAAATCACATTGATCTGTCAAATTCGTTACTTGATTCCAGACAAATTTAACAGAATAGGTTGAATGAGCCAAAGCATAATTTTTTATCATACCAATCAGAAAAAGCATTTCAGATGAACAACAGTACCATCCCACCTTTTATAGTGCTGTATTAACTGTAAAGAGAAAACATCCATTTGTCATAGACTATATGCAATATAACAATTTAGAGGAGAGTGAAAGCCAATTACATTTTCATGCAGTATAGGCAGCCTAGTATTGTTTCAGAAGGAGTGGAAACTTGACAATAAATCTTACCATCTCAGCGGTGATCCATAAAACAACAACACAATTTCAGTGACAACTCCTTCTTGGTTTTATGTGCTGGTGGCTTGGATAGGAGCTGGAGGTCCACTCCGAAACAGAAGGGGAGAGGAAGAGAACCGCACCACTGTACACACTTTCGTGGTGCAAAGCAATTCCCTCAGGGCGCAGACAGACGGCCAGGGAACTTGTGAGTCTTAAACAGGTTCTCGTCACTCAACACCGTTCAAGAGGCTATTCACATTGCAAGAGATATGGACAAAGTCAGAGAATTGAAGAGAAAGATAAATGAGTGTCTCTTAACGCAGATCTGACTGGGTCCGTGATTCGAATCTCAGTTCCCAGGAATTATGACTGTTGATATTTCAAAACTCCATTCCACACTGCCCTGGGGTTAAATGTGTGTGTTCACTCCACTCGATTGTGAAGTATGCGCTTCACATTTCAACAAGCCTACCTCTCCCCCTCCCCCTCTCTCTCTCACTCACACACACTCAAACACTAAGACAATGTGCTGTGCATGCACTAACACACCCCCAGAACAGCTGTTTTGAGCTGTGATGGTAGTCAGTGAAACCTAACTAGCCACACACACACACAAGGGGTAACTATGATGTAGCTCTGTTATCTGAGTGGTTCAACGTGTCAAAAAGACGGACAGCGGTCTGGATGGCAAGAACAACTGCCCGAGTTACACCAGGAATGCACAATCCCTCCATCAGTGCTCAGACTGTCCGCAATAGGCTGAGAGAGGCTGGACTGGGTGCTTGTAGGCCTGTTGTAAGGCAGGTCCTCACCAAACATCACCGGCAACAACATCGCCTATGGGCACAATCCCACCGCCGCTGGACCAGACAGGACTGGCAAAAAGTGCTCTTCACTGACGAGTCGCGGTTTTGTTTCACCAGGGGTGATGGTCGGATTCGCGTTAATCGTGAAAGGAATGAGCGTTACACCGAGGCCTGTACTCTGAAGCGGGATCGATTTGAAGGTGGAGGGTCCGTCATGGTCTGGGGCGGTGTGTCACAGCATCATCGGACTGAGCTTGTTGTCATTGTAGGCAATCTCAACGCTGTGCGTTACAGGCAAGACATCCTCCTCCCTCACGTGGTACCCTTCCTGCAGGCTCATCCTGACATGACCCTCCAGCATGACAATGCCACCCGCCATACTGCTCATTCTGTGTGTGATTTCCTGCAAAACAGGATTGTCAGTGTTCTGCCATGGCCAGCGAAGAGCCCGGATCTCAATCCCATTGAGCACGTCTCGGACCTGTTGGATCGGAGGGTGAGGGCTAGGGCCATTCCCCCCAGAAATGTCCGGGAACTTGCAGGTGCCTTGGTGGAAGAGTGGGGTATCTCACAGCAAGAACTGTAAAATCTGGTGCAGTCCATGAGGAGATGCACTGCAGGACATACAGTTTTTCTCAATTGCTAAAACACAATTTCTGAAACCTTGCTCCATTTCCTGAAAACATTAAACACAAACGTCATCTTCAAGCACTATTTGCATAACCTCTGATTCCTCTTGAAAAATGAAACATTCGCCTCAAAACAGTTTGACCTGTGTTCAAAATCAAACACTGCTCTCAAATCATAAACAAAGTGATCAAAATGATATACACTCTCAAGCAGTCAGTTAACAATACACCGAAAAATAGAAAACACATTGTTCAAAACATACAATCCTCAGGGAGAAGTATATTTTTTATCTAAAAAAATATTCAAATTTCTCCGTCATTGTCTTTTGATGAACGAAAACATGTTCTATCATAGTAGCTCAAAATTGATCAGAAATGACTACTCTGCTTTGTTCTTTGCAATTTTGTTTTTTGTTCTTCCTCCTCCTTGTACCCCTATTTTTTACAGTACTGTACCCTGCATCTCACAAACTTGTCCTTTGTCTCTGTGATATTGTAAATCTTGTTCTTTGTTGATATGAACCTGCAACCAGTCAAAATCTATTGAGCAGTCAGTAGTGTTAATAAATGGAAAGCACAATGTTCAGGGCCATACAATTTGTCCATTGTGCAGTATACAGCCTACAATGCACTGTACTACAGTAAAGTAATATTGCTAAGGACTTAGCAACAAAGCTGAAATCTACCTCTATAGGAGGAATTCTGTGTAGTCATTGTGCAACCATGGTTTTCTGAGGAGAGAAAACAACTCTGTACAAAGGGGAAATGCATGAACTCTGCCGTTGTTATGGTAGTAGCACACGCCCAGTCCCAAGTATGAACACACACAACAGTGGTTATTATGACATTACTTTGGAAGCAGAGAGATAGGGAGCAGGTTACAGAGAAATCACTGGCACGTCATTCCTCTGTTTAGTTTCTGTGTGTTTTTTTTTTAGTCAGTTCCACTTGTAGTGAGATGAGCAAATTACTTCATTCTTCTGTTTTGGAATGGTTGGACATAAAGACTTTTTTGATTTTCCTCTGTGTTTTCTTGGTACTTGCCGACCTCCTGAAGAACAAAACTCCAAAGAATTTTCCTCCTGGACCTTGGTCATGGCCTTTCATTGGCAACATGTTTCAATTTGATCCTGCTAAGATGCATCTTCAGTTTGAAGAGGTGGGTTTACTAAACGCTAGCCTGAGTATCATTCTGTTGGTGCTATCATTCCAACTCCTTGTTAATCATTGTCATGCCAGACAAATGTTTGGCTGGACAATGAGCAATGGAGTTGGCAAGAGCACAATCAGATATGGCACCAGGCTAACTTAATGCTGCTTAGCACTCTTTTGATGACAAACGTTATTTCTTGTTGTTCTTCTTGTAGTGTGAAAAAAAATATGGAAAGATTTTCAGCCTTCGAATTCCATCAGCAAACCAAGGGTCAAAGTGGGTTATTCTGAGTGGATACGAGATGGTGAAAGAGGCCTTGGTCCACAATGGCGACAGTTTTGTTGATCGTCCCTCCATTCCCTTATTTGAAGATATATATATTGGAAGTCAAGCAATGGGAAGTAAAGGTAACGCTCACATACTTTATACTTGTTACGACCTGATCTGTTTCACCTGTCTTTGTGCCTGTCTCCACCCCCCTCCAAGTGTCGCCCATCTTCCCCACTTATCCCCTGGGTATTTATACCTGTGTTTTCTGTCCGTCTGTACCAGTTTTTCCTTGTTTGTTCAAGTCAACTAGTGTTTTGTCTCAGCTCCTGCCTTTCCCCAGTCACTCTATTTCTTGTCCTCCTGGTTTTGACCCTTGCCTGTCCTGACTCTGAGCCTGCCTGCTGTCCTGTGTCTTTGCCACTACTCTGGATTTACCGACCTCTGCCTGACCTGACCCTGGGCTTGCAGGACATTGTCATCATCTTACAGTTATTAACTGATAATTGATTATGGATCATAATAATTTATTATTGTAGAAATATTACATATTTAGTGTATTAGTGTCAATCCTTAAAAATGGAAAGGTTGGGGGTTCGATCCCCGTTCAAGTCCTACCAAAGACTCCAAAATGGGACCTCATGCCTCTTTGCTTGGCCATCAGTATTAAAGAGATGGATAGGGGGTGACAGGCCCTGACAGACTAGAATCCTGTCTAGGGTGTGTACTTTTACATCAAGCTGCCTCACGCTTGAGAAACAGATGTGTGAAAACCTTGTGAAGACTTACAGAAAACGTTTGACCTCTGTCATTGCCAGCAAAGGGTATATAACAAAGTATTGAGAAACTTTTGTTATTGACCAAATACTTATTTTCCACCATAATTTGCAAATAAATTCATAAAAATCCTACAATGTGATTTTCTGGATTTTGTTTCTCATTTTGTCTGTCGTAGTTGAAGTGTACCTATGAGGAAAATTACAGGCCTCTCATCTTTAAGTGGGAGAACTTGCACAATTGGTGGCTGACTAAATACTTTTTTGCCCCACTGTAGGTGTGGTTATGTCGAACGGGTATCCATGGAAGCAACAGAGGAGGTTTGCTCTCTCTACACTGAGGAACTTTGGACTGGGCAAGAAGAGTCTGGAGCCATCCATCCAGATTGAAGCGCAGTGTTTGAATGAAGCCATTCAGAGTGAACAAGGTACAGTGGAAACTTGATATGGTTACAGTTCAATTCAAACTTTATTGTCCCTGCAAGGAAATGAATATACTTGTCAAAACAGATTTGGGTAAACACCGCACTGGCATTAAGTTTACACATGAGTTGTCTCTGTTTTGGATGCAACAGACATATAGCGATTAAAAACTGTTTCGATTTTCACGTTGAAAACAGATTCAGTTCAGATCAGGAGTCCAAGCACCAAGCAAAAAAAATACAACAAAGCTGTATATGAGCTGTGGTGCTTACAGAGAAGTTTTGCAGACTGAAGTTCAGTGTAGAGATATAAAGCATTTTTAGATGCCCCTACCTGAGGCATTACAAAACACTAGCGTTTTTCCATATCTTTAAGGTCTCCCATATATGAAATGGAGGGTTCTGTAAAAATATTTTACTGAAAAAGTGGTTACATATATAGATGTTGTGACACACACACCCTTTACCCCCTAAGGTCGATGTCAGCGCCCCCATGGAAATCGAATTATCATAATAAAAGAATTGGCCTAAAATGTCCGCACACCGGTGGAAATCAAATGAACATAATACTAAAAAATCTCCATCAAAATCCATTTGTTTAAGCAATTTGTTCTTGTATGGGCTGCTTCTCAAATATCGCTTCTGCCGATATCTGCCTTCCGCATCTGCAGTGAAAGGTTGCAGAGCCAGAGTGGTGTTTGTCAGACCATGAGATGTCCTGAAAATCGGTCTTCTCACGAAAACATCTCTAAGGAAATGTGAGACACTCATGAACAAGATGGTCTTACAGCACAAGCGTCTTGGGACTCGTCTGAAGTCGGTACAGCCGATCTGCCAGCTTCTGTCTGTAGTGTCCGAACAGTTTGGGCTACACACCAATATTATTATTATTTATTTTTTAAACATATTTTACCCCCTTTTTCTCCCCAATTTTGTGATATCCAATTGGTAGTCATGATCTTGTCTCAACGCTGCAACTCCCCAATAGACTCGGGAGAGGTGCCGGTTGAGAGCCATGCGTCCTCTGAAACATTACCTGCCAAGCCGCACTGCTTCTTGACACACTGCACAATGGGACTCCTGGTCACCGCCGGCTGTGACACAATCTGGGATTGAACCCGGAGATGTAGTGGCGCCTCAGCACTTCGATGCTTTGCCTTAGACTGCTGCGTCACTCGGGAGGCCAGGCTAAATATTAATATGACCCCTATGCGGAAAGGTACTCTCACAAACAAATACATGTCGGTTGTTTTCCTCTAGGATGCTCACAAGACTCATCTGAAGGTTCCCGGTACCAGTTTTTTTTTAATTATGGTATTATGTATTTAGATAGTTTAGTGCCTAAAATAAGGGGATAAATACATTTATGGTGATCTTTCTTATATCTCTCAGATAGTACCAAAACAAATCAAAAGGAAGTTTGTTCTGAAGTGTCTCCTATCTGTTCCATGTAGGGAACCCTGTATAGGCCACGAAAGCACTTCCCCACTTTCTTTATTGACTTATCTGAACTATTGTCCTTGAGAACTATGATAAAACTCATTGTGTGATTTTAATATTTCACTCCAAGGCCATTAAATATATTAATCTTTTGAGCTCTATTGACTTTATCCAACATGTAACTGGGCCCACCCATTACCGGGACCATCCTCTGGACCTGGTTATTACCAAGGGCCTTCCAATTGACATATCCTCTACTGTTGATGTTGCTTTATCTGAATACCATCTTGTATTTTTTACTACCTTTTTGCCTATAGCAGAGGGTCATCTTGAACACATTATTAAGAAATGCTGTCTTACCTCTGAAGTTGCTACAGATTTTACTGAGTGTATGAACAATGCTAGCAGAAGTTGCAGGTCCATTATGATGTTCTAAGAGAGCAACTTGGCATATATAACAAGTCAATTAGAAATGCCAGATGACCTCATTTTCTAACTTGATCACTAATAATCAGAATAATTCGAGAGCTCTTTTCGAGCAGTGATGGCCTGATAAATCCTACCCCCGCAAATGTAGGTGAACTTTCCTCCACATCTAAATGAGTGATGAGTTTACGGCATATTTCAAAGATAAGATAACAAACATTAGGCTGGGTATCAGTGAAGCAAGACCTGATGAGAAGTTTATGTGCCCTAGCCTACCACGCAAAGGCACTATGGATTTATTTTCCCTGGTTGACACAGATATGCTCAGGAAAGTGATATCACCTGCCTTCTCGATCCTATACCAACCACCTTGCATATTCAAACACAACTAGTTTTTTAATGTGTGTTCATGTTTTGATCTCATTCACACACTTACAGCATATCAACAAGGACATGCGTGTGTCCTTAAATGGTGAGGAGACAAAGTAGCCAATCGTTGTTGTAGTTCTGTGGCCAAATTTCGGCCCTGCTAGAGCTGCCCCGGTTAACTGGGGCGGCAGGGTAGCCTAGTGGTTAGAGTGTTGGACTAGTATCCGGAAGGTTGCAAGTACAAACCCCCGAGCTGACAAGGTACAAATCTGTCGTTCTGCCCCTGAACAGGCAGTTAACCCACTGTTCCTAGGCCGTCATTGAAAATAAGAATTTGTTCTTAACTGACTTGCCTAGTTAAATAAAGGTAAAAAATAAATAAAAATAAAAACTGTGAGTGCTGTGAAGTCAAAACATCTAGGAGCAACAACGACTCAGCTGCGAAGTGGTAGGCTACACAAGCTCACAGAATGGGACCTCCGAGTGTATTGAAGCGTGTAGCACTATAAAGTTTGGTTTGAGGAATAATGCTCTGGGACTGTTTTTCATGGTTCCACTAAAGATAAATCTTAACGCTACAGCATACAATGACATTCTAGATGATTCTGTGCTCCCAACTTTGTGGCAAGAGTTTGGGGAAGGCCCTTTCCTCTCAGCTTGACAATGCCCCGTGCACAAAGTGAGGTCCATACAGAAATGGTTTGTTGAGATCGATGTGGAAGAACTTGACTGGCCTGCACAGAGCCCTGACCTCAACCCCATCGGGCTGAATTGAGATGCCGACTGCAAGCCAGGCCTAATTGCAAGCCAGGCCTCAGTGCCCGACCTCATTAATTCTCTTGTGGCTGAATGGAAGCCAGTTCCTGCAGCAATGTTCCAACAGCTAGTGGAAAGCCTTCCCAGAAGAGTGAAGGCAGTTAAAGCAGCACATTTTGGAATGAGATGTTTGATGAGCACACACTTTTGGTCATGTAATGTAGTTGAAGTTCCAAAAAATTGTCTTGAGTACAGGTCATAAGTACAGTACACAAACCTGAAAAATATCTATCATTTAAAACATGTACAGAGGTAATTGAACCACCAGTTAATGGTGATGTTGCAGGCATATTGGATATTGGACACCATATTGGATTTGGGTGGGGGGCACATAATGTATAAAGTCCACAGAGGAACCTTTGAAATAAATGAGCGTTCAGTGTCTGGGCCCACTTGCCTTAGAGCTGATTGCAATAGCCACAAGGTAAAAAAAACGTAACTTTATGCACTTTTGTCGGGCAGGACCATACAGCACTGAATGAGAGCAAATTTGACCTGGAAGTTGTCTATTGAACAACTATCAGAAAGTTACATTTGTATTCATAGTTAATACTTCCTCCTAATGTATCTGTTTACAGGTCTATATTTCCAAAATCCTTTAAGATATCGTAATGCTGTTTGTTTGTATATGTAGGGGAGACAATTGACTACTTGTAATTCAACATTTTTGCAATATCAGAGTTTGCAATATTGGGCCACATGAGCTTATGTATACAACCATCAATTTCATATATTGGAGACCTCAGAGGGGAAAAAAACATGGTTGTGCTTTGTTATACCTCTGGTAGGGGTATCTCAAACAAATGCCCTTTTTGAGGATTGGCCACTAGCCTATATGGTGACATTTTACTTTTGATGTAAGCCATATTGCTTTTGTGGGGAATAAGGTTTCTTTTGGCCCATGCAGGAAAACCCTTCAGCCCCCAGATACTGATGAACAATGCTGTTTCCAATGTGATCTGCTGTCTTGTGTTTGGTGCCCGCTTTGAATACAGCGATGACCAATTCCAAACCCTCCTGAAAACAATGAACGAGATTATTTACTTGGAAGGGGGCTTTTGGGCCGGGGTAAGTCTCTCACTCTTATTCTATTTGTAGACTGCTTCAACCTTGTGGTTACTTACTTTGACTTGTTGACTACAATTGTCTACCCTAGAGGAGAAAACAATATTAAATGCACTAATAGGTTTTTTTAAATGTAAATATTATGGCCATCCATCAATTCAAGAATGATCAGGAAATCTGACTGGACTGAAGTTTTCCATTGAACCTAACTTTGTCAGAAACATACTGGCCGTAGCTCTTTTTGCCCCAAAAACCCTATCTAAATCAACCAATCTTTTGGTCATGTAGTGCATGTAAAGGCTAATGGATAATAGTAAAATCATCTAAGATCATATTGATCAAGAATATCCATAGCTCCACTCAACTTCAATCTAATGGAAAAATAAAATAATCTGCTATGATTAAATATATATATAAATTAGAGCCACTGTATTTGTTTTATTGGTCATAAATGTAACTGCTCAGATAATTTCATATATAATGAGCTTTATAGATTCAATGTATTCAAATTGAAGGCACATAATATAAACTACACCCTTTAAAAATTGTATTTACAAAGAAAATAGTTGTTTAGTGGTTAGAGCGTTGGACTAGCAACCGAAAGGTTGCAATATTGAATCCCTAAACTGACAAGGTAAAAATCTGTTGTTCTGCCCCTGAACAAGGCTGTTAACCCACTGTTCCTAGGCCGTCATTGAAAATAAGAATTTGTAAGTCTAGGCGTCCTGCTAGAAGGACAACTTCCGGTGAAACTGGAGGGCGCGCAATTCAAATAAAAAAAATCTTAAAAATTACGGATATTAAACATTTAGGTACATACAAGTGTCTTATATCGGGTTGAAAGCTTGTATTCTTGTTAATATAACGACACTGTCCGATTTACAGTAGCCATTACAGCGACAGCATGCCATGCGATTGTTTGAGGACGGCGCCCCACATCAAAATATTTTTCCACTGGCACAGGTTTCATAAATTCACAAATAGTGATTTAAATATTCACTTACTTTTTGAAAATCTTCTTCTCATTTGTCATCCAAAGGGTCCCAGATATAACATGTAGTGTCGTTTTGTTAGATAAAATCCTTCTTTATATCCCCAAAAGTCAGTTTAGTTTGCGCCATCAATTTGATTAATCCACTCAGGTCTACAATTGTATCCCTGATGTCCTTACACAGCTCTCTGGTCTTGGCCATTGTGGAGAGGTTGGAGTCTGTTTGATTGAGTGTGTGGACAGGTGTCTTTTATACAGGTAACGAGTTCAAACAGGTGCAGTTAATACAGGTAATAAGTGGAGAACAGGAAGACTTCTTAAAGAAAAACTAACAGGTCTGTGAGAGCCGGAATTCTTACTGGTTGGTAGGTGATCAAATACTTATGTCATGCAATAAAATGCAAATGAATTACTTAAAAATCATACAATGTGATTTTCTGGATTTTTGTTTTAGATTCCGTCTCTCACAGTTGACGTGTACCTATGACAAAAATTACAGACCTCTACATGCCTATGCCGTTCTGTACCATCACTCATTCACATATCTTTATGTACATATTCTTTATCCCTTTACACTTGTAAAGGTAGTAGTTTTGGAATTGTTAGTTAGATTACTCGTTGGTTATTACTGCATTGTCGGAACTAGAAGCACAAGCATTTCGCTACACTCGCATTAACATCTGCTAACCATGTGTATGTTACAAATAAAATTTGATTTGATTTGATTTTCAGTAGGAAAACCTGCAAAATCGACAGTGTATCAAATACTTGTTCTCCCCACTATATATAGGGAACAGATCAGAGTTAGTGATGGGAATTCTTAATCACTTCTTTGAGCCGGCTCATTGTAAAAGAGATGGCTCATTTGGTTCCCAATGTAAAGCCCAAAAGGTGGGCTACAATTATGTCAGATCATGAAAAGCGAGTTCAAATAAATTTTTACCTGCCCACATAAAAAAATGTAATGCACTGAAAAATTCAGAATGGACCAGATTGAAACGCTCTCTCCACTATTTATTGTTTCAGCAGTGAGGAGTCACTCTCTTTCCATAATTATTTTGTAACTTATCTGCAGAAAAATGTTGTTGAGTTCAAAAAGCGGCAAGAGCTGTTCGTTCGCGAACAACCCATCACTAATCAGATTGGCAATGGGCCTTAAACCTCTAATGATTGAAAATGTAACCATGCCCATTTGATTTGTTTTGCCCTGTAATCATGGCCTGGTTGGAAGTTTTTGTTTCGGCCTCTAATAGTGCAAGTAATATAAATCAAGTTTTCATTAAAATGCGTTAACATACAAATGCCTAGCAGCCAACCTGCTTTTTCCAACCCCTTGTAAAATATGGTAAGAACTTTTTTACAGTTACCTTGTCACTTTGACAGTATTTTACTGTTTCGTTGCTTGACATTACAGTAGTGTACAGGAAGTTGGCATCAAGTTACCTTGAATATTTCAGCAATGTATTGGCACTATCCAGAGTGATATATATTTATCATAAGATATATTGTTGAAATTACAATAATTTTGAAGATCAGAGTATCCTTAAGTACAATATTTTCAGTAACAGTTACCGAAACTCTTTACATGCTATGACTGTGGTATGTTTTTATCAACCTTTGTTGAATGCACCAACTGTAAGATGTTAAGGATAAGAGCGCCCACTAAATTACCTAAATGTGAATGTAAAATGAAAATGTGCAAAGAACACTGGGAAATTACAGTCATATGCTGTAAATTAGATTACAGGTACATACTTGGTACTGTAATTTAGATTACAGTAAAAGTGTTGGTACCATAAAATGAATTACAGTAGATATATGTAAAATAAATTACAGTAACTTACTGGCAAATTGCTGCCAGGAACTATGTTTTTGTCAGACTTATCATTATTTTACAAAAAATTAGGGCCTTGAGGGGCTGCTGTGTTTGTAATTCCCTGGCCGAATTCTGGTTTCAGTCCTTGCCTGCCCTAACTCTGTCCTCAGATGTATAACATGATGCCGTGGGTCATGCGTCGGGTTCCTGGTCCTCACAGAAGGATCTTCACTGGCTGGAAGGAGGTCATCTCCTTCATCAACATCAGGATTCAGGAGCACATGAAGGACAACGACCCCTCGTCACCAAGAGACTTCATCGACTGCTTCCTCAACGAGATAGAGAAGGTGACGATGATAATGACAACCATTATCGGTGATGTAGTTGTAAAAAAAAAAAGTAAAAACTGATTGCCATTCGCAGTGAACATAGTACTGCTCCCTATAGTATTTTTCCGCAGTAGGTAGGTAAGTGGTGTTTACGTACAGTATATGTTTACCCTCCTCTACACTCATGATGATGATGAGGTCGGATTGGATAATAGTATTAGGGAGGGGTTCTACATAATCAAGTAGTTTAAACAAAAAAGTGGTGGGTGCAGGGCACACTTACCATCCAAATGAATGTGGATTCAGAGCTATTATTTGTATTGCAACACATGTAAACATTTTTTATCACATTTTCTTGACACATTGGTAATTTAGCTAAAGCATCATGAATTCGTTAGATTGTCAAATATTTTTAAGTATCTAGCATGTTGAGGTTGTTTTGGTGTGTTTTGTTCCACAGTGTGAAGATGACACAAGGGCTGGGTTCAACTTGGAGAACTTGTCCTTCTGCACTCTGGATCTATTTGTGGCTGGGACAGAGACCACCTCTACCACCCTCTATTGGGGCCTTCTCTTTATGATCAACTACCCGGAGATACAAGGTAAGTGCTCCCACCGCCATCACAATGACTACGTTTCGACCCCTATAGCATTTAATCAGTTCGTCAAAGCGATTGATCTTGATTGATTAATAAAAGGTCATTCTCTCACATGGAGGCACGCATACACACCACACACACACACACACACACACACACACACACACACACACACACAATCCATTTGCATGAAGACTTCCTTTGTGTTGTGCCTTTATATCTTGTATCCCTGTTGTAGCCAAGGTGCAGGCAGAGATCGATGCAGTTGTTAGGTCGTCGCGGCAGCCCTCCATGGAAGACAGGAACCGCATGCCCTACACAGACGCAGTCATCCATGAGACACAAAGGATGGGGAATATCATACCGCTCAACGTATCCCGCATGGCCACTAAAGACACTGAGGTTGGAGGATACACCATCCCTAAGGTCAGTCATCTCATCTCAAGCATAGAGATCATGTACTTGTTCTACTTAATCATGTGATCTCACGGCGCATCCACTGCATGATTCAGCGCTTTATAAAGATGTATTCCTTATAACTACATTAATGTGTAGTATGCTGTCACCATGTGGTGTTTGTACATTTAGAAGAATAAATAAATGTGTTTGGTTATCGTATAGGGACATCCCTACACTTAAAAGTATAACCTTTTGCCTTTTTCCTCATTTTCCGTATTATTTCAACTACACATAAAACATTGATGCCATAACATTCTGTACTTGTTGATGAGATAATGTCTGTTATTTTCTCCCCCCCTCAGAACACCATTGTGCTTGGCACCCTCCAGTCGATCCTGTTTGATGAGTCAGAGTGGGAGACCCCTCACACCTTCAACCCGGGACACTTCCTGGATCAGGAGGGCAAGTTCAGGAAGAGAGACGCATTCCTTCCATTCTCTTTAGGTAATGCTGTACTACGTTTCTTCCATATCAGTTGACCCCCATATTGGTGCCAAATAAAGCTGCGCTATAGGAAATAGGACATGCACAACTCATCTTCCTTACATAGTAATACTTGACTCGGTTTAATCGGTTTAACTGATTGACTTGAAGTTGAATCATTGACTTGCCTATATAGTTAGAGTACACCGTTAGACTTTTATTTGATCAGTTACTTACTGTATACATTAACGGTATGATACTGTATTGTTATGTTCTAAATTCTGGTACAATAATCCAGATGGACCCAGAGAAACTGAAATTAGATTTAATCACCACACTGGGTGTTGCAGCTACAGTACATAGCAAACCCATACAGGTCACACAAGCACTTACATTTATACCTTCCGACTAGGTCCTCCTATTTAAGTGATAATGCCCGAGAAGCCTGTGTTCGGAGGATATATTGGCACGGGTTTTAGACCCGAGACAAAGTCGAGGGCCGGCAAAAAGTGACAATGTATCCTCTAAACATCGAGTTCGAGGGCATTATCACCTTTATACAACGGGTTACCAACATATTCAAACAATGATTTACATACACTAATGTTCAAAAGTTTGGGTTCAAACAAATGTCCTTGTTTTTGAATGAAAAGCTAATGTTTTGACCATGAAAATAACATCAATTGTAAATATTGTTAATGTTGTAAATGACTATTGTTGCTGGAACACCGGTCTCAACGTCAACAGTGAAGAGGCGACTCTGGGATGCTGGCCTTCTAGGCAGTTCCTCTGTCCAGTGTCTGTGTTCTTTTGCCCATCTTAATATTTTATTTTTATTGGCCAGTCTGAGATACGGCTTTTTCTTTGCAACTCTGCCTAGAAGACGAGCATCCCGGAGTCGCCTCTTTACTGTTGACCTTGACTGGTCTTTTGCAGGTACTTTTTAATGAAGCTGCCAGTTGAGGACTGGTGAGGCATCTGTTTCTCAAACTATTCACTCTAATGTACTTGTCCTCTTGCTCAGTTGTCCCCTGGGGCCTCCCACTCCTCTTTCTATTCTGGTTAGAGCTAGTTTGCACTGTTCTGTGAAGGGAGTAGTACACAGCGCTGTAAGAGATCTTCAGTTTCTTGGCAATTTCTCACATGGAATAGCCTTCATTTCTCAGAACAAGAACAGACTAACGAGTTTCAGAAGAAACTGTCAAATATATCAAAAAGAGTTCCAACGAAAAGCAGGTGTTTCCAGGCCTTCTGCAGGGATATGGGGAGGGAGCACCAGCAGGTGTTTCAGGCCTTCTGCAGGGATATGGGGAGGGAGCACCAGCAGGTGTTTCCAGGCCTTCTGCAGGGATATGGGGAGGGAGCACCAGCAGGTGTTTCAGGCCTTCTGCAGGGATATGGGGAGGGAGCACCAGCAGGTGTTTCAGGCCTTCTGCAGGGATATGGGGAGGGAGCACCAGCAGGTGTCTCCAGGCCTTCTGCAGGGATATGGGGAGGGAGCACCAGCAGGTGTCTCCAGGCCTTCTGCAGGGATATGGGGAGGGAGCATCAGCAGGTGTCTCCAGGCCTTCTGCAGGGATATGGGGAGCGAGCACCAGCAGGTGTCTCCAGGCCTTCTGCAGAGATATGGGGAGGGAGCACCAGCAGGTGTCTCCAGGCCTTCTGCAGGGATATGGGGAGGGAGCACCAGCAGGTGTCTCCAGGCCTTCTGCAGGGATATGGGGAGCGAGCACCAGCAGGTGTCTCCAGGCCTTCTGCAGGGATATGGGGAGGGAGCACCAGCAGGTGTCTCCAGTCCTTCTGCAGGGATATGGGGAGCGAGCACCAGCAGGTGTCTCCAGGCCTTCTGCAGGGATATGGGGAGCGAGCACCAGCAGGTGTCTCCAGGCCTTCTGCAGGGATATGGGGAGGGAGCACCAGCAGGTGCTTTATAATGCAGAGGTCCGCTGGCTTTCCGGTGGTAAACTGTTGGGTCGCTTTTATGAGCTTCGAACATTTCAATTGTGAGGAATGGCTCACCGATGTTGCCTATCTGGAGATTATGCTTGAGCATCTGAATTTGCTCAAAGCGAGGGGGCACAATCGATTTGAACGGACCAAAATGAAAGACTTGCTAAGAACATTGTGTAATATGTCACTGCATGGGTAATTGGATTTCAGTAACATTTTTGGTACTATAAAATGGATTACCGTCAAATGGATTACAGTAACTGTACTGCTAAATAAATTGAGGCCAGTAAGTTACTGTACATTTTACAGGAAATGTTTTTCAGTGTACGTTAGTGTTAGTATCCCAATCCAAAGTAACTGTTCTGTACTTTACAGCATGTGTCAAATTCATTCCAATGGAGGGCCGAGTGTCTGCAGGTTTTTGCTTCTCTCTTGTACTTGATTGCTGAATTAAGGTCATAATTAATAAATAACTCTCCTCACCTGGTTGTCTAGTTGAAAGGAAAAAACAAAAACCTGCAGGCACTGGGCCCTCCATGGAATGAGTTTGACACCCCTGCTTTACAGTGTCAGTTAGAGAAGGTTTACTGTGATTGGTTCCCTCCCCAGGTAAGAGGGTGTGTCCTGGGGAGCAGCTAGCCAAGATGGAACTCTTCCTGTTCTTCACCTCCCTGCTGCAGAGGTTCACCTTCTTCTCTCCCCCAGGGGTGGAACCCAGCCTGGACTTTCAGATGGGGGTTACACACAGTCCCAAGCCTTACCAGCTGTGTGCAACACCTCGATGAGTCTTCCACAGCTGCCCTATTCATTATGTTGCTGGGGTTTAAAAATTAATTATTGGAGGGCCAAGTGTCTGAAGGTTCACACCTCCCTTGTACTTGATTGATCAACTAAGGTAATTGATTAAAACTTCCTTTGCCTGGTTGCTTAGGTTTTAAATTGACACAAATGAAAAGGAAATTAAGTCTTTCTTAACACCAAACAACTGAAAAGGCTGCAGATGGAGAAAACACACTCACGTAGTGACACTACACATACCAATAATACTCTACATATCAAGATCTCAAACCATATGTTGTAGTCCTAGATTAAACTTGAATAAGAAGGACATATTTGATTGATAATGTAGGAGTGTTTTAGATTTTCAATGTAAATGTACATAATTTACAATGTAAACATACTACATGTCTTTCATGTATATGGCATATCTGAATGTATTTGACCCATGGTCTGGTGGATTGTGATTTCTTCTGTACCTTTTTATTTTCTATCAAGGCAATATACACTACAATATACACTTTGTGTTTTTCTTTATTTTTACTATTTTCTACATTGTAAAATAATAGTGATGACATCAAAACTATAAAATAACACATATGGAATCATGTAGTAACCAAACGAGTGTTAAACAAATATTATTTAATTTTTCAGATTCTTCAAATAGCCACCCTTTGCCTTGATGACAGCGTTGCACACTCTTGGCATTCTCACAACCAGCTTAATGAGGTAGTCACCTGGAATGCATTTCAATTAACAGGTGTTCCTTCTTAAAAGTTAATTTGTGGAATTTATTTCCTTCCTATTACTTTAACAGAACGTTTCCTAAAAGTTCAAACATGATTATATTTCATTTCAATTTTGGTAATGTTCTATGAACGTTCTCCAACTGTTTTGACATTGGGAATGTTCTCAAATAGTTCAGAGAATGTTAGCAATGTTCTTCTGTGGGAATTTCAGTAATGTTTCCATATGGTTCTATTTAAAGTCATGTTCTTAAATTGTTCCGAGAATGTTAAGAAAACATTCCATAAAATATATACATTCATCATTAACAAAACTCTCTTTATCTGCTATCTTGTTAAGTGTGTTCAGGTGTGTTGGTCCACTAATTGGCCACACCGTATAAAATAAAATGTTACTGGTCACATACACATGGTTAGCAGATGTTATTGCGAGTGTAGCGAAATGCTTATTCTAGATCTGACAGTGCAGCAGTATCTAAGAGGTAATATCTAACAATTCCACAACAAAACCTAATATCTAACACATTTCACAACAAAACCCAATACACACAATCTAGTAAAGGAATGGGATAAGACTATATAAGTATAAAATATATGGATGAGCAGTGACAGACAGAGCGGCTAAGATGCAATAGATAGTAAAGAATAGATAGTGAAGGATACAGTATACATTATATACATATGAAATAAGTAATGCGAGACATGTATCTCGATGAGTGCTTGGCTCCTTTGAAATGGGGTCCATTTGAATAGACTACAATGACCAGCTTTGTATGCATAAAAAGAACATAGCATGTTGGATCCATCAGTGGACTAATTCCATGGATAGAGAATAGAAGTTTAGAGGTTTGAATCTCACTGCTGTGTTATTAATGTCTAAGAAAATGTATTTCCATATGTCCTATCTGTACTTGAACTAAAACATGTTTTACCCGAAATAAGCTAGCAGTGTTTTTGAAAGTCTTATTGATAGTTTTAAATGTGCAATATGCAGATATCGCTCCACCATTTCCTGGTTGCTGAAATTCTAATAGTTGGCCTAATTTCAGTTGGTGACAAAACAAGCAATCTATACTATCATCTAAACCGCTGTAAAATATTGTTTCAATAACCAACAATATAGTATTTTCAGCTGTTTCAAGTTGGTATACAAGAATAGGTTGCACGGCGTTTCCTCCGACACATTGGTGCGGCTGGCTTCCGGGTTGGATGCACGCTGTGTTAAGAAGCAGTGCGTCTTGGTTGGGTTGTGTATCGGAGGACGCATGACTTTCAACCTTCGTCTTTCCCGAGCCCGTACAGGAGTGTAGTGATGAGACAAGATAGTAGCTACTAAAAACAATTGGATACCACGAAATTGGGGAGAAAAAGGGGTAAAATAAAAAAAAATTAAATAAAAAAATAAACTATCATTTCCATTCTCAGAGCGTTAATAAAACCTCCCTCGAAAACATTTAAGGAAACAGAGTAAAACGTTCAGAACCTCCCTGCAACCTGGCAGACTTACTAAATTATGTTTGTAAATTATGTCTGAGTGTTGGAGTGTGCCCCTGGCTATCCGTAACAAAAATAAATATATGAATGGTGCAGTCTGGTTAGCTTAATATAAGGAAGGTGAAATGATTTATACTTTTACTTTTGATACTTAAGTACATTTGAGCAATTACATTTACTTTTGATACTTAAGTATATTTGAAACCAAATACTTTTAGACTTTTACTCAAGTAATATTTTACTGGGTGACTTTCACTTTTAGTTGAGTCCTTTTCTATTAAGGTATCTTTACTTTTACTCAAGTATGAAAATGTAGTACTTTTTCCACCACTGGTTATACGATTGGTGGAATCATTTTGATAGTTGCGTAAACACACAGGCTAATAAAAAAAATTAAAAGCCATGGACCTTAAGTTGGAAGCAGTTGTGGAAAACCCTACATGGGAGATGCTAGATAAATGTATAAATGCAACTCTGCTCATGATTGCAATACATTATGACATCAAAGCGGCATCTGACGATCCAAAGGCAGTAGTCAAAGTGCTGATTGGTACTACTTTGGTGGAGGAGGAAATCCTGATGAAGATTCTGCTGAAAAGGGTGCTACAAGTAGTAGGGTGAGTTTGTAGACATGCAACTGAGGGAGTTCAAACTAAAGGCAAAGTTGGAGCAACATAAATTAGAGCTTGAGCACAAGGAAAGGGAAAGAGAACGTGAGGAGTGACTGGAGTAACAGAAATTAGAGCACAGGGAAAGACGAGATGAGCATGCAGCCAAACCAGAACAAGGACGTGAACATGCTGCCAAAAACCAAGAACATGCAGCCAAACAACAAGATCAAAAATGTGAGCATGAATTTCGATTAAGAGATACAGTAGATCTGGAAGCACTCTGAATCCATTCAGCACCCTCAACAGTTTGATCTTGGTCAGAACAGCCGGCTTGTAGCGCCTTTCAATGAAAAATAGGTGCATGTCTATTTTACTCCGTTTGAGTTGATTGCCACATCCCTAAAATGGCCACGAGAGATTTGGTCATTGCTCCTCCAAAGTGTTCTGGTGAAAAAAGCCCCGAAAGTGTACGCAGCTCTCTCTTGGCCAGAGTTCAGATCATGACACCGTTAAAGCTGCCATCCTTCGGGCTTACGAGATGGTCCCAGAGGCATACGGACAACAGTTCCGTAAATTGAAAAAGACAGAATCACAGCCATGTTGAGTTTGCAAGGGAACAAGCATATATTTTTGATCGGTGGTGTGGTTCTCAAGAGGTCAAGGACCTTGAAGATTTAAAGACACTCATGCTTCTCGAGCAGTTCAAGAATTGCCTTCACAAAAGGGTTGCTACCTACATTCGTGAGCACAAGGATCTCATTCTTGAGAAAGCTGCAGTACTTGCAAATAAGTTTGGGTTGACAAATAAATACCTTAACAAACAAAGCACCCAGTAGTTATCCCTAAGCAAAAAGCAATCCAGCAAGGTTTCAGTTATTTACTACAGTGCCCAAAGATACATTTTCACATCTGCCAGTTTGTCATTACTGCCATGAGAAAGGACACATTGTCTCCGTGTGCTAAGTTGAAACAGAAAAATGAGAGCGAGAAAAAGCTGTTTCTGCTTGTGGGAGCATTCCAGCCAATTAAATCTATATTTGGGACTGGTGTATCTCCTAAACAAGATTTTGGATCAGGTGTGTATGGAACGATCATTTTAGATACACTGGACCAATCAGTTTGCCCAGAAGTGGTGTCTGAAACCCTTTGTGAAGATAATGTGAGACACTGGGGCAGCCCTTCATTATGGAGGTTGTTTTGCCTTTGTTTTACAATTCAGCCGCTGGTTACAGTGTGTTAGTACAATGCATTGAAATTGGTTGCATGGAAGTTCCTTTGTATAATGTGGAATTTGAGCCGGATTGTTTCTGGTTTCTTTATCGTTGGACTGAGACCTAGCCTACCGGTGAAGAGGGTATTTTTTCATTTTGGGAATTGATTTGGCTGGAGGGAAGATCGTGCCAAATCCTGTCGTTTGTATGGAACCCAGAGTAGAGGAACCTGATGGGTTATCAGAAAAGTAACCTAGAGTGTTCCCAGCATGTGCCGTTACACATGCTATGTCTAAGCAAGTCTAGTGTTGATGAGGATGTCAGTGAGCCCACCATGGTCTACCCGTCTGAGACGTTTGTGGGTGACCCTGATTTCAGTAAACCTCCTCAGTTGACCTCTCCTTTGAAACCCCCAAATGTGAGCGAGTGTATAGGACCAGTTGAAGAGGTTCACCTCGCCCCTTTTTTTGCTGAGATACGTCCAGGAGTTTGAAGTTTGTGTGGGTGACTGACAGAGATGGTGTTCTGATGAGGAAATGGTGTTCTGATGAGGAAATGGTGTTCTGATGAGGAAATGATGTTCTGATGAGGAAATGGTGTTCTGATGAGGACATGGTGTTCTGATGAGGAAATGGTGTTCTGATGAGGACATGGTGTTCTGATGAGGACATGGTGTTCTGATGCCACTTCTGGGCAAGACGATTGGCCCAGTTTATCTCAAATTGTCATTCCAGTTACGATAGTCACAACAGAACCACAGTAAAAATAAAGAAACACCAACGCATTCCAGAGGGGTTGTCTAAACTTTTGACTGGTACTGTATGTAAATGTGATATTTCAGTTTTATTTTTTAAATTAGGAAAAAATTCTAAAAACCTGTTTTTGCTTTGTCATTATGGGTTATTGTGTGTAGATTGGCATGGCATGAAAAAGTCTTAATAGAAACGTGGAGGCAATTATTTTAAGTAAGACTTCCTCATGCCATTAACCAGCATTTCTCTCCTGTTCTATTGGTTTTCATATCAACTTTCTTTCGTTATACACAAGCCAAAAGGCACAATTCTAGTTAGCCAACCCATCATAGTAGTTGCTATTATATTCCACCTATTGCTAAATTTCTAACAGATATTGTTCTCTGTCACGTATGAAACTGCTTGCAGTAGGTGCGTGCTTTAGAACTATGTTTTCCGCGAATTGCATTTGGGCAAATGCTTGAAAATTATGTTTTATTAGCTGCTTCATTCCAGGAGTTGCATGTTCAATAATAGACTATAGTCTTTTGACTGTAAGACGATAAGCTTGCCATTGTTGCATGTTTCCATTAAGCTCTTAATGAAAAATGTCCGGTCCTTGTATGTACACATAGTATCAGAGGTTTCACTCACCAAAATATGTTCACTATAAGTCCAATGCGTTTCTATGGGCTTATTTTGGGCATAAACTTGTTTCCTGTCTTCCCGCCTTGGGACGACTCCAATTGTTAGGGTGGAAACATATGCATCTCGTCATTATATACAGATCTCTGATAGTATATTCTGTTGGTCACATCAATTTACCTTTTAGAAAAAATGGAACTGTTTGTTGACCGGTTTATTAGGGTCAGTTAGTCAGCAGCAAAATTGACTGAAATTTGCATCCCTCACTTCTACACAATCTAATATGACCCATGACCCTTCAAGCCAGCAAAAAGTAGAACAAAAAGTAAGCAAAAATGCCCAGTCATCAAGCTAGGTAAGAGATCATTATTAAATATGTGAGAAGACAGAACTAGATCAGTGATAATTCAATAATTAATATTGAGTTGCAACTTTAACCAATAGCCTAACAAATTAACAAATCTTACAAATAAAGTACAAATACTTTTGATTGTCTTATTAAGACATCCTCTATATTAAATTTCAGCCAGACTGCCAAGCCAGCCCGAGCCGACTGCACGCCCGACCCCCACCATTTTAGTCAATACCTCAACTCTCTCCCCATCATAACTTCCTTCCAATCTTTTTTTTATGTCCCAAGGGAAAGGTTTTGGAAAACAAAAGTTTAATAAAAACACATACACATGAACACACAGAAACAGTCGCCCTCCATATACAGTGCATTCGGAAAACATTCAGAACCTTTGACTTTCTCCAAATTGTTACATTACAGCCTTATTCTAAAATTGATAAAAATCATCAATCTACACATAATGACAAAGCAAAAACATGTTTTTAGAAAATTTTGCAAAATAGAAAATATGTATGTTATATTTACATACCCTTTCCTCAGTACTTTGTTGAAGAACCTTTGGCAGCGATTACAGCCTTGAGTCTTGGGTATGATGCTACAAGCTTGGCACGCCTGTATTTGGGGAGTTTCTCCCATTCATCTCTGAAGATCCTCTCAGGCTCTGTCAGGTTGGATGGGGAGCGTTGCTGCACAGCTATTTTCAGATCTCTCCAGAGATGATCAGGTTCAAATCCGGCCTCTGAATGGGCCACTCAAGGACATTCAGAGACTTGTCCTGAAGCCACTCCTGTGTTGTCTTGGCTGTGTGCTTAGGGTCGTTGTCCTGTTGGAAGGTGAAACTTCGCCCCAGTCTGACGTCCTGAGCGCTCTGGAACAATAGGTCTACACTAACATATTTCCTATACAGATTTTTTTTCTTCGTGTCGATGACGGTATTTGAATGGGGAATTGGGATACATTTTTATGATGGAAAATTATAATACCCACACTGTTTGTACTCATGATATAGTCAATTCTTTACTTAACTTGTATGTATTATTTGTAATAAAATATGACTGGTTATAATGTATGTATTTTCTTTAACTGGTAAAAGGTTTGTAGTTTGCATGTTTCAGTAATTATTAACATGTTTAAATAGTTGTAAATCTCTTGATTTAGCTTTTGGTATATTTGGCTTTTTATTTTATTTTATTTTTTTTACATTATTTCCATTGAAGAAAGCAATAATTCATCAACACACTACTGTAAATAAATAAATGGTGATAAATGTCGTTCGGCTTTCACAGCCCATAGGGGTTTCACAGCCCATAGGATTTGGATCATTATCAGGTTATTAGATATATAAGCTTCAGTAACTAAATAAAACCATGGTTGTAATAACACCTTAAACCGGTAGCTTGTAAATGTGTGAAATGTGTTTGTTTTGGGTCCACACTGGTAAGTTAACTTATGTAAATTAGACAGTCACATCTTCTGAAACACTGGTTAGGGAATAACACTTTCCATTCAGCTTCAGGCAACTTTGATGTTAGGCTTGATCACAGCTGTAGTGATTACTTCTATCCGTCACACCCATTGTTGCTTATCCATTGTTGCTTATCCATTGTTCACTAGATATATCAATGTAATTACACCCAACACAATGTTGAAAAAGAATGCTTCCCACCACAAGATCACATAACTAGACGAGAGCTGGATGTGATCCCAACGCTGCCTCCAATGTAGCGAAAGAAATTGAAAGCTGCAACAGGGTCTCTAACCAGGGCTCATATGTGGGCTCTAATAGCCTAGTACACCTCTGGGCAGAGACAGTAGGTCAACAATGCTGGCATATGTTACATGATTGACCCGACCGTAATAATCATCATGAAACAGCCTTGGAAGTGCCATTAGTGCAAGCCAACAATGTTATTTTACCTGTTTAACTGCATTGATATGGCTTAATTGATTATAGTACAGACTCATTACAGTGGCAAATACCATGCAGTTGCAGTTTCCCATAATTAAAATGTATCCCCATTCCCCAATCAAATACCTTCATCGATACCACAAAAAAAAAAAAAAAAAAAAAGCTTTTTACTCCAATCTGGCAACCCTTATAAAATCCAACATAGCACCAGTATCCCAAAGTATTAAGCGTAAATCAGCTTAGAAAACAGCATTGGCATTAAGAGTCAAATATAATATAATAGTAGCCTTATGTTTTTATTTTAAGTATTTCGGTGACAACCTGGTTGATTAACAACGTTAGGTTGTAAACACACGTTTTTTTTTACATAAATGTGGGACACAAAAACCAAAAGCAGTGTAGAACACTATTGCACAAAATGCATTGCTCCAATAACTTTCCTAAGATTGTCCCTAAGATTTTTCTATGAACGAAGTTTCACAAAAAGTGTATTTTTCTACAAATTCAGTCACACAGAAATGTGTTTTCTGTCACACAAATTAAGCCACAATCTGCTGAAATCCGTTTTGTAAATATTTGCAGGAATTGAGTGTGAGATTGTGTTGTTTCTATGGATGGATTTTTACAAGGCTACTTTGAAGCAAGGTAAGACTTGCCTCATTATTTGAAGTAAAGTTGAGATTGAGTTGAGACTGAGAAATAACTCCTTTTCAAATCATAGCCACAGAAGTTAACACAGGAAAATTAACCTATAGACCAACAATGCAATAGAATGACTAGCAAATAAACTTAGTAAAAAAATAAACATATATTTTTTCAGGATCCTGTCTTTCAAAGATAATTCGTAAAAAATCAAAATAACTTCAGATCTTCATTGTAAAAGGTTTTAAACACTGTTTCCCATTAATGAACATGCACCTGTGGAACGGTCATTAAGACACTAACAGCTTACAGACGGTAGGCAATTAAGGTAATTAATTAAGGTCTGAAAACTTAGGACACTAAAGAGGCCTTTCTACTGACTCTGACATACACCAAAATAAGGATGCCCAGGGTCCCTTATGTGCGTGAACGTTCCTTAGGCATGCTGTAAGGAGGCATGAGGACTGCAGATGTGGCCAGGGCAATAAATTGAAATGTCCGTACTGTGAGATGCCTAAGACAGCGCTTTAGGGAGACAGGACGGACAGCTGATCATCTTCGCAGTGGAAGACCACGTGTAACAACACCTGCACAGGATCGGTACATCCGAACATCACACCTGCGGGACAGGTACAGGATGGCAACAACAACTGCCCGAGTTACACCAGGAACGCACAATCCCTCCATCAGTGCTCAGACAATCGGCAATAGGCTGAGAGAGGCTAGACTGAGGGCTTGTAGGCCTGTTGTAAGGCAGGTCCACACCAGACATCACCGGAAACAATTTCACCTATGGGTACAAACCCACCGTCGCTGGACCAGACAGGACTAGCAAAAAGTGCTCTTCACTGACGAATTGCGGTTTTGTCTCACGTTTATCGTCGAAGGAATGAGCATTACACCGAGGCCTGTACTCTGGAGCGGGATCGATTTGGAGGTGGATGGTCTGTCATGGTCTGTGGCGGTGTGTCACAGCATCATCAGACTGAGCTTGTTGTCATTGCAGGCAATCTCAACACTGTGTGTTACAGCGAAGACATCCTTCTCCCTCATGTGGTACCCTTCCTGTAGGCTCATCCTGACATGACAATGCCACCAGCCATACTGCTCGTTCTGTGCGTGATTTCCTGCAAGACAGGAATGTCAGTGTTCTGCCATGGCCAGCGAAGAGCCCGGATCTCAATCCCATTGAGCACGTCTGGGACCTGTTGGATTGGAGGGTGAGGACTAGGGCCATTCCGCACAGAAATGTCCGGAAACATGCAAGTGCCTTGGTGGAAGAGTGGAGTAATATCTCACAGCAAGAACTGGCAAATCTGGTGCAGTCCATGGGGAGGAGATGCACTGCAGTACTTAATGCAGCTGCTGGCCACACCAGATACTGTTACTTTTGAGTACAGTACAGTTATGGATAAAAATACTAGATTGCCATATCAAATTCCTTATATTAAGCAAACAAGACAGCACCATTTTTTAAATTGTATTTATTTACAGACAGGGCATACTCCATTATTCAGACATCATGTACAAACAGTATTTGTGTTTAGTGAGTCCACCAGATCAGAGGCATGACATCTCATCATATTGACAAGGTGTGTGAATTGGACAACATTGCTGTCCTTCCAAAGCATTAGCTTTTGTGTGTCGGGGAAAATGGGGGTAAAAAGTCTGTTTTCTTTACGAATGTAGTAGAATAAGTTGTTAAAAATACAAATAGTAAAGTACAGATACCCCCCAAAACTAATAAAGTAGTACTTCAAAGCATTTTTACTTAGTTACTTCACACCACTGCCTCAGCAAAAGTTGGTGCAGGTTTGTTCAGTAGCTGGGGCATGTTCCCCACCAGAAGCCAGGGTGTAGGGACCGGCCAGTGTAAAGGTTGCCTACCTGTACACCTCATAGAAGACCAGACCATACAGCAAGGTTGGGCCCACACTCCAGCCTTACAACCTTCATGCCTGTGTGTAGTATAGTTTTGAAATTGCAATAACTAGACCTTTAGTAGTTATCATGAGCACTTATTCAGTCCACCTATTCATAAGCATACATTCTTACTTGCATCCTTCCTTTCCTACCTCTGTCCCCTACTGTTCTGGTTTACCTGAGACTAACATGAAAAGTTCTACCTGACTGTATACATTACTGCTACTGCCTTTCACATTGTCCATCCAACACAAAGGCTATGGGCTAGGCAAAGGTGGGAGAGCCCAAACCCAATGCAAAGTGGACTGCTGTGACAGCTTATTCCATTGATTTGAGAGAAAAACATTCCTCAGAGGCATTTCTAGGAAAATGTTCACTTGGGTGACAACCACTACCATTATGTAATAACTGAAATCTGTAACTTTAGAATCAACAAATGTATGAATCAATAATACTACAGTGACATTGTATGCAATACATGCCAATACCAGTGTCCTGCTGATTAAATCCATGTTCTAGTATAGCAGCTGCAGTTATGTAAATCATTACCGAATCTGATCGTGAAAAACATACTGTACTGCATTGTACGTAGAGCGACAACAATTTGCTGTCCCAATCGGCTATTTCAAAAAAACAAAAAACAAGGCAGTGGTTTCCAGGACAGATTAAGAATCTCGATTAAAAATGATTTGAGTCCAGGATTGGATTAAGTTTAATCTGTCTGGGAAACTGGCCAAAATTGTCTGCAGTCAACAAATAGTCACCAAAAACAAATAAAGTATTTTTGGGGGACTTTGTTATTCATTTTAAAATGTTGCCACTTACTATAGGTATTTTTGGCACTACATACAGTGCCTTAATTGTGCCTTAATAATTCACACCCCTAGACTTTTTCCAAATTTTGTTGTTACAACCTACATTTAAAATGGAGAATTTTTTGGTCACTGGCCTACACACACAATACCCCATAATTCCAAAGTGGAATTATGTTTGTAGAAATGTTTAATTAACAAAAAATGAAAAGCTGAAATATCTTGAGTCAATAAGTATTCAATCCCTTATGTTTTGGCAAGCCTAAATAAATTTAGGAGTAAACATCTGCTTAATAATTCACATAATAAATTGCATGGATTCACTAGGTGTGCAATAGTGTTTAACATGATTTTTGAATGACTACCTCATCTCTGTACCCCACACATACCTTACAGATAATTGTCTCAGTCGAGCAGTGAATTTCAAACAAAGACCAGGAAGGTTTACCAACGCCTCGCAAAGAAGGGCACCTATTGGTAGATGGGTAAAAGTAATAAAAAAAACAGACATTGAATATCCCTTTGAGCATGGCAAAGTTATTAATTACACTTTAGATGGTGTATTAATACACCCAGTCACTACAAAAAATACAGGCGTCTTTCCTAACTCCGGAGAGGAAGGAAACCGCTCAGGGACTTCAACATGAGGCCAATGGTGACTTTAAAACAGTTTCAGAATTTAATGGATGTGGTAGGAGAAAACTGAGGATAGATCAACAACATTGTAGTTAGTCCACAATACTAACCTAAATTGACAGAATGTAAAGAAGGAAGCCTGTACAAAATTTAATTATTCCGAAACATGCATCCTGTTTGCAACAATGTCTTGAAAAAAAGTGTTATGTTTGGGGCAAATCCAATACAACACATTACTGAGTACCACTCTCCAAATTTTCAAGTATAGTGGTGGCAGCATCGTGTTATGGGTATGCTTGTAATCATTAAGGACTGGGGAGTTTTTCCAGATAGTTCCGTTCTGTTTCTTAGTGTTGATGACTAAGCAGAGGCAAAATCCTAGCGGAAAACCTAGTTCAGTCTGCTTTCCACCAGACACTGGGAGATTAATTCACCTTTCAGCAGGACAATAAGCTAAAACACAAGGCCAAATCTACACTGGAGTTGCTTACCAAGACGACAGTGAATGTTCGAGTGGCCAATTTACAGTTTTGACATAAATCCATGGCAAGACCTGAAAATGGTTGTCTAGCAGTGATCAACAACACATTTGACAGAGCTTAGAGGATTTTTTTTAACAACAATGGGCAAATGTTACACAATCCAGGTGTGGAAAGCTCTTACAGACATACCCAGAAAGACTAAGCTGTCATCACTGCCAAAGGTGCTTCTACAAAGTATTGAGTCAGGGGTGTGAATACTTATGTAAATTCAATGCCTGCATTTCATTTCCTATAAAATGTGCAAAATATTTCTACAAACATGTTTTCACTTTGTCATTATGGGGTATCGTGTAATTCAGAGTGAATTTTAACAATTTAATCCATTTTCAATTCAGGCTGTCACAACAAAATGTGGAATAAGTCAGGGTGTATGCATACTTTCTAAAGGCACTGTAACTATCTGATAGGGGTGAGCATGATATATATATATATATATTTTACAAATATCTATTCAAAGATTTTATCCTTAATAAGCAAGCAAAGTATGAGTACAGCTAATATTTTACCTACTTCCTTTACACAATAAAATAAACACTTTTTGGACCCCTTCAAAAATGGGGGTATTAAAATATGACATTTGTATCACAAATCAATGTAAGGAGACCAAAGGAAAAATGTAAAAAATGTACAAAAATGATCAAATTCATTTAAAAAGTAGTGTGACCAAATGATGCAAATTTTCGATTATATTGTTTTTGTTTTGTCATGGTGAAGGACCATAAAACCTAATTGAATGGATATGCTATGTGAGCAGAGTTTAGAATTCAAAGTTCATTTCTTCTGTTGGATGTAATTGAGGTTGACATGTCGTCGTCCGTGGGGGAGGAGCGGGAAATGCTGACCGGGGTGCACCACAGAACCTGGGGCGGAGTCAAGACAAACAAGGAAGTAAAGTTAACTGCTGTAGGGGCATTTTTCTAAGATTGAAGGGGTCAATTATTTAGATTACATTTAGTAAAAAAGTATACTAAATGAGAGGTGGCATCCTAGCAGTACATCTCTTGACCCTGTGTCTGTCTCTCCCTCTCTCCTCTCGCTTTCTGAGCCTCTTACTCTGGGACATGACGGGCTTGCCGGGTTGTGGGTAGCAACCGTTGCCCTGCTGGATGAATTTCTGTGGCATGCGGTAGGGCCAGGACGGGGACTGGGAGTAGTGGGCTGCGTTGCTGTGCTCCCAATTCCTAGAGCCCTGCTGACTCACCCCCCCAAACTGGGTCTGGTAGCCCGGATCTGCGGGGGGAGGGAGGGAGGAATGGAGAGGTCTTCAAATTCGGTACAGCAAAACATCCTTGGAATTTAAAACAAACAAACTAAGCCAACTACAATAATTTGATAATATCCTTCAGTCCTAGCACCAGTTTTTTGTGAACAGCAAATTAAGTGTGTAGCCAAAACCACTGGTGTCTCTTACCTGACCACACAATCAGCACCGTTAACAGGGAAACAGACAGTTACTGCTAAAGACTCCCGGAACAAGGACAGAATCTGACCATAGTCAGTCAAATAAACAAAGACGTGGACAGAATGACACAGACAATCAGACCTAACACAGACAGACAGTGCCACCCAGTGTGTACCTGACTTGCCCACAGTGCCATTAGCCACCAGTGCCCCTTGCTGTGCCAGGTGGTTGTGCCAGTGCCCGTCCAGTCCCGTCCCTCCTCCCAACCCCATGGGCCTCCCCGCCGGCTGGGCGAAGATGATGCTGGGGTCATTGAGGTTCATGGGGCTGCCACCCACCGGAGACCGCCCTGGGCCTGTGTTCCCATTCCCTTGCCCGGGGGCCTGGCGTAAGGAGAATTTTAGGCCGGGCGGGGAGGGCCCTTCAGGGCCACTGGAGGTCTGGAGGACGGGGCCATGGATGGGCCAGGAGGTGGAGGGGTGGTGAGGTTGGTGATGGGCCTGGTGTCCCTGGGACAGGTGTGATTGGTGCTGGTTGTGGTGGGACGGCAGTAGCCCCAGAGCAGTGAGAGCTCCAGGGTGGTGGTACTGGCTTGGGTGGGAGGGAGGGAAGCTAAAGAGAGAGAGGGGAACCTGGGGATGTTGGGGCTGCTTGTGGGGTACCCCTCCAGCGGAGGTGGAGGTCTTGGAAGAGGAGGGCTGGGGGGAGCTGGAGGATTGGCTCGAACCCTGGGAGAACAGGGTGGGCTGAGGGGAATAGGGCGGAGTCTGGCGGGAATCAGACTGGACAGAGAGACCGAGAGAGCAGAGTTGGAGAGACAGCAAGGGAACAGGAGGTAGTGGGAAAGACAGAAAAAAAAGAAAATAAATGTATCATACATACATACATACAAGTATTGATAGATGAAGAAGCTAGCTGCAACAGTACTCAATGCATTATATTTGAGCATGGTTAGGGTGGCTAAGGGAGAGAGAGACAATTCCCTGTTGTACTCACACATTCGGAAGGTTGTCTGGTGCGTCCAGGGAGGTCCTGGGGAGGTTGGGGGATGGGGATGGACTGGGAGCTTGCCATGGCTCGCACTATGTGGGAAACTGGAGGAAACAGAGAAACCAACCACCACATACATCACTCTGTCCCACTGCTGCCCTGTGCTGGGCAGTACTAGTAATGAGAAAATACAGGTCTAATCATGAATTAGTTACTGTATACATAGCTGGTAAATACTCTTGCTGTGATCCACTAGCTCAGATAATAAATAAATAAAACATTGTGGATACTCAAATAAAATTGAGCTTCTAAAAACAATCATCGTCAAACTTGGTACAGTATTTTCTTTGGTATCAGTTAATATACATTATGTCACCTGTACCCATTAAAAAGTAGTGCAAATAAAAGGACATTGAGGTGTGTGTGTGTGTGTGTGTGTACCTGGTCCCCCTGCGGCTTTCTGTCTAAGGTGGCGGTGCTCTGGGCAGTCCCGCCGTACATGACCAATTTCACCACACTGGAAACAGCGACGCTCCCGAGGCTCATGATCGTCTCCATCCTTGACATCCTCCTCTTTTTCGTTCTCCTTCTTCTTCATCCCCCTTTTTGGACAAATGACACACACACACGCACAGAAACAGAGGATTAGTTCAATCAAACATGGAAACACCACCCAACACAGGTTTAAATAATATATACTATGCCTGTTGCAATAGAACCAACAGACAAAAGTGCAAACCGGTGACACCTGGCACTGCAAGCATGCTAAAGCAAATGTTCAAAGTATTGAAAATGTTTTAAATAGTATTTGAACCCAGGTCTGCACACACACACACACACACACACGTTCCAAAAAAACTCACTGATGTTCTCTCCCTGTGTACCTGCGTCTTTTGGGGCAGTCCTTCATGTAATGACCGATCTTGCCACAGATCCGACAGCACCTGTCATTAGGTGCAAGTTCCCCGTCCGTGAGCACCTTGGAGTCAAAGAAGTAGTTCTGTACCACAGAATAAAACATTGTTAGACATGAGAACAGACTTTACTTAGACAAATGGAACCATTTGATACATGTTCATAAATGCAACTCGGTGTCAAGGCAACAATGCCCATACTTACAATGTGTTTCAGAGTGCCGATCTTGGATCAGGTCCCATTCTTACTCATTGTCATTTAAAAAGGCAAAAATGAACCTATACCAGCACTCATACTCTAACACTCTGTTTAATACAGTCCTATATCTAATGTGTGTCATACCGCCTCTATGCCAGGCTGGGGGTAGAAAGGAGTACCAAACAGCTTCCTGCCGTTGATAAAGGCCTTCATGATGAAGTTAGTCACTGAGGAGAGAGAGAGGGGGGGTGTGTTAGGGACCATGATCACAGAAATACTAGAGACAACACAGAATTGGCCTCCTAAGGATGACTTTAGGAGACATAGTTCACTTACTTTTGCGAGAAACTCCAGCACCAAGATTGTGATTCAAGTCGAAGGGATCTAAGGAAAACAAAAAGTCAGTCATCAGTGATCAAATTGGTCCTTTCATCATCACAACCATGTGACTGAGAAGGATAGTTTCACTACCTTCAATGGCGATGCACTTGGAGGTCCACTGCTTCTCGAAAGTGGTGAGTCGTTTCCTCTGGCGGATGCTGATGACGAGCTCCTTAAAGTCAAACTCTTCAGTGTAGAACCTGAGCAGGCCCAGCCACAGCTCCCCCACAGTCTCGCGGTTCTGCGGAAGCTCTGGCAGACGCTGACGCTACGGGGGACGTCAACAGATAGTGAGCTTTATTATATTCAGAACTTTTAGAGAACGCTTTTGACTACAATGACTAGTAAGCAACAACAAAAACATAATTTAGGAAAAGCAGGCATGTAGGATGTTACATTCAGTAGTGTTGATGACCAAACAACTCACCAGTTCCTCAATGTCATCAAAGAAGAAGGCATTCCAACCATCCACCATCCTCTGCGGTACAGAATGTCCATCAAAGACCTAAGAAAAAGATCAACATTGGGTTATTTCCTTAAGTTTTTTATAAATGCTTTTACAAAAGTCTTTCAGCATGTTCTGTTGGTGTGGGCTACGTCCATACAGACAAGCTATAACAGTAACCACTTTGGGGTTGTAAAAAGGGTTAACAGAGGGTAAGTGAACAGAGGGTAAGTGAACAGTACCTCTTGGAGAACAGGGATGACAGGGGGCTGTCTCTGCTGCAGGAAGTAGAGCACCATGAGGATGTAGGCATAGGATGACAGACTTCCTCTGGACGCGTCACCTATGTCACAGCGCTTCGCAAACACCTTCATGGTGTATCCCAGGAACTGCACGCGAGGGTCTAGGGCAGCGTAGGTAGCCAGCATTCTGGTGTTGTGTTGAGCCTGGATAAGAGGATTGATGCCAATGAATCCATACAGATGCATGCATTTAATTGCTTAACCTCTTGGGTAGGGGGCGGTATTTTCACCTCTAGATAAAAAGCGTGCCCAAAGTAAACTGCTTGTTACTCAGGCCCAGAAGCTAGGATATGCATATAATTGGTAGATTTGGATAGAAAACACTCTAAAGTTTCTAAAACTGTTAAAATAATGTATGTGAGTATAACAGAACTGATATGGAAACCCCAAGGACAAACCATCCAGGGAAAATAATTGAGGTCATAGGATTTTCCAATTGTTTTCTATGGGATACCCTTATTAGGAACCTGGTTGCAGTTCCTATGGCTTCCACTAGATGTCAACAGTCTTTAGAAATTGTTCAATGTTTTATTTTTTTTGAGAAATGAAGAAGTAAGTGTCACTCCAGGTGGACTCTACTGTTTTGATGCGCGTGAACTGGAGCGCGCTTCACGTTGTTTTTATCCGGTATTAATCGATTATTTACATTTTAGGGTACCTGAGGTTGGATTAGGGACATTGTTTGAAATGTTTGGACCAAGTTCATAGGTAACTTATTAGATACTTTGTGGGCGAGTTGAAACCGGTGTATTTCTGAATCAAACTGGACAAATAAATGGACATTTTTGGGACATAAAGAAGACATTATCGAACAAAAGGACCATTTGTGATGTTTCTGGGACATTTTGGAGTGCCAACAGAAGAATATCTTCAAAGGTAAGGCATTTATTATATCGCTATTTCTTACTTTTGTGGCGCACCTGCCTGGTTGAAATATGATTTTCATGTGTTTGTATGCGGGGCGCTGTCCTCAGATAATCGCATGGTTTGCTTTCGCTGTAAAGCCTTTTTGAAATCGGACACAGCGGCTGGCTGGATTAACAATAAATTAAGTTTAATTTTGATGTATAACACATATATTTTCAAGAATGTAAAATATTTGAATTTGGTATTTTAGAATTTTGCGCATTGCAATTTCACCGCCCATAAAAACTTTTAAGCTAGTAAGCAATTATGTAGATAATAGCAACTTAGCTTGAGTTACAAAAGGACCTGTTAACCAGTGACTGACGCTTACCAGTCTGTTTACTCACCAGAGTGTTGTAGAGGCTTATGTCTGCCTCCAGTCCGCTCTGTCTGTGTTCAAACTTCACAATAGGCACTTTGGCTGTTGTGATAGGCAGGATGTTCCTCAGACCTGATATGGGAAAACACAGGTTAATCAATCACCAAGTCACAAAATATGACTGTCTACTCTGTACTCATAGCAAGCAGTCAAACCTTGCATTCTGAAAGGAGTCAATGTAATGTGCTGTGGACGAACTGGTCTCTTACCTGTGTGTTTCTTTAGCACCTTGGCTAGGCCTTCGATGATCTCTTTGCAGTTCAACTTCTGTTGGTAGAGGTAGACATATTTACATCTCAAAATGACTAGGGAGATGAGATCAGACAAAGAACTGAAGGCTTAGTTTAAAATGTCAAAATGGGTGCCGGTCCAGTGAGTTAATGTACCTCTGCTGTATCATGGCCCTCCAGGGTCATGCAGATGTCCAGGTCACTGTCACGGAAACCAAAGCCGTTCTTCGAGGAACCAAACAAACACAGCTGGGCATTGTCTGTAGAATGATATCATAGATGTTTTATAGTACCACACTGAAGTGGTAACACTGTATAGGAAGTTCCGTATTCCTTTACACTGCTGTTCTCAGCCGTTACATACGCAACTCAGTTGTTATCTGTACGTACCATTGTACTCCTTTTGTATGAACCTCTCCAGACTACCCAGGATCTGCTCTCTCTTCAGCTGCTCTCCAGGGGAAGGGGACAGCTCATCTACAAACACAACAGACATTTAACAACAAAAAAACAGGATAATAAAAATGATATTTAGCGTGCTTGAGTATTCCCGTGTGTGTTATTTAAGTATATTGTTTTTAACAGTGTATGGTTAAAGACACCTGTCTTCGCTCCATAATATAGAAGATATGCTGGGACAAAATCTGGACCAAAAAAAATCACTCAAACACCTTGTAAGATGGTACAAGGATGATGAACAGCGGACGACTTACGGTAGCAGAGTCTACAAAGGCCATCCAGGATGTCTCTGAAGCGGTCGGTCATGGGGGGCAGCGGTTTGAGCTCGATCTTCTTGAAGTCCTCAGGACACTCGTCCTTCAGATGGCCATCTCTCTTACATGTGCTGCACACAACTGTAGGAGGCTGCAGGGGGGATAATCAAATAATAAAGAGGATTGACCTGTTGGAAAGCAGAACCTGTGAACATCCAAATGACCAGAAACTCATTAAGATAATACCTGAAAACTATGGTAAAGACCTGCTTTTTCCCTAAACTTTAAGCCAAATCCATGAGTCAAACTATAACAATTATGGCAAAGGAGTTCTGGAACTTACATAAAGATATACAAAATGTGCTGTCAAATCAGTTATAGAATGTACATTGTCCATTGGAAAACAAGTTTGATGAGTAAGGTGTTACCTTTCCGCCAGTGAAGATCATTCTGTCAAAGATATAGTGCAGGTCCTCTGGTGCAATGTGTCCCTGCTTCTCTGACACATGGTTCTCCTCCTCTTCATCCCTATCCAGTAGGCCGTTGTGGGTTGAGGCGGAGGAAGGCTCCAGAGTGGTGCCAGGCTCCGCTACAGCCCCATCCGTTGAAGTCCCCCCCCCACTAAGGACCAAGTCCATAAGCCCGCCATTCAATGCCCTCTCCTCCTTCTCCTGAGTCCGCTCAGCCCATTCCTCTTCATCACTCTCACCATCCTCCTTCTGACCTGTCTCAGAGCTCTGACTTTTCCCTTCATTCCGATCGCCCTGTCCACCTCCACTCTTCTCAGACCCGTCTTCTCCACCCTTTCTTTCGCCTTCCTCCTGCTTCATGCCCCCATGTTTGGTTGTATTCTTGCCTCTCTGCTGCTCCACGGTGTTTCGGTCCTTGCTCTGCGGGCAGGCAAAGTATTTGTAGGCGGTGCGGAAGCGCTCCTGGATGTACTCAAAGACCATTTGACTGTTGAGGCTGCGTGCGACGTTCCTCTTCAGGGCAAACGGATCTGACAGAAGAGGAAATGGAGGATGACGAATTGAAAGGTGGTAGTGGGGTGTAGAAACTCACTGAGAAATCAAAAAAAAAAAAAAAAAAGGTTCTTCTGACCTTTCCAACCCCAACCTATTAACCCCTGGTACTTCAGCAGGCTCATTGAGTGAGACAAATAGTAATGACAAAATAGGTAACAAAGGAGGAGAGCTAGTCACAAATAAAAATGTATTGTGTAAAACAAACCTGATTGTCTGTCATGTAGAATACAATGACATGTCAGCTCTATTCAGTACGTTTCTATCGTTTCACCTCTCCGAATACACCCCCATTCAGCGGTCTCTCCCCTCCCCCTCTCTGTCACTTACCCTCGATTGCCAGCCTGCGTCGGGGCCAGTTCTTCATCTCTCGAGAGAGAAGTTCTTTGAGGCGGATGCTGATGATGTGTTCCTCCAGGGCGAACTCCAGCGTGTAGAACCTCAGCAGCTCCAGCCACAGCTGGCCCAGGGAAACACCCTTACCCAGGTCCAGGGATAGACGCGTCTGGGAGGGACAGAGAGTGGGAAATACACTATGTCAGTGACATAGGCTTAGTTCAGGAAGCTCCATAAAAAAAAAAAACATTCTGATTCTTGAAAGCCATAGTAACGGTCACATTCTCTCCTCGTTCACTTCCCTTCATGGACTGTGTACTCATGAAAGTTGTCATTAAGTGTTACCAAAAGACTGGTGTCAGATTTCTCTCGAGCTAGCTTATGCAAAACAATCTAATAAATCCATAAAGGGAAGAGTGAGCTAGTGTACACTTTTTGCGAAAAGTGAAGAAATTCAGAACTCGACCATAGTGTGAGTGTGCTGTTTGCAGAGCCGGTGAGTAGTCCCTCCCCTTCCGGACTACTCACCTTCCCCGCTACATGCCGGTTCTTCACATCAGGTTTCTTTTGCTCAGACTTGGCCTTCCGTCCTTCCCCCCTGCCGTCCCCCCGTCCCTCTGTACTGGGGGATCTGTGCTCCCACCCCACAAATATATCCATCTCTATCCCCGTCAGATGGTACTCGTCCACATGCTTCACGTCAAAGCCTTCAATCTGAAACAGAACACAACATAGCTTAGCTATCAACAACAGAAAAGCCAGCAACATGTTATGACTTGTCACTTGAAAGTAATTTATTACCTTCAAATGTGCCTGTCATAATGGTGACCAGTTCTATTAAAATGATCAAATGCGTGACAAAGAGAACGATGTCCACTCTAGTTATTATATTTCTGTGGTGTCACCTACCCAGTAGCCGAAGTAGACAGGGAGGATGGGGTCCCTGCGTTGTTGGAGGAAGAAGATGACCATGAGAGAGAAGGAGTAGGAGGGGATACCCCCTTCCGCCTGGCAGTCAATGTGGCACAACTAGAGGAACGGAAACAACCAAATATATAATTGTCTCTGGTCAGGGGCTGTTGGTGTCATCAAAACAACTAAAACTACAGTATGCAAAGGTATGTCGAGCCATCATATCATTGACTCATTACAATGAAACCCACAGACAAATACAGTACACTTTAAGAACTGTAGGCATGAAGAGGTTTAGGTTTAGTCAGCAAAGGCCTGAACATTGAAAAAGTGTAATCATCAAAAGCACTAGATATATACCATTTACATCATATGATGGCATACTATCCATTAAAGAGAATGTCCCCCAGGCCAGCCTTACCTTAGCCCAGAGGCGGAAGGCCAGGACCAGAGGCACCAGTCTGGGTTCCAGTCTAGCCAGGGCAGCCAGGTGGTTGGTAGTGAGGCAGGCTACGTCATTACCTGCACTCACCGTGCACAACAACCTACTGTGGAGACAACAAGCTCATCAGGGTTGTATTCATTAGGCACCAAACAGAAGAAAACTGACTGAAACAGAGGGGCTACCTGAAAAAAATCATTTTTGTTTTCTGTTGCAAAATGTATTGCTATAATGTGCCCAGGAATGAAAACCATCCAGCAACCAGTAACTCAGAGGATATTTCAAAGAGTAGTATGTTGTAAATAGATCAAAGTAGAGCTAATAGAAAGCAGTAGAGTTGACATTCCACTGACCTGTTGACATCTCTACAAAACACTACCGGAACTTTGGCGTGAAAATCAGACTCCACCTCAGAATATTCAGCTGTAAAGAGAAAGGTGAACATTCTTTGACTGCTCCCAAACTCAAAGACAACAACATGATCTCCTAGGCTGGCTCCCCAATTGACATACTGTACATACTGGGGTTGTATTAAATTAGTTATCAGGTTTTCTATAAATGTTCTCATTTCATAACAACATTCTTCATTCAAGGAGGTTAATATGGACTCTCCAGTCTAACACAGAACTCAGTACAGCTCTACTCTTCCCTGCTCTGGCCTGTGGGCTGGAACAAAGAGCTCACTGACTCTGTCTGGTGCCACAACACAATCCTCCTTGTGCTGAATCTACAGTCGCTCTCTACACTGACAGTGTTTATTCATGCAGGGCTGTTCAACACTCACTGCTGTTCTTCAGGATTTCCAGTACTAGTATCAGCACATCTGGTTGGGTCATCTGGAGAGACAACAACAGCATGACATTTGTTAGTCAGGGTCGGCATCAAAGTTGATCATATCAAATTCAATCAAATGCATTCATTAGGGGTGTCAATTTGGTGAACTCGGTTCGGTCCGCACTGTTAAATGTGTTTTGTTTTACAGTGTCCTGTTTAGAAGTCCTATTATTCACAGGTACTTGGATCCTCTTAACTAATAAGCACTACCCAAATCAGTTAAATATTATCCAAAGCAATGATGTTGAAGAGCAATCGCTGATCATCCGATACAGACTGACATTGAGGTGATGATGCAAACCAAGGCTGTGTCCCAATAGTCTTGAATAGCTTCCTTCCCTTGTTTGCCATGTATTGATTACCACTGATGTAACTGTTAACTCCAAAGATACGTCTTAACACTAACAACAATTCGATGTGCACCCACTTAACATTTATATAACTTGCATTAGTGGTTAGGTGAGAACACAACAAAGACTTACAGTGGAGGGGTAGGTGACGTCAATGTTAATGTCACTTGTCTTGAAGGCAAATCGGGTGAGACAGGAGCCGTAGAGCCGAAGGGAGCAAACTGGATAAGAAACAACACCAAAAGCCATACATTAAACAGCATTTTACATGATTCAGATCATATAATCTCCCTACTAGTGTTGCCACGATACCAACATTTCACTCATCATACGATAGCAGGACAAGTATCACGATACCGTGTAGTATCGCGATACCACTAGGAAAAATGTCAGTGGCCTTAGCGTCCTGTTCGCGCTGTTCACCAGACAGACGCCTGTTCCCTTTTCAAAATGTTTTGCGGATTTGCTACACGAAATCCAGTCACCGATATTCACACTTCTACTCAATACAACACATTGGATTGAACCTTACTGTTCAGTGTATCATTTAATACTGCATTGGTTTGGTCCAACAGAATCAGGCATATGGACACCGAAACCAATAGAGACATTATTTTACTGTAATAGAGGAGAAGTTAGCCTTTCTAACCATACCCTGTTTATGTTTCAACTCCTCAAATTTTGAGGACAACAGACACTACTAAAATGGATGTACCAATGAACAATCATTCTGAAGAATTAATGCTCAGTTTGTCACATGCACATTACCGTACCACGTATCGCTAGCAGCATTTTTGTCAAATAATGATTGTTTTACTAGCTGTTTAGGGAAATAAATAAAAAATAAAATACTAGCTGTTTAGGGAAATAAATAAAAAATAAAATACTAGCTGTTTAGGGAAATAAATAAAAAATAAAATACTAGCTGTTTAGGGAAATAAATAAAAAATAAAATACTAGCTGTTTAGGCTTATAAACATGTGCAATAAACAAACTATTTATATAAGGAATTGGCAACTCGTTCTCATTCTGAGAAATAAGGTAGCCAACTTGATTTCAACATCTGAACAAAGTGGAAAGACTAGCATACTGTTCAAACAGTAGGAGACGGACGGTTGTGCTCTTAACAATTGAACTGCTTTTCCTTTCAGAGCTTGTGAAATTATACCATGATCTAAGTTGACTAAACTTGAAATATAAATATTAGCTGGCTACTCACTAGCACCTGGGATTGTGCCTGAGAGATTGTTCATGAGTCGGGTGTTTATTTTATTTTATGCCTGTTACATTATTAGTGAATGTGCATGGTTCTGTATAAATGTGTAACAAAAAGGGCATTTTTATAGACAGACCTGAAAGTCAGATTAGTGATTTTGCAACAACAACAAAAAAGCAGGTACAACTATTTTGATAAAATATTAAAATTATTAGTGGGTCTTATGATTGTGGAAAGCATATATTCGGCCTAGGTATAAATACAGTGTATTTGACCTTTAAATTGTACAGAAAAAAAGCTTCTTTAGAGAGAATATTTTGTTTGTTGATATATATCGTGAACCGCCCACAAGTTTGAAAAAAAAAATAGATGCGTTTTAGGCCATATCGCCCAGCCCTAATATCAATGCATAATGATCTGCATGTCATTGTGGCAGAAAGGGGAAAACACTGCCACAGCTGCCACACGTGACATGCACATGAACGTGAAGTGGACATTATTGGACACGCACATTCAAGAGAAAGACCAGCTGCGTTTGCACAGCTTTCACCCAGGCCTAGATGACAGGGAGGAGACAGAAGGATAGGAAGAGTTGGTTACCTGAGAGGTGCTGCTGTATGATCTCCTCCATCCTGTCGACCACTTCCTGTCGCACCAGGAAGTCCTGGTCTGAGATGCCGTGTTGGTTGGCCGCCCGGAGGACGGCTGCGTCAACGGCTCCGAGCTGGGCTGGGAAGGGGGCAGGCAGCGCCCGCAGCTCATTCTCTTCCTGCTTATCCTAAAACAGTTACAGCACAGGGGAGAGGGACAAAGGCATGGTGAATCCAAATATCCAATGGCCCTGTCTAATTGACTAGGGAAAATGCTGGGGGGGATACAGAGGAAGGAAAAATAGAGGAAAAATAAACAGACACACATCAATAAGCTCCACCTCAAGTAAATGTTTCCACTTCTAAAATGTCATAAAAATTGAAATAACAGCGTAGGTTTCCCTTCTAAGTTACAATACACATCCGTTGTCGTTGGAGAACATGATAATTATGACAAATTAAATAAAAGTAGCTTTTTCTCTCACCATGATGTTCTTCTTGTGTCTTTTCTCCTTGATGTGTTTGTGTGCCCCCTGTATGTTCTCAATGTGTACAGAACACAGCTTGCATAGATACTGGAAGTCAGGGTATTCAGGAGACGGCTGTAGAGGCGGAGATAGAGCAGTGAAACCAATCACATGTAAGAGATGATGATATGATAGTGCCCCACCCCTCTGCCCTGTAGACATGGATATCTTAACTCTACGTCTTGAGCTGTTGACTATTAGCATTGAAACAGTTTTACCTGGTGATAATTCTCATTAACCAATTACAAGTTGATAAGACTTAAACATGAAATGCACTATGCATTGTGGTTTGAATACTGCAACACAGAATAAAATAATACATTGAAATCCCATGATGGTAGTGACTGACCATTACTGCTTATCCCTTAGCCATAATTTATTTGCATTACTTTAATTAAATATTTAATTGGATGACTATTATTTATTCCAAGTCCTCATCTCTATAGAGCTGCTGCCTATGCTGTCAGACAAAAATCACAATTGATTATTTCTTCACAATGATTAGTTCTTCAAAGTAAATACGGCCTACTTTTATGACTGCTGAACAGGCTACCAACTATATCAAATCACTTAGATCATGCATTTAAGTACACCTTGCAAAGCAACTGCTGCTTTCTACCCCTCTCACGTGTTCTTTTCTCTCTGTGTCTGTTCCACATAGACAAGTAAGCAGGCGTGCAATGGATTATGCTCATTGTAGTTAATTACCCAATTTTCTCTGCTAAACTATGTCAAATATTGGGCTTTTGGAAACTACAACTCCCTACCATATTGCACAGTTCGGCTTAATCTGATTTATTTCTACAGAAACTGAACATCGAGCTGACAGGAAAAAAACTAAATGGAATTCAAATAATTGACCTTCTTGGTGACAGGGGGGCAGTATTGAGTAGCTTGGATGAATAAGGTGCCCAGAGTAAACTGCCTGCTACTCTGCCCCAGATGCTAATAGATGCATATTATTAGTGGTATTGGATAGAAAACCCTCTAAAGTTTCTAAAACTGTTTGAATGATGTCTGAGTATAACAGAACTCATATGGCAGGCAAAAACCTGAGACAAATCCAACCAAGAAGTGGGAAATCTGAGGTTTGTAGTTTCATTTAAGTGATTGCCTATCCAATATGCTGTGTCTATGGGGCCAGATTGCACTTCCCAAGGCTTCCAGCAGATTTTGCCTTTGGAGTAATGAACTAAACGCGTGAACAAAACGGAGGTATTTGGATATAAATATGGACGTAATCAAACAAAACGAACATTTCTTGTGGGAGTGCATTCCAACGAAGATCAGCAAAGGTAAGTGAAGATTTATAATGCTATTTATGACTTTTGTTGACTCCACAATTTGGCGGGTAACTGTATGGCTTGTTTTTGTGGCTGAACGCTGTTCTCAGATTATTCAATATTGTGCTTTTGCCATAAAGCATTTTTGAAATCTGACACAGCGGTTGCATTAAAGATAAACTTGTTCTTAACTTCTTGATGCTACCCATCCCTTTAGCGGGATAATTGTCATCAACAACCGCTGAATTGCATAGCGCCACATAAATAATATTACTAAAAATATTTATATTCATGAAATCACAAGTGCATTATAGCAAAACACAGTTTAGCATTTTGTTAACCTCTTGGATCTCTAGGGGCGCTATTTCATTTTTGGATAAAAAACGTTCCCGTTTTAAGCGCGATATTTTGTCACGAAAAGATGCTCGACTATGCATATTCTTGACAGTTTTTGAAAGAAAACACTCTGAAGTTTCAGAATCTGCAAAGATATTGTCTGTAAGTGCCCCAGAACTCATTCTACAGGCGAAACCAAGATGATGCGTCAACCAGGAAACTAGCAGAATTTCTGAAGCTCTGTTTTCCATTGTCTCCTTATATGGCTGTGATTGCGCAAGGAATGAGCCTACACTTTCTGTCGTTCCCCCAAGGTCTTAGCAGCATTGTGACGTATTTGTAGGCATATCATTGGAAGATTGACCATAAGAGACTACATTTTCCAAGTGTCCGCCTGGTGTCCTGCGTGGAATTCGGTGCGCAATTGCCAGCTGCTTGTACTTTTCCATTTGATTCAGGGGAGAAACCATGCGTCCAAGAACGATATATCAATGAAGAGATATGTGAAAAACACCTTGAGGATTGATTCTAAACAACATTTGCCATGTTTTCAGTCGATATTATGGAGTTAATTTGGAAAAAAGTTCGCGTTTTGAGGACTGAATTTTCGTTTTTTTTTGGTAGCCAAATGTGATGTATAAAACGGAGCTATTTCTAATACACAAAGAATCTTTTTGGAAAAACTGAGCATCTGCTATCTAACTGAGAGTATCCTCATTGAAAACATCAGAAGTTCTTCAAAGGTAAATTATTTTATTTGAAGGCTTTTATGTTTTTGTTGAAATGTTGCGTGCTGGATGCTAACGCTAATGCTAACGCTAAATGCTACGCTAGCTAGCTACTTTTACACAAATTATTGTTTTCCTATGGTTGAGAAGCATATTTTGAAAATCTGAGATGACAGTGTTGTTTACAAAAGGCTAAGCTTGAGAGATGGCATATTTATTTCATTTCATTTGCGATGTTCATGAATAGTTAACGTTGCGTTATGGTAATGAGCTTGAGTCTGTATTCCTGATACCGGATCCGGTATGGGGAGATCCAAGAGGTTAATCCACCTGTCGTGTCAGATTTTGAAAATATGCTTTACAGCGAAAGCAATCCAAGCTGTTGTGTAAGTTTATCAATCACTAGACAAAACATTATGAACAACTAGCATCAAAGTAGCTTGGTCACGAAAATCAGAAAAGCAATAAAATTAATCGCTTACCTTTGATGATCTTCGGATGTTTTCACTCACGAGACTCCCAGTTACACAATAAATGTTCCTTTTGTTCAATAAAGGTTATTTTTATATCCAAAATAACTCAGTTTGTTTGGCGCGTTATGTTCAGAAATCCACAGGCTCGAGCGGCCTGTGTATCCGTATCCGTAATAAATAGTATCCGTAATGTCCACAGAAACATGTCAAACGTTTTTTATAATCAATCCTAAGGTTGTTTTTTAAAATAAATAAATCAATAATATATCAACCGGCACGGTCTCTTTTTCAGTAGGAGAGGGAGAGTCAATGGCTGCCCCACTGTGTTACGCAAACAAAACTCATGGGAACACCCAGCTATCCACCAACGCGATGTTATCTTTCTCCCTCATTTTTCAAAATAAAAGCCTGAAACTATGTCTAAAGACTGTCGACACCTTGAGGAAGCGATAGGAAAAGAAATCTGGTTGATATCCCTTTAAATGGAGCGAAGGCAGGCTATGGCTTTCGAAATAGAAGCCACTTCCTGTTTGATTTTCCTCAGGTTTCGCCTGCAATATCAGTTATGTTATACTCACAGACAATATTTTGACAGTTTTGGAAACTTTAGAGTGTTTTCTATCCTAATCTGCCAATTATATGCATATTCTAGCATATGGGCCTATTTTTAAAAACATAAAAATAGTGCCCCCTAGCTGAAAGAGGTTAACCGATGCGGGTCAGTTAGCTGCTTAAAAAAATGAAAAATAACCAAAATGTTGGTTAATCGCTCAGCACCATCAGACCGATCTAACTTGAGACTGAAGCTGCCTTAAATGTGCAATTGTGTACATAAATTCCAGTAACTAATACAGACAATACATACAGACAACAGTTGACTGATACAAACTGAGGTAACATATTTTCTCTCCTCACCTTGACCAGTCTGTGTATGTAGTCTCTGTAGAGGCGCTCCTCAGCCTGTCTGAGACCCAGCTTCTGCTCAGAGGTCATGTTTCTACCCTGACCACGCTGGTTGACCCCTGACCCCACCACAGTGACCTCCAATGCAGGCTGCCCTGTGCCCACCACAGCACTAGCCTTCTCACCTGCAAACACAGACAGGCAGAATATGAAACAGCTGTAGGAAACAAATATTTTGACCAAGAATAGTTTCCATGGCATAACAACAACAAGAGGTCTCTAACAGAGACATATTATAGCGGCTATCGGCTCAAACATTAACCTATAGTTATGTAAAGTATAGAATAACTCACCCGGTGACTTCAACTTCAATTGACTTGTCTTAGTCTGTAAAGTAAGGCCTTCTTCAGATGAAGTGGCCACCATACCTGTGGCTCCTGTGTCTCTGTCTCCACCTACACCAGCCGGGCTGCGTCCTGTAACCAACGAGGGCCTAGCATCAACCCTCTGCTTCCGCTGGCCTTCAAGTCTCACCTTCCCCCTCTCCCCAGAGTTGGTCCTACCAGTTGGCCTACGAGGCTTCCCTCTCCCTGGGTCATGAGGGCTGGCAGTGGAGGCTCTGCCTGTGCCTGTCCCACAGTTACTGCCTTGGTCCTTATGGTCTTCCCTGGCTGTGGTGATGTTCTCCTTGCTCCGACAGGCAGTGGCAGGCTTTAGGCACTCTCTCTGGACTGGAGCCTCTTTCAGGGGCCTGGAGCTGGCAGAGGATGAAGCTTTGGCTCCCTTGGCCTCGTTGCGAGAGGACTTGACTGATTTTAATGGGCTTTTTGATTCCTCCATGCCTCGATCCTGTCCTCTCCCACTAACTGCTACTCTGTATTGAGTGATCAGGGTCTAGTGAGGCAGCTAGTCCAACGAAAACCTGGAGAGATGAAATGCATTCATTGTTGGCATTACCTACATTTACCTTAGAAGAGCAATAGCCTAAACTATTATTATATACTAAATAGTAATACTATCAAATCATATATTGAAGAAATTGGGTATTGATAAGAGGAACTGAGAAAGTAGCCAATGGACAGTGGCAAAACCTTTGCTGCAATGAAGTCCCAAAGGCCTGATTAAACAAGAGTGCATCTAAGCTAGGAAAATATATGGTTAGTTGGACCAGTTCAGAAAAAGGTAAAATGATAACTAGCTATGTTCATTGCAAAGACACATTATTTTAAAATAACAAAGGGCGTAGTTAACGCTAGTTGGTTAGTAGCTGCTTTTAGCAACGCTTTGCATTTACATACACTAGCATTGCTTCCAATAGTATTGTGTAGCCCAAAAAGCCAGAAGTTAACAAAATATCTAGTTAAAGACATGTATTATTAAACAGTTTCCAAAACGTGGGTCTGCTGTAGACATTCTAACCTCATATCAAAATAAAAGTCCTGCACTATTACATGGACGAAAAAGGAATAACTTGTGGGGGACTTTTATATTGACATGAGGTAAACAGAGAGGAAGTGGTTCTACAATAGTCCCACGTTTGGAAAGTCAGTTTAATAATACTGTAATGAAACAGCAGGGAGCAGGTCTCGAACCGGCGCGCTATCGACTCTGCCGCTTGAGCATGCTTTTGCGGCACAGTCGATAGCGCGCAGGACCTCGGGCTCGAGACCTGCTCCCTGCTGTTTCATTACACTTACAATACATTCCTATAACTTCTATTTTGTTTTAAATTCAATGTTTTCATAATGTCCAACCAGCACAGTAAGTTGAAATTATTATTTATTTTATTTAACTACGGGCTTCCCGCGGACAGTTTTCTGTGCAACCCAATACAATTCGGAGCAACGCTAGTGTATGTAAATACACCCGCGTTGCTAAAAGCATCTAGTTTAACAAAACCATGGCTGAAGCACTTGTTTATTAAGAAACGAAACCAAACCACAAGGCGAAAGGGCCTTCTCGCACAGCGAGAAACCCTGCAGAAGCAGCAAACTAAAATGTATTAAAAACGGCTCGAGACAAATACATATCCGCAAGCTCGCGCACGGACTTCCTAGCTAGCTAGTAAATGTTTTTGCTAACGACAGCTACATAAGTCAAAGTAGCTAATAAATGGCTGGCTAGCTAGTTCTCAAACTAGACATATCTCCGCTGGCGGCTTAGCGTTTCTATTGACAATTGTTTTACTAGCTAGGTACTCTATAAAACTGATGCACGACAAAATCGTCAAACGTCCAAAATAATATCTAATGCCTTACTGTAATATGCAGGTTTTTAGCTGAAAATTGACCTAGACCGTATTTATCTTCCTGTTCAGTATATTGTTTTTCTCATCCACGGCCCCGATCAACACAGCAACCATAGACGCCATGTTAATCCCTCTACACTTTGTCTTCTTCCATGAGGTTTAACGGCGGTTGTCATTCAATAAATGTTGCATTACCGCCTCCTACTAGACTGGAGTATAACTCCCGTATTCTTTGCTTAAAAAACAATACCCTACCATTTAACACTACACTCACTAAAAAAATAAAACACCACCCTACTCCACTATCTAAATATATTTAGTCCTACTTCAGGCCAACAACCTGAAAGGATAGGACACCACCTCTTAACACACCATGTAACTCTTCTGAGGTCAAATCTCATATACCCAAATACCTCTCTGCAGCTGCCACCACAACCTCAATTTCTCTGCCACTTACGTTCCATCCCTGCAGTACAGTTGATAACCATCGCTATAAATGCTAAAAATCCAATCTTACTGAAACATACAGTACCAGTCAAACATTTGGACACACCTACTCATACAAGGGTTTTTCTTTATTTTTTACTATGTTCTACATTGTATAATAATAGTGAAGACATCAGAACTATGAAATAACACATATGGAATCATGTAGTAACCAAAAAAGTGTTAAACAATTCCGAATATTTTTTTATATTTTGGGTTCTTCAAAGTAGCCACCCTTTGCCTTGATGACAGCTTTGCACGCTCTTGACATTTTCTCAATCAGCTTCACAAGGAATGCTTTTCCAACAGTCTTGAAGGAGTTCCCACATATGCTGAGCACTATTTGCTTTTCCTTCACTCTGCAGTCCAACTCATCCCAAACCATCTCAATTGGGTTGAGGTCGGGAGGCCAGGTCATCTGATTGTGGAGGCCAGGTCATCTGATGCAGCCCTCCATCACTCTTATTGTTGGTCAAATAGCCCTTACACAGCCTGGAGGTGTTTTGGGTCATTGTCCTGTTGAAAAACAAATTATAGTACCATTAGGTGCAAACCAGATGGGATGGCATATCACTGCAGAATGCTGTGGTAGCCATGCTGGTTAAGTTTGCCTTGAATTCTAAATAAATCACAAGCAGTGTCACCAGCAAAGCACCCCCACACCATCACACCTCCTCCTCCATGCTTCATGGTGGGAACCACACGTGCAGAGATCATCCGTTCACCTACTCTGCAGCTCACAAAGAGACAGCGGTTGGAACTAAAAATCTCTCATTTGGACTCATCAGACCAAAGGACAGATTTCCACTGGTCTAATGTCCATTGCTTGTGTTTCCTGGCCCAAGCAAGTCTCTTCTTCTTATTGGTGTCCTTTAGTAGTGGTTTCTTTGCAGCAATTCGACCATGAAGGCCTGATACACGTACTCTCCACTGAACAGTTGATGTTGACATGTGTCTGTTACTTGAACTCTGAAGCATTCATTTGGGCTGCAATTTCTGAGTCTGGTAACTCTAATTAACTTATCCTCTGGTAACTCTGGATCTTCCTTTCTTGTGGCGGTCCACATACTAGCCAGTTTCATCATAGCGCTTGATGGTTTTTGTGACTGCACTTGACATTTTCCAGATTGACTGACCTTCATATCTTAAAGTAATGATGGACTGTCGTTTCTCTTTACTTATTTGAGCTGTTTGTGGAAATTTGTGGAGTGGTTGAAAAACAAGTTTTAATGACGCCAACCTAAGTGTATATAAACTTCCGACTTTAACTGTATATACAGTCATTAAAACTAGTTTTTCAACCACTCCACAAATTTCTTCTTAACAAACTATAGTTTTGGCAAGTCGATTAGGACATCTACTTTGTGCATGACACAAGTCATTTTTCCAACAATTGTTTACAGACAAATTATTTCACTTATAATTCACTGTATCACAATTCCAGTAATCAGAAGTTTACATACACTAAATTGACTCTGCCTTTAAACAGCTTGGACAATTCCAGAAAATGATGGCATGGCTTTAGAAGCTTCTGATAGGCTATTTGACATCATTTGAGTCAATTGGAGGTGTACCTCTGGATGTACTGCAAGGTCTACCTTCAAACTCGGTGCCTCTTTGCTTGACATCATGGGAAAATCAAAAGAAATCAGCCAAGATCTCAGAAAAAAATTTGTAGACCTCCACAAGTCTGGTTCATCCTTGGAGCAATTTACAAACGTTCATCTGAACAAACAATAGTACGCAAGTATAAACACCATGGGACCATGCAGCCGTCATACCGCCCAGGAAGGAGACACATTCTATCTCCTAGAGATTAACGTACTTTGGTGCGAAAACTGCAAATCAATTCCAAAACAACAGCAAAGGACCTTGTGAAGATACTGGAGGAAACAGGTAAACAATTATCTATATCCACAGTAAAATTAGTTCTATATCGACATAACCTGAAAGGCCGCTCAGCAAGGAAGAAACCACTGCTCCAAAACCGCCTTAAAAAAAGCCAGACGACGGTTTGCAACTGCACATGGGGACAAAGATCCTAATTTTTGGAGAAATGCCCTCTGGTCTGATGAAACAAAAATAGAACTGTTTGGCCATAATGACCATCGTTATGTTTTGAGGAAAAAGGGGGAGACTTGCAAGCCGAAGAACACCATCCCAACCGTGAAGCACAGGGGTGGCAGCATCATGTTGTGGGGGTGCTTTGCTGCATGAGGGACTGGTGCACTTCACAAAATAGATGGCATCATGACGCAATAAAATTATGTGCATATATTGAAGCAACATCTCAAGACATCAGTCAGGATGTTAAAGCTTGGTCGCAAATGGGTCTTCCAAATGGACAATGACCCCAAGCATACTTCCAAAGTTGTGGCAAAATGGCTTAAGGACAAAAAAGTCAAGGTATTGGAGTGGCCATCACAAAGCCCTGACCTCAATCCTATAGAAAATATGCGGGCAGAACTGAAAAAGCGTGTGCGAGCAAGGATGACTTCAAACCTGACTTAGTTACACCAGCTCTATCAGGAGGAATGGGCCAAATTTCACCCAACTTATTGTGGGAAGCTTGTGGAAGGCTACCTGAAACATTTGACCCAAGTTAAACAATTTTAAGGCAATGCTACCAAATACTAATTGAGTGTATGTAAACTTCTGACCCACTGGGAATGTGATGAACGAAATAAAAGCTGAAATAAATCATTATCTCTACTATTATTCTGACATTTCACATTCTTAAAATGAAGTGGTGATCCTAACTGACCTAAGACAGGGAATTTTTACTAGGATTAAATGTCAGGAATTGTGAAAAACTGAGTTAAAATGTATTTGGCTGAGGTGTATGTAAACTTCTGACTTCAACTGTATATGTTTGAATCAAAAGAAATCACTTGTGAAAACAGAATCCTAATTATTACTCCACTTGCTAATAATTGCGCCTATCCAGGCACCTGGGCCAGATTCATTGATTCCCCTCAATGATTTGTTAAGATCCCCAACGCTCAGTCTGAACATTAACATGCATCGCTTGAGGTACGGTTTTGGGAGCATAAGGACCTAATCTTTCATATATTTTCAAAAAACAAAAGGTTACATTTTTACACACGATAGTGTTCCCACACGGCCATATCTCCATGGTACAGTGCTTGTTTACGGAAAAAAAGAGGAAGATGAGGCCTGTGCTAATTAGCTATTAGCTATATATAAGCGTAACTCTGGAAGTGTAGTGGAAGTGTAGTTTTGTCGGATGGAGGCAAAACTGCTACAGTAAGTGTGTCTTTTGTATTTGAAGTATTTTTCGTTGCTGATGAAAGATAAGGCCCACACGTTTTTCGAAAGTCGTATCGGAATCGATGATTATTGACGTTTCTAAACGTTACAACACAGCGTCGGGATTGTAATTCAATGGGGCAGTCATGGGCAAAGCTAATTGCTGAGAACTGTAGGGAAATGCAGAATGCCACATAGAGTTTTAGAGAGCTAGGAGGCGTTTGGTGAGGTGGCGTCGGTGAGAGTCACAAGAGCTGTTCTTATTATGATTTGTTTGTGTGTCCACGTAACAGAAGAAGCATACTTTGTGCCTCAATAAGATTTTTTTCTGGGTGTTTTTCTGTTTTGTGTATAGATTTCTGAAGCAGGACGCCTGTCAAGGGGGTTACTTCTGGGGTTGCACATGAAGTGGATGCAGATGATATACCTGAAGAAATAGATGAAGTGACTGGTGCACGTCGACTGACCTGTATTGTGGATGGAGTAAGGAAACTCACTTCGCCCATGTTATTGTTTTTTGATGTCTCTCCCTTCTCATGTAAGGCTAGGCTTTATGAGATACCCTTTAAGAGCTTTTGTGCACAAGCCCTCCAGTGTTATAAATGCAAAATATTTGTGCAAGTGTAGAGACGGGAAGAATATTGTATGCCAGCTGAGGTTATATGCTGCAGCTGTGGTAGCGAACATGTACCTGAGTCCCCGGATTGCCCTGTTAGGGTGAAGGAGACAGAGGTGGCGAGAATAAGGGCTGTCCAGCGTGTCTCATATCTGGAGACGGTGAGAAGAGTGGAAGGAGTGACTGGCGTTGAAGATGCACTGGTAATTGACACTGCACCGGTGAATGTTTCTCAGCAATCAAGGTATCCTGATATATTACATGTGAAAAAGGTGGACTTTGTAGCATTTATTGCAATGGTCATAAACTACACAGCACAAACAAACAAACAATCCATCTGTTTTATTTTAATTGTGAGTGCAGCAGAATGCTTTTTGGGAATCTTAGTTTACAGCTGAAGCATTACAAGAAATCCTGTCAAGGGTGTTCCGCCTTCACTGACCCCTGATCCTGTGAAGGGATGTTACTTCAATTGGAATGTGAGTGAAGGAGTGGGATGTTTGTTTGAATTTTGTATGTTGTTGGTTTTTCCCTCTTTTTTCCTCCAATGGATATTTTTTCTATAGTTTACCAGCTGAATAGTAGGTGGCGGCATGCACCTCTAATGCTTGGACCGCCATAATAGCATAGAAGAAGAGTTCAGCACATGAAAGCTTCTACAGTATCCAATACTGTGCATCAATAAATCAGTATAAATGCTTCTCTCTGTCCTCAAATTGCTATTTATCCTTGTAACGTAGATGCAGGGAGTCAGGAAGCAGGTGCAGTTAGTGAGTTTAATAATAGCGAACACGGAGCGATACAAAACAAGAGAAGCGTCTGACATAGAAACATAAACAATACTACCTGATGACTGATAACAAAAGAGAGCTTAATAAAGTGTAAGTAATCAAGGGAGAAAATTAAGTCCAGGTGTGACTGATGATGAGACGCAGGTGTGCGTAATGATGGTGTCGTGGAAATACTTACACAGGGACACTCAAAGTCAATCTTAAATTAATCATTGTTTATTGTCAGCGCACTGGAAAGGTTCCAACAAACTTAATGCACGATAGTGGACATCTGTCAGAAGCTCTGCTGGGGAAAAGCACAAACATTACACATTTCCAACACATTCCATCCTCTTAACACTTAATCTGTGATAATCATCAATACATTTTAATGTAAGCATTTAGCTTTGAGCTTCGATATCAAAATACATCATTAGAATAAATCATAATAAAGGTTAAACTTCTATGAACAGGAGTGAAATCAACACATAAAACCAGACACTTCATCATTGCAAGCCCTTCATTCTGGGTTATCATTTACAGTGGCAATGTATTCGGCGAGATCAGTCATATTAGAAGAGTGATCTAGGACAAAAGTACGACGTGCATTTCCAATGATTGCACAAGTGTCCCCTTGACCTGCTAAAAGATGGTCAAGAGCCTCTCTGTTTTGCAGAGCCAATTTACACAATTATTTTAGCATTCCCAATTTTCTCTAGAGATCTCCCGAATTTGGTCTAGGGCACATGCATATTGACTTGCACAGGGAAAAGAGAGAACATGTGTTATAAGTTTCATACCAACCTTGCTAAGAATGAGATTTGGGCAAGGCTAGCCTACACTACAATGTGGTGGCTCTCCTCACAATTTAGGGGCATAGCTCTGTCTCTAGAAGCTTTGCCTTTCCAAATCATGTTTCAGTTCATGTTTTTAATGGCACATGTTCAAAGTGGATGGCCCTTGATAATGTCACTGTCCTTTACAGTTCATTATGTCTTGTCCATTTCCCTACCAGTACACCAGCAGCATGAGAAGTTTTGGACAGGGTCTCTCTCCATGCTCACCCCACATGGAATGATTTCACACTCCTGGGAGAAAAGGCAGTTGATCGCTTCGACTGGATGCTGTGTACAGGTTGTTGGCTCGGACTCGGGTCTCACGGTAAAAGTGGTGAAGAATCATCCTGAACGCCATTTTCGCCATTATTTCACCCGGTTAGAGGGGGTGAGGTTCACACTCTTCTCGGCTTAATTATCTTTCATGCATCTAGATACTATCTGTGGTCACCTTCGCCATAACCACGAGAGAGGACAGACCAGAACAACAGTTTAGTTTAGGACATTTCTGATTCAGAAAATCCAGACAAATTATTTACTGTACAACAAATTATTACTACTACCTGATTCTTAATACATATTTCAAATGTCAAAGAAAATAACGACACACAGTTGAAACCATAATAAATAAAAAAAAATGGCTTATGCTCCCCTATCATCTTGGCGATCTCACTGCAGAGTTACAGGTCAAGGAGTTAGAGGGCAAATCCTTAGGGAGAAATCCCGACCATCCGGCAGACCCAATCTGATGAGATTTGTTATTGAAGCAAGACAAAAACAAAGAAAATAAAGAAAACAACAACAACAATGCACGTATCACTTGATGTGGGGAAAAATTCTATACAGTTGGAGTAACTGTCAACCATTACCAACATATATATTTTTCCTTTTACAGGCAGGCATGTGAAGAAAATCTATTTGCATATTTACCAAAAAGCCACAAGGGACTGGTAATTCCCCCCTTTGGACGCATGACGCACATCGTGATTCAAATGTCCAAAAAAACATCACTGCCTGTTAAATCAAGTATAAACAAATTAGAATTACAACTCTTGATGAATCCATAAGGAAATAATTGTATCCCGTAAGGTAATGGTAAAATAGACTAGAGACGGGTGTCCCTCATTCAGGGGCAGCGCTCTCTATGTCCTTCTCGTGGGGCGAATAAAACATTGGACTAATGATAAATTATAAACATTTTCTAATTATTAGTGTTTACATAGCCCATCTAAACCTCACCCAATGTCTCTAGTCTTAATCGTGAGGGTGATCAGGCCTCACAAGAAAGTCAGAACAGAGGTCAGAGGTCAGTCAGCTCCATTAAGTGAGTGTTTGTTTCCCTGTACCTCAGACATTATTTAATGATATTTTAAACATTTCAAACATGTTGTGTATCAGGCTTACATTGGGTTTTTCAGTACATTTCTTTTCAAGAGAATTTACATGTTTTGCAACCAAAACTCTGACAATTAGAAACTTCAAAAAATGTCATTTGTGCATCCTTTCTAACCCTTGAAAAACCACTAAAACAAAAAAAGAAAGACCCCACCAATAAATCAAACAGAGTATTAACCACTAACACATTTTCATTAACTGGTGGGTTGTGTGTGGGTGGTAAAAATCTTAGGGTAAAAACAAACAAAATGGCCAGGCCTTACTTAATTTTGGAGCTCCCTTAATAGCTGGATCTGGGTACCTTTTAGCTGCTCCTCCAAGGCACTTGGCTTAGGAAGCCTTTCAAAGAGAGATACAGAATCATTGATAAACATGGAAAAAAACTTGGTAGCAGACATTCTATCAGTCGTATACAGAATTATACAAATGAGATGATACAGTGTCTCGTCAAGCTGAATATGCACCTTCTAAATTAAACAATCCCAGTGCCCCTCTCTTGTAATCATTGTTATTTTGACCTGTTGCGTTGACATACAATTCTGTACAAACTGTCCCAGGGACATAAACTTGGTGAAAATATAAAACCTGTTGTTTAACAAATCTGCTAGGACCTTCAAAATGTTGGTGCTGGCTTATCAGCTCAATATTCTGTCACAAACAACAGATGACTTAAACAAGAAAGCAGTGGATATTAAAGCCTCTAATTTAATATCAGTACCAATGCTCAATCTTCTTCAAAATTACTAAAATATTGCATTATTAGAATGCTATCTGAAAGCCAATTACCATTCACTTTGTTACTTTCACTAGTCCCCACAACCTGTTTCCTTCAACTAAAACCCTTCTACTCCATCCAGTAGGGAAAAAAATCTCAATCACTACTCCTAATACACACGGATCACTCTCAAACAATGTTCTGCTCTTATCCCTATTGCAAGGTTTAAAACAAAACAAAACAAACATGATAACTTTCTCTATTGGAAGGCATTGTTTTCATTTTAGCCCACCCTAACAATGTTACTCTATATATTTATTTAAATTTCTGTTGGATATTCACTTTCTGCTTCACACTTATTAAATGTCTATTATTTTAAGATTCATATGTAAATGTTCCGAATTTATAACATACATCAGTCAATTCAGAAGGGGAGAGGTAAACAGTTAATATAACTGGGCTAGCACTGCCTATCAGTCCACTGTCATTGGAATGTTCTATATATAAGATTTCTGGCGCCTGAGACCCCCACTCCTCCTCGGGGAGTGTTTCAGTTTGGCTGCTTTCTCATTGGTTTAATATCTCATCAGGACTACAATAAATTGTGGGGTTAAGTTTAGTTAACAGAAAATCATGTTCAACATTCATTGGTTATAATTATAGTTTTATTGGTTAGGGCTAAGTCAAGTCCCGTCCAATGCTTTAACCTCAAATTATCTAGAAAGGGACCACTATTATTTTCCCTATATAGCTATACCTAAGTATTCACACTACCGTCACCCCATGTGCATCTATGCACCATATGTATCTTCAACGTTTCTAGCCTCGAAGAGACAGTGGTCCCAGACCACATAGACAATTCAGAAATGCCTATAGACCGCTACATCTATACATATAAAACAAAACACTGTGTTCAAAAACACCACGTGCTATTATTAGTAGTCCCAGACTACGATGGGTGGTGGTGGACGGAATGCCTATATAGCGTTATAGATGGAAAAACTCTCATACAGAACTGGAATGAGGTGCAATCAATTACAGCCTAATTGCTAAATGATCTGTTTCTCTCCATCGTTTGAAGCTAAAAGAAGGATGAATGACTTGGATACAGTAGGTCTAAGATCATTCACCCAGTACGTTATAGCTACATTTCAATCTCTTATCCAAATTCCAATCAGCTTAATTTCCAAATTTCAATCAATCTTATTATCCACATTTAAATCTTAATAGTAATAATTTCAATCCCTTTATTATCCAAAATTCTAACTTCCACAGCCATATTCACTTAGTACTATTCCCAAACAAACTTGGCATCTTCAACGATTCTCTGTCGTTATTTCCTATACACCATATGTATCTTCACTATACGTATAGAATAGGACCTAGTGCACTTTATACTATTCTCTACCAGTGGCTGCAGACCACATAAATATTTCTCTTATAAATGCCTACAGACAGCTGTCTGCAGGGCATGGTACCGTTACCTGCCTTAGCTCCAGCCTTCTTCCACGTCATATGTATCTTCGGCAGTTCCTCTACAGTCACCATAGTCTCTACAGTATCTATACTCTCTATAGTATCTATAGTCTCGCGTATCTATAGTATCTCATTGTCTATAGTCTCAATAGTCTATGTAGTCCATAGTCTACAGTATCTATAGTCTCGCGTGTCTATAGTCTCAGTAGTTTATTTAATCATAAATGCTATAGGCTCTATAGTCTTGTTTCTTCCCATACATATAAATAACACTCCGTATTCAGAAACAACTTGTGTTATTTTGTTGGCTAATGGTATCCTCCTTCTACATCTTTATGTGTAGTTTCATTGGTTTTATTATTTTAAATTTTTGTAGAAATTCATTTAAATTGACTTCCTGAAATCAGTTGCCATCCCTTAAAAAGTGCATGAGCTTTTAAAGAGTCAAATGTATGGGCTAAATGAACAAATACGAAAACAGTTCATGGAAAGTGTGCAACATCATGTCGTTTTTCAACAGACATTCAACAGATAATCAAAAATGAAAATGCTACGGGCAGCAAAAATGTCAAACTTCCTGCCAGTGGCGGATTTAGGTATAGGCGACATGGGCAGCATCTTGACTGGGGCGGCTCATTGCACCCGCACTAATAAAATCAGAATGGTGACATTTGCGCGATCGGTTTTCTATCGATCATTTGCACGTCACGTCAATGATATCATGTCACCGTGTGGGACTGTGGGTCAATGATATCATGTCACCGTGTGGGACTGTGGGTCAATGATATCATGTCACCGTGTGGGACTGTGGGTCAATGATATCATGTCACCGTGTGGGACTGTGGGTCAATGATATCATGTCACCGTGTGGGACTGTGGGTCAATGATATCATGTCACCGTGTGGGACTGTGGGTCAATTAACCTTGTCAGAGTTGGCACCCTGATTATAGTTTGTGAGCCAGGCAGGCTACTGCATGTGAAGGTCTCCCACTCAGAAGTATGAGATGAGGAGGGGTGCGGGGTTGACCTCAGGTCTCCCCACTGGAAGGGAGAGGGGGGAATCTATCAAGTAGCGCACCTCTAATGTATTGATGCTCGAGTGCCAAATCAACACAAATTTGTCTCTGTTACTTATTTTTGATATTATATATATATTTATATAGTTTTAAATGTTATGATTATTTATTTGTGTTGTTCCAAATGTCTGAATAAAACTTACAGTTAGTGTGCAGAATGGTGTAGTGAAGTCAGGTATAGTTTTTGACGTTGCTATGCGCAGAGATGATCTTTGCCTTGACTTCACTGAAAATGTCGGTTCACATACATAGGTTGACCCAAACAGTACAAACATCTTCTGAGCATGACTCCTAATCTTTGGAAAGTTAGTGACATTGTTTTGAATAGTTCTCCAATCACTGCATCAGACTGAAGATCGATAAGCTCAAGTTGCAGGTCAGTGGGAGCGTTATCCACGTTGAAGGTGAAAGGAGAGGAAAGCAACAGCATGTCATTTTCTAACACTTTGAAATCCTCAAAGTGACGAGAAAACTCACAGTTCAAAGCACGTAGCAGTAATGTATACTTCTCCCACTGGTCATATGAAGTGTCGGAAGATGGGTGAGATTGTTGGCTTCTACTTGGCGGGTCAGGAAGAGTAATTTTCCCTTGAAGGCTTTGACAAGGCTGTACAGTCGTGGCCAAAAGTTTTGAGAATGACACAAATATTAATTTTAACAATGTTTGCTGCTTCAGTGTCTTTAGATATTTTTGTCAGATGTTACTATGGAATACTGAAGTATAATTACAAGCATTAAATAAGTGTCAAAGGCTTTTATTGACAAGTGTTTAAATACATTATTTGGTGAGGTGAATATATTTAGTATAGTTTTATCTAAAAAGGATAAGGGGCCTCCACTGCCTGACATATTCCACCAGACTTCCCCCATTGGTTTCAGATTATCAGAGACAGCTCACCTACACCCTCTCCATCATCCTCATTTTCAAATGGCATAACAAGACGTAGACTGCGAGCCTTGTAAGTAATTAGTTGGACTGTAACGTCCATATGTATTAATGCGCTTCAACATGAGGGTTTTGATAGCATGGTAAAACAAGGCCCCTTACCATCAAGATCCCAATTATGTCATTGCCCAAGCTGAATTATCAACATAATTTGTCCACCTGTGTCTGATTCTAACACACCATAAGATTGTTTATCTGCTTCTAGGTTGTTCCATTTGCATTAACTAACCGTCTGTTCCATAATTACACCGTCGGTATTGTTTTGCTCGCTCATATTGGTCAAGTTGATTTCACTTCAATTTAAGTTTTGTTAGCATATTTGTTGGTTAACATCTGTCTTAATAAGAGTCGTGTTATCCCAGCACAGAATTGTATCAGGTATGTGAAGCTTTCCCCCAAAGAGAGTTTGTGTTTCTATCCTTAACTTGATACACAATTAGCATTTAGGAAACAAACATTATTTTACTGTACTCAACCCTGAGCTACTCTCAGAAAGCTAAACTGAGACATGTCTAGGGCGAGTTTCCTGCTCCCCTCCCTCTGGGAGGATGTGAAAGTATATGGTTTCGAGAGTGTAGTTTCCGCTGCTTCCTCCACACAGGGGCAGTGTTGGCGCAGGCATGAGGGACTGTCTCGTAAGATTCTTCAGACTTGAAGTGCCGTTCTGCCCTCTCCCTTCCTGCAACACAATACTCTGCCCAGGGCACAACCCACCCACAGAGTACTGGTTATCTCCCGGGACAACGCTCACAACATGCCCATGGTGATGAATCCTTTGCTTCATTCTACAGTGGTCTCTGCAGCGTACTCTCAAACCGGTGTGATTAGAACACTTCCTTAGAAGGTGTAGTTATGACTGATGGAACAGTAAGTGTTTTAGCTGGCCACACTGTTTTTTCACAGAAACACTTTGCACAAACACAGTCTTTACAACGTTATGTCCTCAATGTGAACAGTATATTTTTGGATGCAAGATGAGTTGGGTTCGTTTGCAGTATGCATGTTGAAGGCGAAGGGGGTGTGTCATCTACCATCATTCACTTCCTATCATTAATTTACAGAGGTTTACAAGAAAGATGAGTGAAACGTCCACCTCGTTTTGCTATAAAAACTGACAGACGTTCACCTGACACCCAGAATACATTGATTGATGTCAACAAACATGGTTCCACACAGGCAGCAAATAGCTTAGCATTAGCTCATCATAATCAGTACAACCTTCAAAAAAGTATTTTACACACATCATGTGTCCATTAGAATCTATGCAAAAATTGGAATGCATGATTTGTCACCAGCACTTGAAAACATGTGGTTGAAACAGTAAATAAAGAAACGATTACCACACAAACCATTTTCTGATAGAGATTCATTGAAACAATTGGCATGTGTCAGTGTTATGATACTGATGATTTGTCACCACACATGGTTTGTTTACGTTTCTACCGTTGTGGCTAGATGGAGTAGCTAGGCCTACATCAGCTCTAGCCAGTGGTCGCTTCGGGGGAACACAGTTGTCGACAACTGTAGCATTGTAGCTAAGCCTAACCTTTTTCCTTACCTTAACCTCATTCTCCTAACCTCCCTTGTTAATTCACCTAACCTGCTGCGTTAGTTCTCCTAACCTGCCATGTTAGTTATCCTAAACTGTTATGTAAGCAAACCATCTGTGGAGACATTTCATCAGTATCACCACACCGGCAGCCAATCATGTCATCCCTGACACTCACTTGGAGCCATTCATTGTTGTTGTTTATGTATGTAGTTAGTGGGCTAAGCTGTAGCATTAGCCATGTCTTTCAAAAGGAGACAACTCGCAAATGCAGAAATTCTGAGAATGACTCTGAGAATGACAGTGAGGAATCAGATTCTGACAGTGACAGTGATGAGCTGCCCCCCAACCTTGTGGCCATTGAGAACCCTGAATCTGAGGACCCCTTGCTCACCGACGAAGGCCCAGGTCCCTCTGAAGATGCTGGTGGTGATGTAGGCAGAGCTATAGTGGGTGAGGTGCAGTAGGTCTGTGGTAGCTGAAAGGCCTCACCCCTCCTGGCTCTACTGTTTGCTTTGATGAGTCTCCGTCTGGAGCCCAAAACCCCTTTTTTTTGTAATTGAACATAAACTTTGCATGTAAATCAAACACAGTCCCATTATGCAATTTTATTGGCAATATTTTACCCACCTCCCTACTCCCTCATCCTCCCCACTCCCTTATCCTCCCTACTCCCTCTCCAAACAGTATATTTCTAACATACAAAAGCTGTCCTCAATCTTCAGCACAAAATATGTACAGTTCCAGTTCTGATATTGGCAAATACTGTGTGTGTGTGTGGTTTCTGAAAGTACAGAATAAAGAGGAATGATTAGTAATTAGAATACAACATGAGGATATGGCAATAAAAACATATTACCTGCAACATAATAACTGATGATCTCCACAAGGGCTCCACAAGGGGGCAGGGCAGAGCTATACAGGCCAAGTGCAGGCCAATGCAATGGTCATGATAAGGCCAGGGCAGCTTCCGGATACAACACCAGCTAATACTTCCTTGACGCCATTAGTGTTAACATCGTTTCGCAGAACTAATAGATGAATGCAACCACATTATCAAAATTGAATATAACACAATCAAGGTTATGAAATCAGTACCTTGCTTGTCCACGGTTATAAAGGAATATACACAGAATACATTATGCCCCATACATAAATACAGTCTGCTACAGTAGAAATGACATAACATGATATACAGAAACTGTATTATGATAAGGTAATAAGGTACTGACTTTGATATGAATACACACAGTATTTATTAGTCAGGAAAACAACAATGAATGCGATGTGGGCACCAGCCAGAAAATGCACTAAGGGAAGAGTTCAGGCAGGTTCTGTTCTGACTGGAGATGCACAAATGTCTGCCCATTTGATCTGAGGAAACACTGGTGGAGTACTTGGGCCATTGGGCTCTCATCGAAGAGATACATTTGCCCAGCTCATCTAGCTAATCCTTGTCTTACATATGCATCACAGGTGGTTGCTGGCACCTTGATTGGGGAGGACGGGCTGGTGGTAATGGCTAGAGCGGAATTAGCGGACTGGTATCAAATACATAAAACACATGGTTTCCATTCCATGCACTGTCCCAGACATTATTATGAGCTTGTCCTCCCTTCAGCAGCCTCCACTGATTAGCATAGCGTGCCTCAAACCTAAGTTTTCCGCCACAGTGAAATGGGCTACTTCTATGTGAATTAATGAGGATGCGGAACACACCTAATTTCAAACTGTAAAATTGACCAGTTGAAACATAGCCTATGGAAAATTAGCAGGCAGCGTGCCTTAGTTTGAGGGCAGCAAATGTTAACTGTCTTGTTGCTTAGCAATCACATTTTGGAACAGTGAGCGAATTCGGACATTACACACATAAGAAAACTCACTCTGGGGGACTGTTAGAGATATTTTGGAACTCACGTATGAAAAGGATAATGATCTGCTTTGCCCCTGTGATATTAACTGCACTTCTCACCCAGTTCACCTTCTCACCTGTCCACTCTCCTATTCATGGTACTGGCATTGAAATCATTGTTCCCATGAATCACCACTGCTAGTGCAAGGAATACAGTTATCAGTACACAGATGGATGCTGTTATGACACTTTTCTGAACATAACTCCTACTCAAGTCTCCTTTTCTCCAGCTCTTCTGCTAGTAGTTCCTCCTCCAGCTTACCCCTTAGTCAGCCGGATCTCGTTTCACATGAGAAATATGGACCCACTGAGGAAAGGTTGTAGTTTTCACTGCTGTAGGCGTGGTGAGTAGTACTGTGTGGGGCCCTGGACCAGAGTTGTCCGAACACTCCGGCTTGGTGGACCTTGATGTACACTCAGTCCCCCAGACTCAGGCTGTGCTTGTGGTTATCTCCTGGGGTGTGTTAATTTTACCTGTAAATACACTGCAAGGCATGGATCATTTTCTGACAGTATGACAACATTGATTCACCCATTGTGGAATTACCTCCCTTAGGAGAGTCTGAAAACCAGTCCACAATTACCAGTGCGTGAGTCTTACCCCTACTTCGAGGAAGTGGCCATATAAAGTCCATCTGCAATGATGTAAAGGATCCGTCTGGTGGTGGTAGCTGTTTGGTGGGAGTTTGCTGAGAATCCCAGCTTTAGTATTTACACGATTTACATGCAGTTTGGTCGCATCTTCTGTTTTAGATTGTGACTCCGCTTTCGCCGCCTCATCTGCTCGGAAATTCCCTATTGCTATCTTATCAGTACGACTGGTGTGAGCTTCACATTTTACCACAGCTAGTCTACTGGGTAATAGACATACTTCTAGTAATGCCTCTACTTCGTGTCCATGTTTAATTGGTGTTCCTGTCGCAGTTAGCATGCCCCTTTGTGACCACAGAGTCCCAAAATCATGAACCACTCCTAACGCATAGAGAGAGTCTGTATACATTGTAGCATCCTCCCCTGCTGGCAACCGACAGCGCAACTCCCTGGGCTGAAATTGATGCGGCAATGGGCCAGCTTTAAATGCTTCCACATCATCACACAGAGCATATCCAATCACTCGCTTTCCTCCTGTCGTCATGTGACTAGATCTGTCTGTGTATAATAGCCTACTTTACCCGATTCTAGTTCTGTTTCCTACAGATCGGGGTGAGGCTTTGGAGTGATTTAGTTTGGATCACACTCATGAGCTTCTCACTCATTGGGCAAGGGCAATAATGACACAGGATTCAGAGCACCAACTTTATGGAATTGCAGAATTTCACAAACTGCTCTCCCAAGGCAACAGCCTCAGGAAGCATTGCAAAGGGAGAGATAGGGACACCCCATCCTCTCCTGGTAGAGAAAATACACATTTTGCTTTTAACCAGTCCTAAAAATTTGAAATCTTACTTCCCATTTAATTTCCCATTTCCTTTCTTTCTCACTTTCGTTGTTACTTTCACTCGTCTACATATCTGCTTCCCTCAACTCCGACTCATCCACTCTTCCCAACAGGAAAGCCCTCTCAATCACCATCACCCAGCACATTTCTCTTCCCTCTACAATCTCTACTATACCCTACCTCTCTTACCCTCTAACAATACTTTACCAGGTGAGCAAAAAGGTTTTCATTACAGACAAAACCACACATGATAACTTCTGTTTACAGGGAAGCCACTTCCCCCCCTTTACTTTCTCCTTATTGGAAGGTATCGTTTGTATTTGAATCTACCCTGAAGTTTTTACTGTATATATTTATTACCAATCGCCGCGGTCTATTCACTATTGGCTTCACACTCATTGATGTCTTATTTGGAGATGAATATGTAACGCTCCCATATTATAAAATATATCAGCCAGATACCAAATGTTCACCAAATTAAAACGTACTGTATCGATTGAACTAACCCTTACAGATTTCTGCGTCCTTTTCCATTTAGTCCACCGGGCGTGTTGGGATTTTGTACTGTGAACAGTAGTTGCAACTGCATTTGGAACATACGAATACATGTTCTGACCCAGAGTAATCGAGGCGGTGTTTTGCAGAACTATTTTGGTTGCTTGTACTTCTCCTAGTCACAGTGGCATTCCATTTGCCTAAGGATTTACTCCAGTACATGACTGGTCTGTCTTTTCCCCCATGGTGCCGCACAACTTACCACAGTACCTATCTTATTCATGCATGGAAATGTCAGGTTTGGCAACCCCAATGCAGGCACTTGACACAACTGATTCTTTAACTCTACAAATGCCTCCTCACAATCTTGAATTGTTTCTATAAAACACATCCTCACAATCTTGGCTCCACTCTATTCTCTCATGAGGACCCCTCCTCTCTTTCGTCATGTAAAAGGTTCCCCTATTTCAGAATAAGACGGAATAAAGTGTCTCAAGAAATGTAAAAACGCCAGGGTTTTTTCTGAGCGTACGTAGAGTGTTTGGTCCTCCCAGAGAATGAATAGTATTGATGTGGGCTATAGGTGTTATCCTAACTGAATGTTTGTTAGTAATACATGGGATTCCAATATGATACACCACATCCTTTCCTTTCTCACTAGAAATAGGGGCTGGTACAATGAGTTGGTTCTTGTATAAGTATACTCCTTTCCAGTAATATCAGGATATCCACCTGCCACTGAGTCCCCAGCCCCCGGCTTAATCGGATACTGCTGTGTAGGTGGAATTCCCTCCACCACTGTAGGTTTACACCCTTTAATAAGACCGCAATCTAAAGGCATCTTTTGCCCACAGTTCACAAAGATTATCCAAACCTAAAATCGGTTCTACCCCAGCTACCATAAAGAATGATCCCGGTATTGTTATTGGACCTATTGTCAATGGCATGGGTAGTAGTTGCGTAGCTTTAGATTCCACCCCAGTTACTCCTAGTTTTTATTGGTCACGTCTTACTGGAGTCATCTAGTTTAGTTGACCTTGCAGGTCTTTAGTTTTGGTTTTACCGGTTTTACCTTTCCATTGATAGAACGCTGACATTAAAACGCTTGTGCCAACTCATCTCAGATAATCAGTGTGGAATTTTCCATCAGCAGGGAAGTGCTAACCAATTTTATCAAATTTGCTAAACATTTTCCCATTGATTGCTTGTGGGCCACTTTCAGTGTATTCATGGCTCTGTTTAATGTCCTTTTCTC